>NC_062575.1:23294752-23894752 GCF_022837055.1 Prionailurus viverrinus | reverse complement strand
CTGGATGGAAGGAACCAAGTTAAACAGGAGAGTGTGATCATTTTGAGAAATGCAAAGAGAATCCATTATTGCTGGAGAACTGAACTTAAAAGGAGGGATAGTGGGTGGATGATGAAGCCTCAGCCAGATTCCAGAGGAACCAATGAAAAGATTTTAAGGGCATAGCCTTTATTCTAAGCTCTATTAAGATATCTTAAGAAAGATTTTTGAAAGATCACTGGGTGAAGGAACAAACAAAAACCAACAACTAATTCCATGGGTGGATAAGACTACCGCTCTATGGAAAACTGTCTTAGTCATTTTCATGTGTCAAAAGTCCTCTGGAAAATTCTATCAGCCAAACAGGAGTACTCAACAATCAATCTGATATCATATTCCCTGACAGAGCGTGAGTTTCACTGAGAAAATATTTGTTAAGCTTATACTGACTGATGCAGATCCGATGATACCCACATTGACCTTGCCAACTCCTTATGGTTCAGTGAATTCACCCATCTTGAGATCCAGGCCATGGCTAGGTGATTGATTACAGCCAGTCAAGTGCGAGGATAAAGCTGGAGCTGGTTCTATCACAGTTGGAGCTGCATTTTGAGTAAGAACTTTCAAGTACAGAGATTGAATATATTCACACATAAGCCACTTTAAGGCAATCAGAGAATCATCTACTTGCATAGAAATCATAGTATTCTACATTGTCTCTTAAACAGTTTCCCTGTTTTTCTGTTTGTTTATGTAGTTGGTTATCTCTTTTTAATGAAGACTTTTTGCTTCTCTGTCCCAATCATCCTCAAGATTTTGATTTTAGAGATGTGGGAATGGCTTCAGTATCTGCATTAAAACAAAACTCCCCAGATAACTGTGACACCCATATAGGTTTGTCAGCCTCACCCACTATACATTAAGCATGTAATTAAATTGAAATAACATGAAGGAGGGTAACTTAGCAGTTTGCTCATTCAACCAGCATGTATTAAGCATCTGCTCTCTTGCTATCTGTAGCTATGATAGTGGGTGAGATGAACCAGAAATAATTCGTATATGGAAAAGAGAAGAAAACGGAACGCAGAACCCAGAGGAAGATATGCTTTTTCAGAGTGGACAAAGGCAGCAATGGAGGAGGCAAAGTCAGAGAGATGGGAGGGAAACCAGGCAAGAGTGAATCCGTCAAATACTTCATAATAATTATGGTGCTTTAATAATTCTTCATTTCTGCTTTTATCACTATTCAGCCAAAATGTTCATAAACATTGTGAGATGGTACCTAATTTACATATTCTGCCAATTATCTGTATTTATGGATAACCACTTGGAGGTTTTCCCCCATTACCCCGAATAATTGAGAATTGGCTATAGAAGCAGTTTCCCTTCCCTGCTGAATAAATGTGCTGTATTTATATTATCCATTACCAGGTGGCAGACGTAATGTTCAGTGATGTGTGTTACTTATCTGAAACTTGAAACTCCTTTCAAGGTTCAAGCTCACCAGTTAATAGAAGATAATCTGTATGGAGCATAAATTTCAAGGAGATGTCTACAATATATCTTTTGTGAGCCTCCGCTTGCCAAGATACCTCTTGCTGGAGTTGACTTTATTAGTAGCAACCATTTGCACTAGGAGGCCTGTGACAATGATAAAGCTTTTACATTATATGAATTATATTGGACATATTCTATTTTTTCACATTCATTTGTTTACTAACAGACCTTAAGATAGAAAGCTTTCAAATCATCTGGCAAAATATAATTAAGAATCACTCAGACATGTAATTTAATCAGGAGAATAGGAAATACATAAAGGTTATAAATGACTTCACAAATGACTTTAGAATTCTTATTCATACTAATTCTTTTATGATGCAGATTAGGGAAGTGAGTTAGATGGATTTTAAATGTTTGGTTTTCATAGTATTTTAATTAATTAAACTAAAATCCATGTGGTTAACCTAAGTATACAAAGAAAACAATTATAATTTAATCTCTTTAATGTCCAAGCTTTTAATTGTGTCTTAGTATTTTGAACATAAGGAGGTTTCACACCAAGATGATAATAATATTAGTGGATATGGGATGTCATTTGTGGGACTATGTTTTAACATTGTCTTTATCCCCCCAGATCCCATTTTGAATGATTCTTCTGTTATGTAGATTTTTAGATTATAGACATTCTTGTTTATTTCTTTGTCATCCTTTCAAAGAATATGAAGCCACAGATCATTTTATATTAATTCTAATTTTACTTTTCAGAGAAAGGTAAGCTATATTCCTGTTTCCTTCTTCCTAGGATACAAAATTGCTTTTCAGATCCAATTCTTCTTTGTTAAATCAATCAAATTTGATCATTGAAGCAGAAAAAAATAGACATATAGTTCAAATTTGTATTGGAAACATTATCTTGTTCTAATTTTAAATATGCAATCAGAGGAGGAACAATATCTTGAGAAACCAAACCTTAAGTCATGGGCTGTGAGTATGGTTGTGATGGGGAAACATTCAGCAAACATTTCAAAATCCATCAGCTCAGACTCAGTCAAACATATCCATACCATCTGTCTACATGGTTTATGGATGCAATCCAAAATGACAAAAGGAATCGTCTAGACACCATGATGCTCGATATGACCCACATTTTTGGTTGAAGACATTCTGCAATGATTCTGTAGTAATTCCTGTAGCTTAGAGGTGGTTTGGGCCCCTTTCATGACATACTTCTCTTTCCTTGTTTTATTGTTGCTGAAGTATTTGTCTATCTCTACTCTACTAGATATATGGCAACCTAATGCAAAGAAAACATTTTCTTTGGAGACGAACAGGCTTCAGTTTGATTCCAGGTTCTGCCACCCTCCAGTCATAAGATACTGGTAATTTTTGTCATCTTTTTTTTTTTTTTTAACTTTACTGAGCCATTGTTAATCGTTGACAAGATTTATAAAACAGTTAAAAGACAGAGATTATATGATAAAAGACTTTGGTGATAGAGGTTAGGATTCATACTCCATTGTTAAAATCTTCAATCTGACATTTAAAAGCTGTGTGACTTTTGATAAAGTTCTGAAAATCTCTGTAACTTGTTGCCCATGTATAAAACGGAAGTATATTAAAATCTATCTCCTTTGGCTGTGATGAGGATTCAGTAGTTAGTGCAGACAACATGCTTAAAAATATGTCTAGAACATTGGAGATTAGCAAATGCTTAAAAAATGTGAAGATTTTAGTGAGATAGTAATGCCTCGTTGGACGTCTGGCTGATAGTAGTTCATTAATTTTCCTCCCCTGACAACACCAAATTTGTCATTCTCAACTTTGTGAACATAGAAATTAGAAAGATATTTTGCAAGAAGTTGTGCATAATAAATACAGAAATAAGTTCAAATAAAAAACCCTGAAGATTAAAAACAGAACAACAAAACAGAATAACAACTTTAAAGTTAGGCTATCACCTAACCTGAAGAATTATTAAGAAACTACCTAATATCACCTGAAACTAATATTACACTATATGTTGATTAACTGGAATTTAGATAAAACCTTGGAAGAAAAAAAAAGCAACTACCTAATATACCTTGTTGAGCTATTTGTCTCTCCTCCTTCCTAATGCCTTCTTGTTTAAATTGATTAGTTTCTGACCATCCTATAAAATGTGTATTATCTCTAGGCTCATTTCACTTTTTGTACATGATACACAGATAAATGAAATATGTTGTAACTACAAACAAAACAGCAAATTTAATCATCTAGGTAATAACATATGGTCTAAATAAACACATACAACATCAAAACATCAAGCACAACAGTAGACACAAATCCCATATACTTGATTCTAAAGCAAAGTATTGGAATCACTTTCATGAACACAGTTTAAAGCCTACTGACTTAATATTAAATATTAACTGATAATAAATGCTGTTCATTTTGCAAACATTATACATTTTTTGAAGTAAACTAAATTGTGTTAGAAGAAATAGCTAGCATATTGAGGTTTCCCATTAAACCTTCATATAAGCTGGCCTATATTTAGAAAATTACACTAATTCCAAATCCTTTTGTATCATTTATAATATTATAATAATTCCAAATATATTTTAGGAGATAACAAAACTTGTAATAATTTTATATTTTAATGAATAATGTGTAGGCTTGATACCTAAGGTACAAACTCCAGAGATTTATAAAATTATATCACAAATAACAATCTTTTTTTAACACTTTATTTTTAATTAATTCCTACACCCAACATAGAGTTTCAGCCTACAACCCCGAGATCAAGAGTCACATGCTCTACTGACTGAACCAGCCATATGCCCCTGAATAATAATCTTTTGAAACTTCTGAAAATGAGGAAAGAAAAGTATTTTTTTTTGAAAGGTGGAATAATGGTCTCCCTAAGATGTCCATGTCCTGACCCTGGAGCACGTGACTATACTACTTTGTATGTCAAAAGAAAATTAGAGATGCCCATGGAATCAAGGTTGCTAACCACCTGACTTTAAGAACAGGGACATTATCCTGGAATATCTGAATGGCCTCAATTTAATCATATAAATTCTTTAAAGAGGAAGAGGGAGTTAGAAGATTGAATCAGAAAGATGTGACTTGAAAAAGGCCCAACCTATCAGATATGTTATTGCTGGCTTTGGAGACAAAAGAAGAGGGCTACTCATCAAGAAATACAACCTCTAGAGGCTGGAAACAGCCCTTAATTTATAGCCAGCAAGAAAAGGAGACTTCAGCCCCACAACAAAAAGGATCTGAATTGTGCTAACAACCTGAATGGGCAGAAAACATTCTCGTATAGTTTTTGGGAAAGAATGTAACCAGCCAGCTGATATACTGGGTTTAGTCCTGTGAGACCCAGAAGAGACTCCTAACCCACAGAAATTTAAGATTATATATTTATGTTATTTAACCTAATACATTTGTGGTAAAACCAAATGGATACAGTACTAGTTTATATCAGTATTAGTATAAACTAGAGATTAATAAGATTGTATCACTATATACAAATCTCATGAAATTTCTAAAAATGAGGTGAAAGAAAACTTTTTGCTTATTTGAAGTCTTCTTTTATAGGTTAAAAGAATGCCTTCTAGTTCAAAGACCTATTTTTTCTGTTTATTCAGCAAATGTTCATTGACTGTCACCAAGGTTTAAAGACCTCAGAGGTGTTAAAACAATACTAGCAATTGGGATACAGAGTTTGACAGTAGACCTGTGGTCACACCACATCTCCAATGCAAGGTAGCTAAACCAATTCCTACCAGGGAAATAGTAACAAGGAAGAGGAAAGGAGGTTTCCGTTTTGGATTATCAGGAGTCCTTGATTACTTGGATGGTTTAAAAAAAATTTTTTAACGTTTATTTATTATTGAAAGACAGAGAGAGACAGAGCATGAGCATGGGGTGGGATGCAGGGGCGGGGCGGGGGGGGTGTTGGCAGAGAAAGGAGAAGACAAAGAATCTGAAGCAGCTCCAGGCTCTGAGCTGTTAGCACAGATCCTGATGAGGGGCTCAAACTCACTAACCGTGAGATCATGACCTGAGCCGAAGTCAGATGCTTAATTGACTGAGCCACCCAGGTGCCCCAATCAGGTGGCTTTTAGATGAATATTGGAGAATTAGTAGTATTTTATCATATAGACTTAGGTTAAAAAAGTGTTCTAAGGAGCGGCGCCTGGGTGGCTCAGTCGGTTGAGCGTCTGACTTCGGCTCAGGTCATGATCTCACAGTTCGTGGGTTCGAGCCCCGCATCAGACTCTGTGCTGACCGCTTGCTCAGAGCCTGGAGCCTGCTTCAGATTCTGTGTCTCCTACTCTCTCTGCCCCTCCCCCATTCACGCTTTGTCTCACTCTGTTTCTCAAAAATAAATGTAAAAAAAAAAGTGTTCTAAGGAGTAAGAATAAATGAACTATGACATTGACCTTGGAATGTGCAGACCTATACCAATGATTTAGCTATATCCATGTCTAAATTACATAACATCAATGAAAGATTTATGTTTAAATAAATATTAATAAAATATGTTTAACTAAATAAAAGATTTATGTTAAATAAATAAAAAAAATATTTGAGAGTGAGAGGACACTCTCAAAAGACAGCTGGTTCTATTGTCCAGCAGTTCATATAACTATTAACATCTTCCTTAGTATTAACTGAAATATCCCTATTCTAATCTCTAGCCACTGGCTTTGATCTGACTAACTAGAGCATCTGAACACATATATTTTCCACCTTTCTCAAAATTATCTTTCGGATCTTCAAAAATATTTCTGTTTCTTTTTGTGTCTCTTCTCTCAAACTAAGTGCCCCTAATTCCATCTGCCAACATTTAACATAACACTGATGGGAACATCCACCACCATGTTCATTCTTCCCTGAATATTCTCCAGTTGAGAACATTCTCTCTTATTATTGTAGAATCAAATTATTTTGGAAAGTATTAAGAAAATAATTTGGTTCCTTGGGTGTGTGTATAGGCATTTCCAGGAACTGAAAAGTAGAGACCTTGTTAACCCATCAGATCAACATGAAATCCAGTCATTTCATCTTCAGTGTTCCTTCAGTTTCAGTGGTCCTCTTGGCCATCTAGAGATACACTAGAATCATTTTTCCCTAATAAGTGAATTTTTCTAAACACACTAATTTTGCTTTTTTAAAACCATTATACACTAGTAAAAGCACAAATATACCAAAGTATTCCTGAAGTAAATTAGAGACATTTGTGTCTTCTTAAGAGGCAACAAGGGGACCCTGAGTGGCTCAGTCGGTTAGGTGTTTTACTTTTGATGTGAGTTCAGGTTGTGATCTCACAGTCATGGGATAGAGCCCTGTGATGGGTCCACTGGGCCTGGAGCATGCTTGGGATTCTCTCTCTGCCTCTCTCTCTGCCCTTCCCCCACTCATGCATGCTCTCTCTCTCTCTCTCTCAATATAAATAAATAAACATTTTTTTTTAAAAAAAGGAAGCAACTAAGTTCTAAGAAAGGCATAGGTTTACATTGTGTTCTCTCCTACTGCTGGCAACCTATGCAGCCTTGGTTAAAAGTTGTAAGTACTCTGAGTCTAAGATCTATCATCTATATATAAATGTATAGAATTGATTCATGGGGTTGTGGTATAAAGTACAGGAAACAGCCTATTCAAATTGCCTAGCAAGAGAGCATGGGGCACAGTAGATTTTAAATACAGGTAATTCTCTTTATTCTTAACCAGGATACATTAAAGATCATTTTCTTTTATTTGATCAAACAAGAGCATATATATATATATATATATATATATATATATATATATATATATGTGTGTGTGTGTGTGTGTGTGTATACACACATATATATGTATATATAAATATGTTTATATTTATATATGTATATGTGTATGTATATACATACATATATACACACATATACATATATATGTGTATATGTATATGTGTATGTATATACATACATATATACACACATATACATATATATGTGTATATATATATATATGCTCCTCTGTTCTCAACAGAACAAGTACCTCTAAAATGCTATCAGAAAAAGTTTCTACTCAAAATTCTACCTCATTTCTCGATTGTTACTATAAGGAAAACGGCTCTACTATGGTGCCCTGGTGATCTTGAACATATCCACATAGGCCATGCAGACAAATGCTTGAACCACTACTAATGCAGGTCTTAGAATAACATTTTGTGATTCTTTGAGAACATTTAGAGGATGGGAGGTCTGTGAGAAGCTGTGATGATGCCATTGCCCCTTTGCCTCCATATCTCCCCTACAAGGGTCTCATAAGAGTTTCTCATTGTCTCCTGGGCACTGGCAAGGTATGAGGGTTTCTGTCTTGCCCACCCCCCTAATAACAGTCTGCAGAATATAAAACTGCTTAGATGTGGACTACTATCAGCTCCTCAACAACTTAGTGTCCTACTAATTGTCTTGCCATCCCATAGTCCTTTTTGCTTTGATGCTCTTTTTTGGCATGTGGCACATGGACCATGAGGAGCTGGCTCAATTGCTGTTTTCTCCTTCCACTGTTTATGCAAATAATGATAAACCAAAGAGTGGTTCCTTGTAACTTTCCTTGTCAAATTAGTCAGCCCTTGGCCTTGTCTTGTGTGTGCTTGAAAGTTTGCAGGTAGAAGGCTAAAAAATTGAAAATCTAAAAAATAGCCCTCTTGCCCCCCAAAGAGTCTTCAGAGCCACTGCTGTCTAGGATAATTAAAGAGATTTGACTGTTAAATATAAAAATTACATTTAAAGGAATGTAACTTTGAAAATAGGCACAACTACTCCTGGGACATAGACATAATTTTTATTCTGTGTTAAGATAAATATAAGGGGCGCCTGGGTGGCGCAGTCGGTTAAGCGTCCGACTTCAGCCAGGTCACGATCTCGCGGTCCGTGAGTTCGAGCCCCGCGTCGGGCTCTGGGCTGATGGCTCGGAGCCTGGAGCCTGTTTCCAATTCTGTGTCTCCCTCTCTCTCTGCCCCTCCCCCGTTCATGCTCTGTCTCTCTCTGTCCCAAAAATAAATAAACGTTGAAAAAAAAAAATTAAAAAAAAAAAGATAAATATAAAGTTACTTATTAGTCTTTCATTGCATCTATTTTTTTTTTTGGCTGTTAATTGACACTTCTCACTTCCATAAAACCCTACATTTTCCTTCCAATTAATTTGTTGGGATTCTATTGGATGGGGAAACCAAATAAACAAGATTGACAAGTTTTAAAAGTTAGATAATGTCAGAATCAGAATGTTACTGCCAAAGAGGAACCATATGAATTCTGGCTTCTGTTGTCAGACACAAGATTCTGGAAAGAGGGTGAGGGATCTTTCCATGAATGTAGGTTCTAAGCTGGTTCTCACACTAGGTTTTCACTTACTTTTGATACTTGAATTGTTCCCTAAAAATATTTTTGAAACTCATCCTTTCCCCACCTTCCCAGAACACTTACTTTTTCAAATAAATATTTCCTGAAACAAAACAAATAGATTAATATAGTTTAACATGAATGCCATATAACACATGAATGAAAAGCAATGACTTTGAATTCAGAATCCTGAGTTCAAATTGTACCTCTGTTTAGAGCTGAGTTATGATCTTGTCCATGCTACATAACCTCTTAGTGTCCATTCTCCTGTCTGTTAAGTGAGACGACATGATACTTGCTTCAGGAAGCTGTTGTATGAATTAAGTGAAACATTTCAAAAAAGTGATTTGCAGAATAATTGGTAGATCTTATAAATTCCATACTTACTAACCATAATGATAATAATTATCCAAGCATTTATTCATTTTAGAAAAAGCATTGTTTGAGCACATATTAGGACAGGCTATGTTCTAGGCATGGGAAACGTAAAGATTTGAAACTCCGTTTCAGGAGAGACAAGTATGTAAGCAAAGTTGAAATTTCTTTTTAGTATCTACCTTCTTCTCCATGCAACTTAGACTCAGCTATCTCTGCTTTGCTAAGTTACTAATCTCCCATTTAATTTCCGTTTTCTCAAAAGGTGTCGTCTTCTGTTTGCTGTTTTTTTCTTCCCTGATTGTTTGTCTTTTGGGTTTCACATCTATGTCAGGGATGAGGATGTCAATTTAAATGTAGTATTCAATTGACCATGTTTAAGTGTAAGGTTAATAAATACTATTAAAGAAATCTCAAGGGTGCCATTGGAAATTACAGAGAAAGGAATAACAGTCTTTGCCTGGTTGAGTCTGGGAATATTTTAGTAAATCAGAACCATTTGTGTTGAGTCTTGCAGGGTGAACTGGGGTTAGAAAGACTGAAAGAAAGGGATAAACAGAGCAACTGCATAATCATTTGGGAAGTGAGGCTTCAGGGAGACAAGTGCTACCTGCATGGAGTGTGCATGTGAAGTTCTAGAGGATCTGAGAAATTCAGACTACTCTTTACCTGAGGACTTGGGGTGATACAGACAGATTAAATTTTAAAATAATAATTCTTAAAAAGTTTGAAGAAGAAATTAATGAGAGAGTGAGTGCAGGTGCAGAGAATAGGTGAGACGCTGTTGAGAGAGACCAGGCCAGGAATGAAGAGGGCTTGAGTACAACAGTCTATCTGATTAGCATCACAAATTTGATTGTGGGTGAACTCATTGTATAATTTCAGGAGTCTTTCAGAGCAATGTGTTTCTCTGTTAGACTTAATTCATTTCTCTTGTGTTTTTTTTTTCTTCCATCCATTCTCCTTCTACCACTCCCATCCTCAAACCATCTCCTCTATAAATCTTTGCCAAGGGTAGAAGAGGGCACAGATGCCAATTTATCTTGGCCTCGTGCTCACCATGTTATTTCATAGCGTTAAACAAATTTTTAGCTCTTACGACCAAGAGCATGAGGTGATATGCACAAATCTTACAAATTTGCTTTTTCCCTCTATTCCCTTCAAAACGCTTGTCTCTAAAACTGGCACCACATTGCTGATGCAGGCAGTGAAACCTGTCCCTGTCCAGAATTCCAGATGGTGTGCATGGCTTTTTATCTCCTATTGGAAAATGGTATATTCAGGGCAAGTTATATGTACATTAAATTTCATTGGCAAATTATTTGACACTCGGATAACTGATTAAATTAATTGAGCTTTTAATCTACATTGTTTGATGCAAAACAGGCTGTTTAATCTCTTTTCAAATCTGGATATTTAAAATTAAAGCATTTTTGCTTTTCCTCATAAAAACCATTTATTTCTCAAACATAACTAATTAGCCAACAAGGTATCATAAGAGACGGATGCCAGTTTTATGAAAGTTTACACTCTTGTAGGTTGAAATTACTTTGACATTTATTATTCCCAATAAACCACACACTGTGCATCTTAGGCCAATGGTGTATAATGTTTATGGTGTATATATTTTTAAGATTTCCTGAAATAATAGGGGGCTTACCCATGGCATGTATTTATAAGCCAAAACTCAATCATTTTTGGATTCATATACACTCAAAAATAGGGACTCAATTAGTTGGTAGAATTCATGAGGCAGATATATGTTCCCTTAATAATTAAAAAAAAAGAAACTTAACAATTCACAGTGGGTAATTTAGACATCTGGTAAACCTCATCCCATATTAAAAAAAAAATTCTACCCAACATCTGTGATACTTTGCTCTAATTATGTCAAAGCAATACAGAAATAATAGATGAAAATAAAAGCCTCCCAGGAATTCAGGTCAGAAGGGAAAATATTTTAAGGTATTTGGGATTTTTTTTTAATTAAAAGTATTTGATTGCTTCACAACATTTGTTCCTCTGGTAGAAGGCCTTTCCTAAGACGCTATCTTCCTGGAAAGACGGTTTTTTTTGAAGTCATGCTCTAAGGAAATATCACAGCTGTACATAGACGTGAGATTTCCCTTATATATGAAATGCTATTTTTTTTTAATTTTTTTTTTCAACGTTTATTTATTTTTGGGACAGAGAGAGACAGAGCATGAACGGGGGAGGGGCAGAGAGAGAGGGAGACACAGAATCGGAAACAGGCTCCAGGCTCTGAGCCATCAGCCCAGAGCCTGACGCGGGGCTCGAACTCCCGTACCACGAGATCGTGACCTGGCTGAAGTCGGACGCTTAACCGACTGCGCCACCCAGGCGCCCCAAAATGCTATTTTTTTTAACAGCACATGCCAGAGAGAAGAGGTCCAAAGTAGGGTTTAAAAATGAAAGTTATTGCATGGTCAGATCTATCAGTTCACAAAGGAAGGGCTCAAACATAATGTGATGTTCATAATTTGAGAGATATGAATGGGTAATGAAGCCAGGAGACTGGAAATCTTCATTGATGATTGTTATAAGTTTAAGTAGCTTGGGTTTGACTGGTGGACCACTGGAGGAAATGAGAAAGAGTTAATTAAATGGTTTTAGGGAAACTGTCATTGCTTCAGTGTTTTCACTAATGGACTGAATTTAGGGTTGGTTGGGGAGAGGATACATAATGACAATCAGTCTATCAAGTAAGTTTAGGCCAGGTAGTCAGGGCTGTGATCCAATCATGAGGCACTGATCATTTTGGTGTTAACACATGTCAGGTCTTTTATAATTAGATCACTAAATTAGATGTTTTATAATTAGATCACTAAATTAGATGTTTCTGTGTGTTTCCTTTTCCCATAGTTTCAAATATGAGATATTGTATGACCTCCTCATGTGATGAACTCCTTATTTCTTAATCACTGGTAATGATATTTGCTAAGAGGGATATATTTATTTTATTCATAAATTGTTTTTTTAATATACTTAAATAATATAATGCTTTTGTTCAGCATCTTTAACCAGATTTATAAACTTGGTAATATAAACAGTTGCAAAAGTACAACTTTATTCTTTAAGATATAAATATTATTTTGTTTCATGAATAGCAGTACTATAGAAATCCCCTAAAATGAATGTGTAGTGAAACAGATGCTTTGTAAATATGAACTTAAGTGCTCTTTTCTGGCAAGTTAATGCAAACTAATTGAAGTAACATGAAAAATTACATGGTTTATATTACAAAGATTAATGTCAGTGATGACAATCTATATATGTCATATGTAAGGTATTAATAAAAACTAAGTAGTTCTTTTGTTAGTTTGTTTAAGGGAATGCCACCTTCTGTGACCTAGAGAGATTTAATTTCCCCTAGTGATCGAGTAGCTGTCATCTGCTACACTTTGAGCAGCAGGGTCTTTATTGGTCTGTAGGCTTTATTGGAATGGCATTGATAAATGCTGAATTACACAGGTCCAATTGTAAACAGAATTCAACTGATTGAAATTCTACAATCCCAGGATTTTGTCAGGGCTGGAATGGACTACGAACACATCTAGTCAGGATTATGCCAAAGTGTTTGCCACACCACAGACTATTTTCTTCGCTTATTAATAAATGGTTCCATAAAGAAACACAAGACACTATGCTACCAAGTAAGTTAGGGATATTTAAGCACAGTTGAATCTCTTTCTTCAGTGTAGAATCTCTCAGTGTTTATAGGATGGTCAAGGTCCCTGTACAGATTTGAGTGAGTACATAGTACTCAGTGATGCGGAAGTTTACCTTCTTCTCTCTCTTCCTTCTTCCACCTATTTTTACTTTTTATGAAGCATTTCATGGGACCAGTGTTTTCTCGAAGGCATCTAGGAAAAGGCTGATTTTATCTAACCCAATTTACAGATAATAAAACACTACATGCCGGCTAAGGGATGCATACGTGGGAGGATGGGGAACATGCAGTATACAAAACAAACTTGTATTCTTAAGAAGAACATCAGACATGAGACATAAAGATCATACTGTAATGACTCAGTCAACCCAAGGTCTTGAGGGTTGTGGTGGAGGACAAACTGAAAGAATGCCCTGTTGATCACTAATACAAATGCCAAATTCAGGAGAGTAAGATACAAAACAAGAGTGATTTGGCAGGGCTAAGAGCTTGAAGCTACAATGAGACACAGAAAGGGGACAGACAGGATACTGGCTATGACCAAAGTTTAAGGAGAGGGCAGAATATGATGATTTCAAACTCTGCTTATAGAGCAATAATGAGAACAATTCAAGTTTGATATAGGGGGGCATCTGAGTGGATTGGTCGGTTAAGCATATGATTCTTGATTGTGTCTCAGGTCATGATTTCACAGTTTGCAAGATCCAGCCCAATGTCAGGCTCTGTGCTGTCAGTGTGCAGCCTGCTTAGGATTCTTTTTCTCCCTCTGTCTCTGCCACTCTCCCACTCTCGTATGCTCTCTCTCTCTCTCAAAATAAATAAATAAGCTTAAAAAAAGATTTAATATAGAAACTCTTCTCAGGTTCTAATTACCCTAAAAAATCACTTTTCCTACTTTACTCTCAGGCAGACAGTTGTTGAGTCAGAAAGAGGTACTAAGATTTTTAGGAGGGTCCCCATACCATTTAGAGAGAAGAAGTCTTCAATTTTAGATAAAGGCTTATCTCAATATAAATCCCTTTCTGGGAGTGGGACAGGGACTGTCCATACTCTACCAGGAAGGGGCTTCCTTTCTGATTTCTACTAATGTAGTCATGTTGATCATTCTAACATTTTCTTTTGCTTTTTCCTTTTCTTCTTTTTTTTCCTCTTCTTTCTCCTTCTTCATTTCCTCTTTCCTTCCTGTATAACTTTCTTTTAGACAGGCTTTTAAATCATGACCTCGTCCTCCCATGTATGTGTGCAATTTGTTTTTCCATTTGTTTTATGTTAGTTTGCTTGTCCTGGTGCTTATCAGCACAGGGATTAATTCTTCAGGAATAATTCTAAGTTTTCATGGAAATGTGTCCAAATGCTTACAGCAAAAGAGAAAGTCCAAATGACTGCAAATTTGGAAAGCTTCCTAAATTTTGCTTACGAAGTCAGATAGACTTTCCAGATGTAAACGAATTTATCACTTTCTCACAGCCAAGTGCACTTGTGATGTGTGTTGTTCTATATTTCGTTTGCAACACTTCAGCCAAATACAACAGTGAAACAATACAAACCAAATAAATAACATTAAAAAACCTTCCAGGGCCTTTCTTTCGTCAACTGGGAAAGTTGGAAACGATATTCTATCTTCCTTCTTCTTCTTAACCTTTTTACGATATCTCATTCTTTCTCATACACACATTGTTTTTACTCTCAGTAGGCATGAGTATAACATGTAGCAGGTCTGGGGAAACAAGCCTACCTAAGTCATCATTGTAAAAGGACTTGCCGGTATCCACCTTTTCTCCTTTTGGGCATCTAGTACATGGCTCAGCAAATCATCACCACACATTAAAAATATATATACTAATTTATTTAGTCAACATTAGGTTATAAAGCAACTTTGTGTGCTAGATATTATTCCTCTTCTCATGGAGAGTGTTTTCTAGAAGAGAGGAGACAACAGGCAAAGAGAGATATGAGATAGTTTTCACACATTCATGAGGATTGTGAGAACAATGACTAAAAAGGGGGCCCTGGTCCACAGAGGATGATCAGGATGGGGGGCCAAGAGTGCTTTGGGTGGTTAAGAAATGCCTTATTAAGAGATTAGAGCGTCACCTAAAAGGCAGAAAGATGTAACTAACCATAAACACCCCAAGCAGAGAAAACACAAGTGCAAAGGCCCTAAGGAAGGATTCACAGTCTTGTGTTGGAAAGAGGAAGTCAAGGAAGCATGGACCAAACCATGCAGGCACTGGTGAGCTATTTAAAGCAGCTGATCTAATCTTATGTGCAGCAGAAATCCCTGGGAGGGATTTAAGAAGTTGAGGGACATAATATCATTTATGTTTTCAAAAGATTTCATTCAGTTTTCGATAGAGGTCTCATAATTTCTGGAAACATTTAAATCCGGCATACATGAGGAAAATATAAATGATTATTTAAGAATGAAAAAAACGCATATTATAGAGGGAGAACTGTATATATGGGTTAGTTCTTTGTGGTGGAGACATACATAAGGATATATATTTAAACACTTTTGAATCTAATATGCACATATTATTCACGTTTTACTATCACTGAAATCCAAATGTTTTAAAATTGTTAGTATGTCAAAGTTAAGTTTGTAGCATATGCTCCTTAGAGGTAAGTAAAAAAAAAAAAAAGTCAATGCTTTTACAATGGATATTAACCTTACATTTGACGAATTTGGGGGAACCAATGTGTACATTAATACTTATTGAGTGTTTATCATTCAAAACACTACTCAAAGTGCTTTGTATGTATTAATTTGGGGGCTGTCAATTCTTTTCGTGGAACACCTCTCCTTCACGTGTTTCAGGGGTGCTGTTTTATCATTCACTCTCCATTCAGAGGTAATCAAGGCCCAGGGCACCAGACTTTCAGTGTTAAAACTGGGATAGCCATAGAAAACTAGGATGACTGGTCACCCTGGCCATTCTTGTCTACCATAATTGCTTCCTGACACAGGCAAACAATCCAGATCAAGCCAGTAAGAGTCCTCTCTGGGACTTTTATTAGTCCCATCAAACAACGTATGCTTTCTTTTTGAACCGATAGATATCAATAACATCACTATATGTTAAGAGTACTTGATCACCATCAATGCAGATCCCAAATTAAGACCTTGCTTAGAATAAAAACCAAAAGAAGGCACCTGTGGAAAGTGTCCAGATGACACCATGTGAGTTTCTGCATGAAGGTAGACCTGTAACCATTTTTTATCTTTGGCTCTTTAGAAAATAAACTTCCCTCTCTGAGATGGGTTTCTGTGCCTTCTGATCATAATTACCCTCGCACATATATTACTTTGTCCAATAAGCTTATTTCCTATTTCTAATTCATGACAATTAATGGAGAAAAGCAGTGGGAAGTTTCTCGTAAGAAATATATCAGTGTGAAGGGCACCTGGGTGGCTTAATTTGTTAAGCACTCAACTTCAGGTCAGGTCATGATCTCATGGGTTTTTGAATTCAAGCCCCACATCAGGCTCTCTCTGCCAGCACAGAACCTGCTTCAGATCCTCTGTTCCCCTCTCTCTCTCTCTCTCTCTCTCTCTCTCTCTCTCTCTCTCTGTTCCTACCCCACTTGGACTTGCTCTCTCTCAAAAATAAACATTAAAAAAATGAAAAAAAAAAAAGAAATATATCATTGTAGAGGGAGAGGAAGCATAGATATGTATATAGCTTTAATTGTTTTCAAAAAGGTCCCGTTTTAACTATTACAGAGTTGATCATTTCAATGTAGCATTTAAAGTTTTTGTTTGTTTGCTTTGCCTGTTCTTTGCTTATTTCAATATAATGAAACACTAAGCTAAGGGCTTTATCTTTGAGGAAGAAGCCTTGGACAAAAAGTGTTATGTATGAAAATTGTGGACGTTAATGCTTTGAACATTATTTTCTTCCTTACCACTACTTAAAATGACATCAAAGAAGCAATAAAGGGATAGGCTGATATTTTCATCTGTGCCCCTAGTTAAAAATGCAGTGAAACTTCAGGTACTTATCAATAATTTCAAAAGGCAGAATAAGTACTATGAGGATCAAGAACACATCAGTGTCAAAGGGAGACTGCGTAGGCTGAAGCCATTAAGCGTGAGACAGATCTCAGGGGAAAAGGGCATCATTCCATGGTCAAATATCAGATCTCTTGTGGAGAGTAAAGTGTGGCCAGTGGCCAGAGACCCAGAGTTAAGGAAGAAAACTGTAGGAGAGAAAGAAATGGATGTGAGTCCAGGTCAAGAACTTGTAGAACCAAATGGGTTGGTTAGAAACAGAAATGGACCTCTGGGTCAGCAGAAGATGGGAGACCCCAATAAATATTTTTTAAATTGTTTATGGGCCTCCATTTTTAAAAAATGACCTTTTAATTTAAGAAGAGTATGGGATTTACAGAAAAGTTGCAAAGATAATAGTGCATAGAGTTCCCATATACTTACTCTGTGCCTCTTTCCTTATTATTAGCATTTTTTTTTTTTAAATCTCAGTGTATGGTTGGAAAACTGATGACCAGGCTGTTGTGTGCTATCTATGCTAGGGATCTAACAAAACCCAACTAAAAGAGGTTGAATCATCTAAAGGTAGACTCACAGCATTGTAAAGGAAATCTAGTAGAGCTATGGCTTTCACTTAAGGTGGCATCTGACCAAAAATTTCAGGCTGAATTTGAGCCAGGAATCATAGGACCGCAAAGAGTTGTACATAGTATGTAAAATAATTGATAGAACCTTTTGGAAAATGAAAAATGGACTTGATTTTTAGGGCTGTTCTTTTTTCTAATAATTTTTGTTCTTCCTAAATTATGATCAGGGAGTAATACTTGTAATGTTTATGGAATTATCAAGTTTATGTATGTTTATTACAAATAATGAACCATACTCATACATTAGTATTAATTAAATTTCCTACCTTGCTCAGATTTCTTTAGTTTTTACCTCATGTCCCTTCTCTGTTCCAGGATCCCACCCATGGCACCAAGTGCATTTAGTCATTGTGTATCATATGGCTCCACTTGCTGTGACAGTTTCCCAGACTTTCCTTGTTTTTGATGATCTTGACAGTTTTCAGCAGCATTGCAGGTATTTTGTAGACTGTGCCTCCACTGCAATTTGTCTGATGTTACCTTATGATTAGACGGCAGTCTGGTCTTTCATGGGAAGACTACAGAGGTGAAATGCTATTTTCATCAGGCGATATAAAGGGTATATACTATGAACCTCCCTACTGGTGTGAATCTTGGTTGCCTGCCTGAGGCAGAATTTCACAAATTTCTCCAGCATAAAGCTACTCTTTTTGTCCCCCTTTCTACATTGTACTCCTTGGAAGAAAATTACTATGTGCAGCCCACACTTAAGGAGTGGGGAATTATATTCCACCTCATTGAGAGTGGATTGTCTTGGTAAATTACTTAAATCCTTCTGCATGAGATATTTGTCTGTCTTTCCCAATATATTCACTCAAGCATTTATTTATATCAGTATGGACTCATGGATAGTTATTTTACACTTTGGTTAATAATCCAATATCACTGTATATTTTTGCTCAAATTCTTCTAGCTTTGACCATAAGAAACCACTTCAGTTGGTTCCTATGTCCTTCTGGCATATCTTCAAGATTGTCATTTTTTTTTTAGTACTTCCTTATTTCAGGCACTAGAAGATGCTCCAGGCTCAACTTATGTATTTCCTGTCCCAGCCCTAGAGGCAGCTATTTCCCCAAGGATGTATGGGCCTCCTTTTAAGAGCTGGTTCCATTGTCATGTATTTTTCCAGCAATGTCCTGAATCTTTTCAGAGAGGCAGCTCAGGCTATAGGACTGTTGCGGTGGACACAATAAATTTAGAGATAAAATGGGGAAGACACATTTTGATGGAGTTTTTCCAGTTTGCATGAATTCATGTTATAATTTGAGCCTTAGAATAAACCTTTGTGTTTCACAGAAGTTATCACAGTAAATCATATAACCTTAAAGGAATCTCAGTGTGACGGATGCTAATAGAATCTAAATTGTGGGACTTTCAGGTGCCTGGGTGGCTCAGTCGGTTGAGTGTCTGGCTCTTGATTTCAGCTCAGGTATTGATCTCACAATTTGTGGGTTTGAGCCCTTCATTGGGCTTTGCACTGGCAGTGTGGAACCTGCTTGGGATCTCTCTCTCTCCCTCTCTCTATCTCGTCTTCCTCCCTCTGCCCCTCCCCTGCTCATGCTTTCTCTCTTTCAAGATAAATAAACATTAACATTAAAAAAATTTATTAACTTTTTCTTTGTCTTGATTTTAAAAAAACAGGTGTGGATACAAGCATGGTAAATGTGCACTCACTAACAAAGCTTCTCTTCACCAGATAAATATATTATAAAACTGTGCTAGTTAATGAAGATTTTGTATCATCTATTTGAAACATACCCAGGACCTAGCTCTACTGAAGTACTGAATGGAGTACTTTATAACCATTTGTGAAACAGTATAGTGAAGCCCCCACTCTGTACCAAACATTCAGTTCGAAACTAGGTGCTCAGCAATGATGACAGACACATAAGCCAGCATTTTTCGCCATAATGGCACAATGCAAATCTTTTGGAAATGAATATAGAGAAGGCCTGACCCCATCTAGAGAGGTGGATCTCTTTTACTTCACATCTGGGGGGAGGGGAAAGCCTCAGCAGTACACCTTCCTACGTTTGAGAGTGGTGTTCCACTTTGAAACCTTCTCATTCAGATGCCAGCCCACTAACCAATCGCTCTTGCCTTGATCCCCTAAGTCAAAGAATTGTGTCTGAACCGATTTTCTAGCAATAACTCTACTGTTTGTCGTGAAAAGTTTGAGGGTTTTGTTTTCCTTTTCTTAGCAGGAATCAAGTCTTCACATACTGTATTTACCCCCCTATGCCTAAAGCAGTGAATTACAAATACTAAGTTTCGACAAACATTTGTCGAATGCATGGGAGAATAACATTAAGCATCATTAAAGTGTCAGTTTGGGGGGATGTGCTTTTAAGTTCTAAGGATCAGAGAATAAGTTCCAATCAGAACAACAAATGATTATTTAAAAACAACTTAATTAAACCATTTATAGTTGACAACGGAGTCCTGAAGAGAATAAATACTGGATGAAGGTCAAACAGCTAATATATTTGTTTAGCAGGGAGCTAAATCCAGCTCTTGCTTCCCAGTTGTTTGGAGGTCACACTGTATGCAGGGGACCCTGAACAACATAGGTTTGAACTGCTCAGGTCCACTTGCACACGGATTTTTTTTTAATGTTTATTTATTTTTGAGAGAGAGAGAGAGCAGGAGCAGGGGAGGGGCAGAGAAAGGGAGACAGAGAATCTGAAGCAGACTCCAGGCTCTGAGCTGTCAGCACAGAGCCCGACAGAGCCCAACACAGGGCTTGAACTCACGAACTGGGAGATCATGACCTGAACAGAAGTCGGACGCTCAACTGACTGAGCCACCCAGGCGACCCACACATGGATTTTCAATAGTATGGTACTATAAATGTATTTCCTCTTCCTTATGATTTTCTTAATAACATTTTTCTTTAGCATACTTTATTATGAGAATACAATATATAATATGTATAACATCCAAAATACGTGCTAATTGATTTGTTTATGTTATCAGTAAGACTTCCAGCCAAGAGTATGCTATGTGTGGGTAATTTTTGGGAGACACAACTTATGGGCAAATTTTCCACTGCATGGGGCATCATGCCCCTAATCCCCACATTGTTCAAAGGAAATGTATATGGTCACATATTGCAGTATAGCTAGGTACTCATTTTTCTGACCCAATATATAGCTCTGATATGTAGTTTCCACATAATGAGGATAATTCTTAAAATCATTTCCAAGGGTTTGTAAAAGCTATACAAAACAATAATCAAAGTGGAGAGTGGACACACAGATTTAGGTTTCTGGAAGAAATCTCAGCTTTTTCTTTTTTAAGGGATGCTGCATGCATTTGACTGTGTAAATATCTCACCCAGCGCAGGTTGTTGCTGCTAGTGTTAAGTGGTAAGTATGTGGGAGGCTAGAAGCATTGTTACAATTATAATATTTACAGCAGGTCTCTGCTGATCCCTAAGTATGGGCTGCAGATCAGCCCAGCAAAATTTTCAATATTAAGTATTCAAGGACAGCAGGAAGCCCTCAGTCATTGTTGGAAAGATCATTTATCACTCAATTGTAATAGCTTTAAATTCTCAGTATGGTAGGCAGGACAATGAATCGGCTATGAAATCAAAAGAAGTAAGTTTGAAATTTTCCACTGCTGCTTACTAACTATGTAAGCTTGGAAAGTGACTTTTTAAGCCTTTATCACTTTACATGTAAAATGGGGATAATAATTCTATGTCACTGGGTTACTGCAAATGCATTGCTGTATTTCGTTTTTCTGCCATCCTTACACAGTCTCCGAACTGCTATGAAGTTTTATACTGTTTATTTTCCACGTAGTTTTCATTACCCACACTTTTGTTTCCCCTCGACTGCATAGTAGCTCTATATGTAGAAGCACATAAGCTTATTATCCTTATCCACATAACCTTCCTCCATTATCTAATACAATTTCTCAAACTTGATTCTATTGATATTTGGGGATGGATAAGTCTTTGTTGCTGTGTGGGGGTCTGAATTGTGCATTGGGGTTCTGTCCTTAGCACCATTCTTGGACTCTCATTTAGATGATATTAGCAGCCCCAACCACCCCCCCCCCCCCCCCACTCTCCCAGTTGAATAACCAAAAAAAAAAAAAAAGTTTCCAAACTTTGCAGAATGTTCCCTGGGTGGGGGCAAAATTGCTCCCGGGAAAGAACAAGGGATCTAGTACAGGGCAGCTCAGGATGCAAAGCTTACCAGCTCTATGCCAAGAAGCTCCTTTTGGATGTCCTGCAAGAACCTCAAACCCAGTGCAGCTCAAACTGGATGCATCTTCTTCCTGTCTCTCTAAACTGTTCTAGTCCCTTCGTTTCTGATTCCTACTCTTGCCACAGTTCTCCAGGGATCAGTCTAGACACAAATTTAAAATACATCCTTGGCTGTATTTTTGATACTTTATTTTATGTATACTAAAAACAAAACAAAACAAAAAAACAAACCTGTCTTAAATCAATCCCCTCCTTTTTGCCTCTGATCCTTCTTTTGTAAATAAACGGTTACAGGATGAAGATTACATTTATCGTGTATTACCTTTAGTTTGTCCTATGAACATACACATTGAATAAGCAGAAATTATACTTTAAGTCCTGAGGCACCAAGAATATTTCCAAAGACTGTTCATAAGTAAAATGTTGTATAAGAAAATTATAAGAATTAAAAAAAAATTCTTCTCCTTATCTTCTCTGTCATTTCTGCCACCAGAATTCAATACCATGTGTCATCATAGTGAGTGACTGCACTAATATCTCTTCATGATATCTCAAAGTAGTGTTGCTGCTAAAAAACACATGGGTCAGCGCATTAGTCTTACAACAGGCAGATATAGGTCCTTTAGTGATCTGACTAAGCTGGTGGCAATTGCTCAGAATGAGATCAAAAGATATCACCTTTATGATTTTCCTTAAATGAGATAGATTGGTCAAAATGCTTTAATATGACACAATTAAAATTCATGTATTAACATAGGTGATTTCTGGATGTTCATGTGTGTGTGTGTGCATGTTTGAGAGAGGGGCAGAGGGATGGGGAGGGGGGCCACCAATCATTAGTTAAACAATATTGTCACATCCTCATAATTTTCCCCTACATAAAAAGCCTCTTTTATTTTTTTAACTCAGGCACTTTGTTTATTTATTTATTTTTTGAATTGAAATAAAACTAAAATAACTGCCCTTCGGAAATTAAAAATTAAAGCTCATCACAGATGGTGGGTGTCTCCTCTTATCCAGTCATCTGGCTGATTTTGAACAGATCTCTATTTAATTCCTTTCTTCTGGAAAATTTCTAATCAAACCTTGGAAAATCAACTCCGTCAAATATCGAGCACTCCCACCCTCACCCCCCTACTTCAAAGGGTATCAAAAGATGAAGGTAGAGTAATTCATGACCTTGAAATGTGAGCAAAGCATCATTCAACCACTACTGTAGGGAACAGAACCTTCACTTCTATAGAACAGGTGGCAGAACAATTACAGATGTGCAGCTGTTTTATGGCATCAAATTCTCCATGGAAAAGCTGGAGGTGATTGTTATGTAAAAATGTGTTTTATCTCCACAGAATATATTTAATAAAACTGTGAGGTATGTAAATTTGCCAGCCAGAGGTAGAAGCATTTTGAAATTTGACTATAGTTTTGTTTATATTAAGAAATTACACTTATTAGCGTAAATCATCTAAATCATAAATTAGCATAATAGAAACATCTCTGTAATAAAAAGCTGCCATTCTATTACCACATAGCTTTATTTCTATGAGACTTTATTAGCAATGAATATCAAGCAGGCCAGGAGATGTAATATATTGCCTAATGTGGTATTGTGGAATGGAAAACATACTCCATGAATATGTAAACTCTATTTCCACACATAAAAAAAATAGCTCTATAAATATATATGTCCAGCAACACCAACATGGTGGCCATTATATTATTTTCTTAGCATACCTCATACTGCATATACCTGTAATTATGAAGTATTCAAAATAAATCTTTGCTATTCATGAAATGAAACAATAAATGAAGAAATGAACACTAGGAGCCTACCATTGACATTGCATTATGAAAGTCATTATCCAAAGGGGTGAGTGGGAAAATCAGGAGAAAGGGAAAACAAAAAACAAACAAACAAACAAAAAAAAAAAAAAACGGGCTGAAGAAAGGATAGGAAAGAACTAAAAGAAGGAAGGACAATATTTCTGATAGCCTGTCTCCATGAAGCCTTAATACAACCCTTGAGGTTGTCATAATATTGCCAATGCATAGATAGGTCTCTTCCCAGAGAAGTGGAAAGTCCTCTGTGGTCACACAGTCCATTTGAATTGGCATGCAGTCCTGATTAGGAGCTAGCTTGCCTGCTCATATCTCACAGTAGGATATCTTACAATAAGAAAGAACAGGAGAGGGTAGGAAAACTGGATAAACAGGCTTAAAGGTCAATGCTTCTGCTTCTTCTTGACATTTCCTGCTTCCTTACTTTCAATATCAGAATTCTGTGCAGACTTCTGTGTTTGAAAAGAAGTTTGGACCCCCCTGCACTTATCTGTCCACCCCTCTTCTTTATGAGTTTGTAGTCCCATCAGGATGGAAAAAACAAGCCCCTGAGAATACTAAAAACTGCAATAAATGTTGCATTAGGGTGACATGGGATCCTGTGTAGCTCAAAGAGGTCGGTGAGGAGGCTTGCTGAGGAAAGGCTGAAGGAGGTGAGACTTGACCCAGGCCTTGAAAGTGTGGGTTAGAGATAGGGTAGGAAAGGAAAGTTTCTGGTTCTAAGAACCCAATTTTCTTACCAAAGAGCACTTTCTCTAGGTTTCTCTAGGAAAGTCTTCTCTTGCATAGAGAGAATAGAAGTAGAGATTGACAGTGTTTGTTTATATACAGAATGCTGAAACCTAATTCTCAAGGGATGGTATTTGGAGGTAGGGCCTTTGGGAGAGGATTATGTCATGAATGGAATCAGTGCCCTTATAAAAGAGGTTCCAGAGAACTCCCTCACTCCTTCTGCCATGTGAGGACAGAGCAAGAAGATGGCAATCCATGAACCCGGAAGCAGGTTCACACTGGTCATGGATCTTCCAGAACCTTGATCTTGTAGTTCCGGCTTCCAGAATTGTGAGAAATAAATTTCTGTTGTTTATAGGCCATGGTGTTCTGTTACTGCAATCTGAATGGCTGACAGATTATAGGCATGCTAGAGAGTAATAAATAACAACATTATCTATGAATGGATTGATATTTGGAACAGACCATTCAGGGTCATGCACTACCGAGAAAATGTGTAAGGAAAGGGCCTTCTACCTTATAAGTAAGCCATTTTGAATAGTTCTAAGATGACTATATTAATGTAATACAATTTAATAAGTACTTTGTGTTATAAAAGGCTTACTTATATGAAACCAAAATCAGTTGAAGTCTCCTAATCTACATGGAGGGTCTATAAAGGAACAGATGACACTCTTTTGCTCCAACTCCTACCTCCAAATTTTCCAAACCCCTGCAATGATAATGCTCTTTCTGCTTCCCTCTACCCACCGCCCCCCCCATTCCAGTCATACATTTCTGTTGGTAGATTATAGGGGTCAATAGGGATTAAATTGTCTGGATACACATCTCACCTTCCACAATAATGGTATGACTTTGGGTACTTGTTTAATCATAGGCGCCCCTATTTCCTCATATAATCACAGGTGTCTCAGCAGGTGGTAGCCAGGAGTGAATAAGATGGTGCAGGTAAGGCTTTTTACAAATAACACAAATATGTGTTGAATGTTAGTTGTTGTTTCCATTAAAAATGGCACAAGAACAAGAACAAGGAAATGTTATGCAGGATTTAAAACTTCGTTCTTGTGTTCTCTTATGCCAATGACTTCTTACGAAGCCTATCAATATGGTGTTTTCCTCCCCTTGTATTTTCTAAAGATAAAAAAAGGAGAAAGAAGGGACTAATTTCTCTGGAAATAAAATCAAGCAGCTTTCCTTGTACCGAACGGGAAAGTGCCTTTTCAGTCTAATCACTGCACTACTTAATGCAGGAAATTAAAGAGCGGATCACATGCCACAAGCTTCCACATTGTCTCTTGCTGCACATATAGCTATGTCTCCACTATCAATCAGGTAATCCTAGGTAAGCTGTATTCAGAGTTCGACAAGATTCCAAAAGTAACTCTCTATGGGCCAACTCTATCAGAATTATCCTAAAAGTAAGTTAGCAGAAATTCTCATGTATTCTATCCATGGCCTCTGTTTTTTTATGCCTCTTTGTTAACTCCAACTGTCAAAGATTAATTACACCTATAAAAGGCAGAAGAGTGATGGGATTAAGGGAGGGTTACTGGGATTGTATTACAAAATACACATTTTGTCTATTCCCCTCACTAATGGGTGACCTGAGCAATATTGTATAATCCTAGGATCCATAATTTCCTCATCTCGGAATTTTAATACCATCTACTTGGAGGGATGTTGAAAAGATTAAACAAGACAATACAAAAATGTTTAGTAACATACATGACACACATAGAAACATGTACTCATACACATACACAATTCATTTAGTTGGTTATTTTCAATATGGTTCTAGTCTCAGCACTGTGAAGGCACAAAGAATCTAGATTCCAGGAGGACACAAAGATCTCTACCAAATCACAATAGGATTGTTAATGTGCATATGACTTGCTAAGAGTACAGAAGACCAAGGAAAGACCATACATTTACAGAAAATAATATGACGATGAAGCCATGAAAAATACATGAAGGAGAGAGAAAGATGTTAAATGCTGGACATAGCACAACACAGCATCAAGATTCAATGGGTCAGAATTCCAACACAAATCTTCTAAGAGCTAGCTTTGTGATTGCAAACTGGCATAGGTGGGTCTTACTTACCTCGTATTTTGCTAATGTTAAATTCTAAACACATACATTCCATCAAGATTAGAAACACAGGTCAGTAGGTAAAGCATTCATCTGTTTGTCCTTCCTTCTTTCCTTCCTTCCTTCCTACCTTCCTTCCTTCCCTCCTATTTCCTTCCTTCTTTCCTTCCTTCTTTTCTTCCTTCCTCCCTCCTTTTTTGCCTCCTTCCTTTCTTGAACTTTTGCTCTTGCTTGCATGTGTGAGTTTTGCAAACTCGTACACTGTAATGCAAGTGGAAATGCACCTGCATTTGAAAGACTTAACAGCTGTGGCATTTGGACTTCTCATACCGAGGGTGTCGCTCCTCATTTCCCAGGGCAATGTGATGCTGTGTCTCACATCTCATGGGAAAGCAACATTCCCTAGTGTTGCCCAAAACAGGAACAACAGAACTTCCTAAGAGACAAAATGCTTTCCGCACTGTTGCCCTGAGGAGGAAGCTGCCCTCTCCCTGAGTGGATGAGTGTGTTATGCCACTTGATCCAATTATGACAAAAACAGCAATTTAATTCATATTCAGTTAGCCATTAGCTTCAATAACAGTGACGGCACTGAATTTGAAGCGTGACTGGCACTGACAATACCTGAAATGAAGTGCTGTAAATATCACCGCTGGGAGACTCCCCCAACAGCTGCCGGGTCATACCATAAATGTCTCTTTCCTCAAGGGAGGGTCTCCTGCCTGACAGTTTTACACTGCTTCTATGTTCAGGGACAGACACTAGATTTCCTTGGAAAATTGCACTAGAGACAACTGTGATTCTCTGGCAGTGGTTTAAGATGTATAGAAGCTTATAATTTCATATTACATTTGAAAATGAAAGGCTCACTTTCTTTTTGAAATGCATTATTTCAGTGAAATGCTAACAAGTAAATAGTAAATGTTATTTGTCTATATGTAGACAGGACCCTAACACTTGGTTCAAATACGAGGTTTGGTGCTCTATCTTTGGAACAACCAAAGTCAGGCTGTGTATCTTGGATATTTAAGCAGCATCTTTTCTGAAGTGTCCTTTATGCATTTCTACCAGCTTGCAGGTACTTCATTATGCTTTTTAATAATCTCTCCCGATATTTACTAAGAAGCACTACTGTGTTCATGGAAACAAACTCATTTATTTTCCAGTGATCTCCTCATAGCTGAGACCTGCTGAAGTCTCCCAGTGTGTGGCCCTACAACACAGGAGCATATATTTGTAAGATTATTAATGTTACAGTGATTTAGATAAAACACCACCTGATAAAGTAAGCTATTATAGATGTTAGGCAGAGCTATATGCTAGGTAAGGACTCTGAGTGACAATGGGAAATAGGACTATACGCTACTAAAAAAAAAAAAAAAAAAAAAAAAAAAAAAGATGGTGCAAACAGAACTCATTCCAAAATGCAACATTCTCTCAATTGTCCTGATTCTTTTGTAGATGGCTTTGTAAGCATGCTTTTGGTGAGGTCTGACCAGTCTGAAAGCTGAGGTCATTTCTCCAGATACTAAGCACTTGAGTCTCTTCAACAGAAGTACTTTCCTGATGAGAAGGATTGTATTGGGTGTGCCCAACCCCCAGCCATAGTACTCTGGAGTGTAATTGTTGAGTATGTTATACTCTTTGATCCAATTATTACAAAAATAGCCATGCAATTCATATTCACCTAACCATTAGCTTATAACCATTATGTCTTGCTATTTGGAATTAAGAAACAGGGAATGTTATAGTCTCTGGCTATAAAG
Source organism: Prionailurus viverrinus (assembly GCF_022837055.1). Taxonomy (NCBI): domain Eukaryota; kingdom Metazoa; phylum Chordata; class Mammalia; order Carnivora; family Felidae; genus Prionailurus; species Prionailurus viverrinus. Next base: position 23,866,537 of record NC_062575.1, on the reverse strand, counting down.
GTAAAGTATAAGCTTAAGGTAAGTATTATTGTGCTCTTAAAATATAAAAAAAAACAAACAAACCCTGTTTATTTAATGAAATGTATATTCAGTGTAAGCTCTTAAAATCCTTACAAGGGGCTTTGTCTTTCTGAAATGTTCTATGAAACATCACCTTAGATCTTTCTGAGGTCTTAAGCATGGATCTTACACGTTTCCAACCTGGAATTGATCTTGGTCCAGAAGACCTTTCTTAATTTGAGAACCCACTGCTGTCTCAAAGATTGGTCTGGGCACTTTATAAATCCTTCAAATTATAGTTGAGAAATAAATAGTTTGTCCCTTAGTCCATCTCTGTCTCGTCTTACTTTATTACAGAAGAAGGCAGATGGCACCTTCTATATTCCATCTGGAAATACCCATCACTATCGCATCAAGTTAATTAAGTACATTTCATAATTTCCACATTACTCAAGGTGACGATTTTTAAACTAAATTTTGCTCATTTATATAAAGTGGCTCCTTTCCTACAGCTTTTCATAACATTGTCTTCCCAGTCTTCAAAGTCTTGACCAATCACTATCTTTCTAGCTTTCCCCTTCAGTTTCCTCAAGGTTTTGCCTCCTTCTGTCTTGGTCCCAAAGCAAATGCCACATGTTTTACATTTTTATTATGTATAGTACAGTTTGCTACAGTATAATTCTATAGACAATCACAGTATTTTTACAGGACTTTCCTTCCAAGTTCAAAATTTTATATTTGTTTGTTCTTGCTGTTTAACACCCCACCTCAGTACTTAATGATAGAAAACAACCACTTTACTACAGTCATGGATTCTGCAGGCCAGGAATCTGAACTCAGCACAATGGTGTGTCTTATTTCTGCTTTGTGATATCTGGACCCCCAGCTGGTAAGATTCGATGTTTGGGGTGTCCTGATCCACATGTTTGGCTGTTGGCTGGGATCTCAGCCAAACCTATTAACCACAGCACCTACAAGGGGATTCTCTGTGTGTCATGGAACCTCAGGAAAGCTGGACTTCTTAGCTGGCTCTAAAAGAAAGTGTTCTGGAAGCTGCAATGACTTTTATAACCAAAGCACAGAGGTTACCTAGTGTCATTTCCAACATACTGTACGGGCCAAAGCAGTCCCAAGCCCAAACAGATAAAAGGGAAAATGACATATATATCCAGTCTTTGAGTGGGAAGAATGTCAAGCTGACATTGTAGAAGAGTGTGTAGGATGGACGATGTCTGTTGCATCCATCTTTGGAAAATACATTTAACCCAATGCCTAGCACGACACCTTGTTTAGATGGTAGCATTCTTGTATTAAGTAAAGTAGGTAATCTATTAGCAACAAATATACCTTTTTCCTACTATTCTACATAAATACATTTTAATTGTGAATGAAAAATTAATATAACTTCTAACCTTAATTTTTATATGAATTGTCACCCATGCATGTTTCCACTACTGTTTAGACTTACTTTTTCAGTTTACACATCTGAAAAGTAAGTTGCAGAGACGCAGAGACTTGACCCTGGCCACATAGTACATATTATGTGGCATTAAGATTAAATCCACATTTTAACTCTGTTCAATGGTCCTTCAATTAAGCTAAATATCCTCTCATCTGAACTACTTATTAGAATATTTTCATGGTAAGAAGTATTTTCCAATCACTTTATAAATGACTCAAATTTCAAAGTAATTTCATATGAATAACCAAAACAGGCCTGTAATAACTAAAAAACAGTAATTTCACTTGAATGAACAACTTGTTAAGTCAATCCTCTTTTCTTTCTTTTTTATTTATTTATTTATTTTTAAACGTTTATTTGTTTTTGAGACAGGGAGAGGCAGAGCATGAACGGGGGAGGGTCAGAGAGAGAGGGAGACACAGAATCTGAAACAGGGTCCTGGCTCTGAGCTGTCAGCACAGAGCCCGACACGGGGCTCGAACTCACGGACCGTGAGATCATGACCTGAGCGGAAGTCAGACGCTTAACCGACTGAGCCACCCAGGCACCCCAAGTCAATCCTCTTTTCAAAGAAAATCATGGCGTTGGTTTAAGTGTGATTCAGATACATGCTGATTTGCTCTAAGGGCAGTAAGGCATCAGAAGTCTTCATTTCAGAAAGCCAAAGTGAAGTTAAAAAATTAAATTTCCATTAAGGTATTCAGACATCAAGAAAAACTTTATCTAAAGGTGAAAGTCTTCTTAGTTATTTACTATAAATAAAAGGATATACGTCAAGATGCCAATTACTCTTTCTCAATCTTTTAAAATCTCAATACAGAAAAAGCTACCCATTGGCCATCAGTCCCTCTGGCTAGAGAGCCAAGTGAATGCGTCCAGAGTTAATGAAGAATAAGACTGACATCATAAGATCATTTCCATAATTTTAATTGCTTTTCTGACCCTCGACCATTTCACCATTAGCCAGGCATCTCATAACGTATGGATTTTTGAGTAAAAGATGTGGGTGTAAGGAAAATTACAGGCAAGGCTTTATTCTCATTCTATCTACAACTGAAACAGTATCTATACCACCTTCCTATCTGATACACCTATCTTAAATCCTCTCTGAGATTCTGCAAATATCATTTTTCTAACACAAAATAATAATGATAATAATTCACATTGCCCTCTTGCTTAGAGAGCTTTGCTCATTTCCCATAGCATTTCAATAAAAAATTCAAACCTTTTCTTAAATTTGTATACAAGAATTTAAAAATCTTCCTTAAAACTTTTGCTTCATTTCCTGATACTCTTCCATGAAAATGCTTGTCTCTACACACACTAGCAAGCAATACCACGTTTCCCGAGGATGACTTCTTAAACTGAATTTTTCTTCTTGGGTCCTTACCAAACTAAATGCAGAAAGTGGCAGCTTTGGTGTTTATGAAGAATAAAAAAGTTGCTTTCTCTCAGGAAAGGTGATAACAGCTGAGGGTCCCCGGGTTGGATTTGAAGCTGACTGATGTCAAGAAAGGGAACTGTGCCTTCCTTGGGCCTTTGACAGGCAGGGAAACTTCCAGCATTGCATGTTCAGAGCCCGATGCTGCCTTCATCTGTTTGACAGAGGCAGGGGGAGACTGTGGAAGGGCTGCCAAGTTTGCAACAGAGGGGCTTTCAGATCCAGAGCAGGGATCCTCAAGGACCAGTGGGTCTAGTCCGCCAACTTCATGCCCAAGGACTTGGCAGGCAGTGAGCTGTCCTCATTAAAATCCAGTTTGGATCATGGCACTTTTTCATTCCCACCCAGCTGGTAGCCAAAAAAAAAAAAAAAAAAAAAAAAAAAAAAAAAAAATACAGAGAATAGAAGATAATACGCGCACACACACACACACACACACATATACTGCAAACCAAAACATAAATTGGAAATAGGAAAAATATCAATTTCATTTTTCATAGTTGTCAATGAAATACTGGCCAGGTAACGCTATGCCTCCAGATCCTTCCTTTAATCATCTTCCGGTTTCTTTCTTTTTTTTTTCCCCTTCAGTCCTAATTATTCCCTACTTTTAATATCCCCCCACTGGCTTTAATTAAACTTTCTGTAGTTTCAGCTTGTTTGCCAGGCAGGTTTCCTTTTGCTTTCAAAGCCCAGCCCAATCCTTGTGTCCAGGCAGTCAAGGTTATCAGAAAAGTTTGTCAGATCCCTGCTTCCTCAGGAGTTTCTCTCATCCTTGTTCTGTGATTTCTGTGATTAGTCAATATGAGCTCAGCCCCAAGGAGAGGCTCTGTTTTCCGAGATTAGAGAGGCTGATGCCGTGCACACATTTTCTCCCTTGTCACTTCCTCTCCTCATTCCCTCCTAATTGAAATGTACTTTCATTACATTTTGATTTCACAAAATCTATTTAATCTTCTATTTAGTCTTCTGTGGTCTTTGTACTCTTGGAGGAAATATCTGCCAATGAGTTCTGGGATGCTGGGTGAGCTACTGAGGCCTTTGGGAAAGTGAGAGCTATTTTTATTATTGCCACAATGCTATTTTGCTACATGTTTATGCTCATTATAATGCCACAATCACAAAGCTATTGCTAAGGTCATGAAAGGTGTTCCATTATGAAAACCACATTTTTAGGTTTTATGTTCTTCATCAAGTAAAATCTTCTAAGGCTAAATTCTAATGGGGATTGTCTCATGATGAACCTATCTTTCTTCAGGAGAGGTGAGGGATAATATCTTTAGGGGAAACGTTGATTGTCAAATGAGAATGAAAGAAAATGTCTTGCAGTTTTTTGAAGGAAACATTTATTCATTTTTTCATTCAAAGTATATTTGTTAAGCATTCCAGTGGCAGGAACAGTAATGGGCATTGAAATTAGAGAATAGGAAACCATTTCTCCTTTCAACAGGAAGTTGAGAAACAGATATGTAGACCCATAGCTACAACTTGGTGAGGTAGGTACTGAAATAGATGTATGTAGATGGAGACAGAAGAGTTCTGGGCAGAAAGAAAGGTGATCAGAAACTTAGGGAGTATCAGACAGGAAGTGATGGAAGTGAAGAAATCATAGTCTCCAATATTTACCAGACAAACCTGGTGCAGAATGGAGAGTTGTGTGAAGGAAGTCTGAGCCTACAACTGAGAGATTGAAAATTAGGGGTTGTTAAAGATAATAGGTCCAAAATGGAGTCATTTGTGCTCAGTCCCATGTCACCAAACTGAGACTTAAGTTAAATTACAATGTTGGTTCTTCCAGAAATGGCATCTTAAACCAGTCAATCAGGAATCACCTGTTAAGCATTAGTTAGGTAATCTGCCTGATAAATTTTTATCATCTGTTATAAAGAAAGTAAACTTGTATTAATAAAATCTGTTTTTGGTTTTTGTTTGTTTGTTTTTGTTTTTTGTTTTTGTTTTTGCCTAGTACAACATCCTTGTTTCTGCTCCCTTCTGCCTATAAAATCTCTTGCCTTACATAGTTCTTTGAATCTCCCTTTTATGTGCTAGGTTAGATGTTGCCTGATTCATGAATCAGTGAATAAAGCCAATAAGATCTTTGAGACTTATTCAGTTAATTTATTTGTTCTTTGACAGAGGTAATGGGACATCTCCTGCATTATTAAAAGAGGGCCTCATTCAGAACAGTCACCAGAGCATTTTCCTATAACTTGGGTGGTGAGTGAGGGCCCCAGGTCCAGAGGGCCAGCAAAGTGTCCCAGAGAAATAATGATTCCAAGGCACAGTGAATCTTTTCACAAAAAAGAAGCAGAAAACTCTACAATCACAAGACAGATACCGCTTATTAGAACACAGCAAATAACTTATAAAAGGATATTTTCAATGAATATCCTTGAACAAAAGAGAGGGATTAGAGAAAGAATATTAGAAATATCTTAAAAAATAACTATTATAGATGATATTAGTATCAGACACAGAAAAAATGTAAAATGCATTAAATGGTAATGTGGAGAATATTTTAAATTGATAAAAATTCAATCCACAAAGAAGATATAATATCATTGACTTCATTTAAATTTAATGGCTTCAACACATCAGAAACAATTTTAAAAATGTGTATTTCTTCTTAACATACCTCTCTAAAAATTCAATAGATCAGACAGAACAATAATTGAATAAGAAAATAAGATGTGGAAGACACAAACAACCCAACATGATTTACTTATATTTATGTACATATGTATGTACACATGTTAATATTTGTGCATATAAATACATGTGAACTAAATGTAATCATGTAGCACTTATTCTGAAACTAAAAAAATATGCAATATATTCAAATATATATGAAATGTTACCTGAAGAAAACTGATCATATAGATTCCATTAGCAAGAGATAAATTCCAAAAAAAAAGTAGGGAAACACAAAAAAGGATTTGTTATGTGAGCATGGAAGAGAGATAGCTCTACCCAAAAAAGGGCCACAGAGGGCTACATGAAAAGGGGATTTTGAAGGATGAAGGACAATGTTAAATGACCATAAGAGAAGGAATGGCTTGGAGAGGGTTGTATTATTTAGGAATTTTTCAGCTTCAAGCAACTCAAAGCTTGAGTTGTAGCTCAAGCTACAGCAAGAAGTGACTTTTTTTTTTTTTTTGTAAGGAGACAGGGTAATTCTACATAGCCATGGTTGGTATACAAAGGCAGGTTTCCTATGGTCAGGAGCAGGGGCTGAATCAGGGAATAAAACCATCTCTCTCTCTCTCTCTCTCTCTCTCTCTCTCTCTCTCTCTCTGTCTATTTCCCTTTCCCCCCACTCTCTCACCATATGATGTCTCATATTTTCTGATCTTTCTCTATTTCATTGGTTTCCCTTCCATGATTGTTTTCCCTTGCTTCTTTTTGCAGAGTAACATCCCATAAGTCTTAGAGATTCTCCAAGACAAACATATAACAGGGAATAAAATAATTCCTGAGTATCAATTCTAAATTTTTGAAACTCAGGTGTGCTCGGTTTGGGTCAAGGGTTCATTCCTAGTTGAAGAGACTAGAGGGGCTCAGAGAGGGAAACACAGTTCCCTACCTGTTTGGTATGTGTGAGGGCAAATTCTTTGAGGATATACTCAGAAGTGCAGGTGTGAAGTAACAGTAAGTGTGATTCAAACAAGGAACAGAAATAAACTCATTAAAGATCTTGGTTTTAGCCACCCACCACCTAACTCAGGTAAAAGAATACTTGATTTTAGAAAAGATTCCAAGGCAGAGATATGGCATGTGTAGGAGCTTGGAAAATGGAACAGAGAATCTAGAAACTGAGAAATACAGAGCATGTAAAATGCTAGGGATGGAAACAAAGTCTTATCCTCAACAGAATAGTTTTCAATCTCTCAGGTTAGCTTGGTGCTAATGACTGGTACCCATTTGGCCTGACTTCTCTCATAATAGCACAGTGACCTGGCTCATTCAGGTCTTGAAATCCTACAAGATGAAAAGTAAAATACTGACACTGAGCCTTTTAATCTAAAAACTTAGATACAAACAATGTGAGTTATTAGGCTGATTATGTGAATAACTGGAATGAATATTCACCTTGCTGGTTATAAACCTTGGTTATTCCTCCTTGAATTTGAACTGGCTTATTTCCTTGTCAAAATATAGGTAATGGGAAAGTATGTTTCATAACAAACTGAAACAATAAAAATTACCTTCTAAGAAGCTACATTTGGATTTACTACACCTATATGAAACTTGTATTTTTTTCTAAGTCACAAGCTGACAATATTTTTAAACATAATGGCCTTTCCTTGTTTATTCAAGGCAACTATTCTAAATTTTTTTTAATGTTTATTTATTTTTGAGACAGAGAAAGACAGAGCATGAAAGAGGGAGGGTCAGAGAAAGGGAGACACAGAATCTGAAGCAGGCTCCAGGTTCTGAGCTGTCAGCACAGAGCCCGACACGGGGCTGGAACTCACAGACTGTGAGGTCATGACCTGTGCCAAAGTCAGATGCTTAACCAACTGAGCCACCCAGGCGTCCCTCCAGGCAACTATTCTAATTGCCAAGTTATAAATGTCAAGACCCTAAACTTATTGATACATATCCAATCTGATAGTAGGCCCCTTGAGAATACCTTTGTGGTATAAGTGAACAGAGGCATGTTAAGTTATTGTATCCCCAAGAAGTTCACTCTAGCTACAGGCAGTCCTGACTCAGAACAATTTTCTTTCTATTGGACCTAAATCAGTATTTCTGCAAAATGCTGGAAAAATTATTCTTCCTGAAAATTATAAATAATCCTATATTAAAATTATATCTATAATGCAAATGATAGGTTTTTAAACTATACTAGTTGAGTCTATTTTTCATGAACCCCATACTCTATCTCTTTATCTACTCTACTACTATCTACATACCCCCAGTGACTTCACCTATCCTATTGAACTTTCCTTTCCAAATCTCTCATGATTCGAATTCTTCTGCTATGGACATATTGTAATATGTATCCCCTTTAAAGTGGGATGCTCTGAACCCAATAAAATTGCAACTGCACATTTAAGTTTGATTCCAGGATTTGATGAATGCTTGTCCTTTACAGTCCAAAAACCTTTCCAGTTCTGATTTCTGTGATTCCATGACAAGACCAAAAGTGTCACTCTGGTGGCCCTTGACATGGCTTCATTTTCAACATGGAACAAACTCATTACTCCATGATATGTAAACATAACACCATGTCAGGAAACATCAGCTGTTGCTTTTCCAGAGATACTGGTAACAGCTGTTTGTCTGACAATGTTGAAGATTGTGTGACCTGTGTGGCTCTGGAGTCTTGAAGCAGCTTTTTGTCTCAAGCATAAAGATGACTCTTTACCCTTTGGAGATTCAGATGACAACATTTCATAAGGTAGAAACAGTCAGGCTTCAGAATGATGATAATTTTGAAATACTGTATGTCCTCTTCTTAGCCTGGTAGGTCAAAACCACCTGGCTATTTGCTTCTCTGTGCTATTGTTAAAAATTTTTCCCTGAGTTAGCTTCAGAGAAGTTTTATCTGGTCATTTTTTTCCTATTTAAATCTCAGGGCATAAATGTTTCTTATTGTGTTATAGCTGTTATGGCTGTGCAATGCTGCTGATTCATCTACCCAGATATTAGTGCATGGCATCATGATGTCCTCTGATAATCCTGTGGATAAGGTTAGATAAACCGTGGCTACGTTCTTAATCCTTTGCATGATGTGATAGTAAATTTTATGTGAAACTTGAATAGATCAAGGGATGCCCAGATATCTTGTTAAACATTATTTCCATATGTGTCTGTAAAAGTGTTTCTGCATGAGATTAACATTTGAATTGGAAAACTGAGTAAAATGGATTGCCCTCCCCAATATTGGCCTCCAGTCTATTGAAGGCTTGACTAGAACACAACGCAGGGGTGGGAAAGATTCATGTTTCATCTGCTTCACTGTTGATATGGGGCACCCATCTCCTGTCCCTGCTACTGCTGGTTCTCAGACCTTCAGACTCAGACAGGAATCTCCACCAGCAGCTCCAACCACACCACCAGCTTTCTTGGTCTCCAAATTACAGATGGCAGATTGTGAGACTTACTGGCTTCCATAGTCGTGTGAGCCAATTTCTTATAATGGCGCTCATTTCCTGCCCCCCCCCACCCTCTCTTTTGAATGTATCTTGTTTGTTTTTCCTGGAGAACCCTGACTAATAAGGATGGGTGATTATAAGAATAATGCTAGCTGGTCAGTCTATATACATTGTGGGGAGACTGTCCTGCAAAGTTCTGTACTTAGAGACTGAAATAAAGAACTGATGTTATGTATAGAGAAGGCAAAACTTGGATAAACAACTGTCTAGGTATTGCACTACACATAGAGACACCAACATCTACAACTCGTTAGAACAAAAAAGGTAGGAGAGAACACCTATGAAAATCAATTTTAGTAAGAAAAACTATTGTTTATATGTTTTTCTCCTTTATTTTCCTTATCCCCTTTCCCCATCCTTCCTTCATATGGCATCATTTCCATCAACAGCCAATTACACTATACATGTGGTCATTTTGTTTCTGTGTCTTTTTTCCACCCATTCTTACTGTGTAAAATACCCTTCCCAGGTAGTCAACTAAATGAAGGTGCACTCACCTTTTAGAACTCTAACATTGCCTCACTGCATTCATTGAACAGCAAAACATACACATAAATTAAGCAGATACATAGATAAATAAATATAAATTTATATTCCAGGCAATGTGTTGGTCTACCTAAGGGCATAACAGTGATCAAGACAGATTCAGGGTTTGCTCCAATGACCTTATTCTTTAATAGACGAGATGGATAACACACACACACACACACACACAAGAGTAAAACAATAGCAAGTTGTAGTATTCAGAAGGAAATGAAAAATGATGCATCTGAAAAAAAGGATCATCTGTTTTCGATAGTGTAACAATAAACACTACAGTTGAGACTCAGGGACTAGAAAATGAAGTGCAGATACATGATGGTGGAGGCAATCTACATGCAGAACGGGACCTCATATATGCAAGAAAATAAAAGAAGATGGGCAAGTCTGACTAATACTAGCAAAAGATAGTGTACAGCATGAGGTTGGAGAGGCTAGGCTGTCTGCAGACTTCAGGAGTAAAGATTTTGTTCCATGTTCATTGTGAAGCCATTATGGCTTGCTTCATTTTAATTGATATACAATTAGTACAAAGTGGCCTTAACTTAGTCAGTTACATGAATTTTAACAGTTATAAAAACCTGTGTAACCACTATCCAAACAAGATATAGAAAATTATGACTCTCTCAGAAAGTTCCCTGTGACACCATTCCAACCAGTTTCCTTCTCACCAATGAACAAACATCATTGCCAACACAACTCTGATTTTGTATATTATAACCATTTTCGTTTGTATTTGCATTTAAAATAAATGGAATCATACAAAATGTGGCATGATATAATTGTTAAAGCTTAAAATATTGCACTTGATGTTGTAAGCATGCAATTTCATAAAACATAGGAAGTGAGTATACTATTCAGGATATAATGCCAACTGCACAGATTTAAAATTATATATATATATCATATATAATTACTATAATATTTATTATATATGCATAATATATATATTTTAATATATATTAACTTATATATATAATATATAACTTATATAACTTATTATATATTATATATGTATAAAAAACTTAAAATCTGTGCCGTGTATGTATAAATCTGTGTGTATGCACACACATACACACACACACACACACACACACACACTAAATTAAGATGGTACTAGAGCAGATTAAGAGGATCAGATGGATACGAGATCTCTTTTGTATCAAAGTATGCCTAACCTACTTGGGGTATATTATATGAAGCATGTAAAATAAAGAGAGTAAACAGAATGTCTCCTTGATACTCAGCTTGGATAACTAGATAAGACAGTGCAAGATAGGTAGTGGGAATGCAAGTTGAAAGATAAATCTGGGAGCACCTGAGTGGCTCAGTCTGTTCAGTGTCTGACTCAGGCTCAGGTCATGATCTCGCGGTCTGTGGGTTCAAGCCCCGCGTCGGGCTCTGTGCTGACAGCTCAGAACCTGGAGCCTGCTTCAGATTCTGTGTCTCCCTCTCTCTCCATCCCTCCATTGCTCACAGTCTCTCTCTCTCTCTCCAAAGTGAATAAATCTTTAAAATATTTTTAAAAATAGAGATAAATTCTGGATAGTTAAGTTTAAGATACTTGTGTGGTGCTTCCAGGGAATATATAGAGTAAGCAATTTATATAGGAAAATATGAAAATCATAGAGAGGTATGGACTGAATTTATAAATCTAGAACTGATTAGTGTTAGTGACAGTATGTGAATCTTTGGTAATGAATGGAATTATTGGGAGTAGGGAGAATATAGTCTGAAGAAGTTATAAAACTAAGCCTTGGGGAAACTCAACATATAGATTTGAGATAGAGTAGAGCCAACAAAGGAAAATGAGAAATATAAAAGCCAAAGAGTTAACAGGAAAGGTAGAGAGGGGAGTTCCAAAAGTCAAGATAGAAGACTTTCAAGAAGAAAGTAATGGTTTACCCCTTTGAAAGATAATGAACAATCTAGTATGATGAGATTGCCAGAGAAAGCCACTCCTTTGGCAGTATGGAAGAGTTTAGTGACTTTGTAAGTAACAGCAGTGTCAGTGGAAGAATATGGCCCAAGTAGATCTGAGTGGTTTGACACCCATGAGTGACAAGGGTGGAAACAAATGGAGAGAACACCCGTACGCAAGTACTTTTGAGAAGATTGAATACAACAGCAGGGGGCACTCACAAAATGAATGACATCTAAGCTTTAACTTCTGGATTGTATTTAACCAGGAACATATAATAGGCAATCTAAACAGAGAAAACAGAGTAAGGAAGCAGGAGGGTAAACCAGCAGGGCCTTTGGGAAAATTCTGATTTTGATCGGAGAATCCTCTATTTTGATCAGAGAGTCGGCTTGTGGTGGATAGTGAGTGGAGATAAAGCAGTGAAGACTACTAGCGTATATTTGGCAATGCTAGGGGAAGCAAACACATATCTATCATCAATCAGTTTAATAGATTACATGGAGCTGTGGCCCTTTGCCTTGAAAAGCACATCTATCTTTTAAAAATTCTATGTTGGTTTCTTTGTGAGTTTCTATTCCAGTGAATTTGTTCCTCTCTCCTTTTTATTATATCCTCTAGGTTTCCTGTAGAACTGATCTGAATAAAATCCTGCTGAAGGAACAGATTGCAAAAGCCACCTTTAGCAGCTTCAAACTTTCCAAGACGTGAAAAATTTTCATTTTCTGGTGACCAGCCAGAATGTATTTTATAAGTCTTAATCCTGAAGAGCAACAATGAATTTCCACTTACCTAAGAAGGGGAGCTCTGTTCCTTAGGACAGATGTGACAGCCAACATTGAGGGGAGCCTGGTATCCCGGCAGAAAAGAATTCTTTGCCAATCATGAGTGTCTTTGCCAGAACAAAAGGTCTATGTCATTGTGATATGGGCCATGGAAATAAGAAAGTGATGCTTTGCAATCCCCTGAACTCCAGAAATGTGCTACCTACTAGATAAGTTACAGCAGAGATTAAGAAAATTGTAGTAAACTTTATCAAAGTTCCTAGGTAGTGATGCAGTCAAGAGTTAATAAACGCATAGACTTGAGCTTTTGGTATGGCTAAATTTAATTATATGGTACATGCAAGCATTCAATTTTATGAAGGTGAAAATAGGATACCTTGCAATAAAATGAACATTGGCATCAAAGTGTTCAAATTTGCAGATTTAATGTGCTTCAAAATAGCTTCATTTTATCACCATTCAACTGCAAAAAAAAATCAAACTCATCTAGGAATTAATATCTAGTACAGAGAATGACAACATGAAGCGTTCTTTTCTATTTCAGAATGCATGGGAGATAAATGGATGTAAGAATGATCATGTGAAATTTATTTGATGACAGTTAACAGCCTCTCCCCAAGAGATCTCTAAAATACACACACACACACACACACACACACACACACACACACACACACACATCATTTAAGATATCTCTAGATTGAGAGAAAAGAGGTGCTAAATTACAGCAGAAGCAACCTACTTTCCAGCCCTCTTGACCTCTTCCTCTTCCCACTTCCCCCTTCCTCTAACCTGCTACTCTAATAAGTGAAGTTCTAATTCTACCATATGCTCAAATACATAGCACATGCTCTTTGAAAGTGGTTGAGTATCAGTCTATGTATGATCCAAAATGATACATGATAACAAGCAAATATAATAGGTAAGACAGACTATCCAAATGGCACACCAGGTTGAATAAGAGGTAATTTAATGATACATAGTTGGATGTGGCTAAGCAGGACTCAGTAAAGAATTTGTGATTATCCAGTTCCTTCAATAGATGCAGACAACCAAATCAAAGTTTCAGGCCAAATACAATTTATTTTGAAAACTTACTGCTTCACTGAAATTAACAGGATTAACCAGATAATTGGCAAAACTTTGTTTCTGTTTGTGTGATGTGAAATGGTTTCAGGTGACACTGCTTTCCCAGGTGTATATTAGACACAGCTGGGATACCATCTGTGGTCCTCATTGCCTTGTTATTTGGGTTACGGAATCAGAACCTATTTTTGTTTTCTTTTCTAAGGAAGTATGGCATCATTTTATAGAGCATATTTGCATCCAACTGTCCTGAACTTCACTTGTCTTAAGACTTTGAACAAGACTCTTAACTTCTTTGGTCTTAGTTTTCCTCATGTACAAAGTGGAAGAAAATAATTATGCCCATCTAATAGGGTTGTGGGGAAAATTAAATGTGTCATCATATGAAAATCACTCAGTATAATGTTTGCATGCAGTCAACACTCGGTGTATGTTGTTAAGTACTGTTCATTATGGATGTGTTGTTGTTAATACATCTGTAAAATCTAAGAGCTCTCACACAGGTTGCTGAGTTCACCATTAGATGATAATCTTAGAGCATTTAAACCATAAACTAGTTGAATGAGTCATACTGCTAGGAATATAGCTAATTCAGGAAAGCAAGTCAATAATTTTTAAATGAAATTAAAAATATTTATTGAAAACATGTAAGTTGGGCTATTTATTGTTTAACTATTTCTTCTTATGAAAAAGGACATCTGTCAAGTTAGCACTTTAGAGAAAAATAAGCTGATACCATTCCTCAAAATCATTTTTGACAGATACACCTATCGATAGATACTTCTATCAATACATATATGCTTAATGTATCTGAACATCTTTTCCATCTCTACATATTCCTCTACATAAATGCTTAATTTTTAATAGTTACCTGAAAGAAATGGAACAGGTTTGAGTGGAAACAAATATAAAACACAACAGTGAAAAAAAAATAGTTGTCAACTTTCTAGCATTTATTTCCAGGCTAAAAAAGTCCAAGAAAACCTTGTGATATACCTTAGTCAGGGACCCCTGTATAAGCATCTTTTCTGCCTTTGGGTTTATTCCTGCTTTAGGTGTTTAACAGAGATGCAAGTCAGTCTGACGATGACTCAAGAATCAGACTCATTCTTTCCATTTGTTTATGGACCCTAAAATAGAATTATTAGTAACTTCCATTACTGCTAAACCTCGATTTTTTACTTACGAATTTAGCAGGCTTCCACTCAGTGCAACGTTAACTTTTGACCCCTAAAGATGAAAACATTTCCTGATTTTCTGACTTAGTGAAGGGGAGCTCAGGCAGAGACCACATTCATAAGCCATCTCTGGAAAGAGTATTTTCTTACACCAACATTACCAAACTTTGCTTCTTCTTCTCTGACTCTGGCTTAGAGATAATTTGTTGTTGTTTTCTTTTTTCTCCCCTTGGAGATTCTTTCTGGTTAACTCTTTTTTGGTGGGTTTTGTTTGTGTTTGTTTGTTTGTTTGTTTGTTTGTTTGTTTTATGGATCCAGATAAGACCTGTGGCTTGGAAACCAAACTGGTTTTCTTTGAGGAGGAATCAATTCATTCGTTTTTCACAATTCAGCAAATATGAATATACAATGTCTGCACTGTATAGTTGTACAGCTATCTGTACACAGTTGCACAACTGTGTATCTGAAATGAATTGGAGAAGAAAACAGGGAAATGCTGAAAGAAAATCCTAACCACTTTTTTTTCTAATTATACTGAAGGTTAATTCATGGAACATTTGACTAATATTTCACCTCAAATGCAATGGTATATCAACATTTTAAAGGACATTTTGAAGAATATTTTAAAGATAATTAGGAAACATAAGAGTTTTTCACTTTAGAATCACTTTTTACATTTTGCACATAAAACTTGAAATGTTCTTTAAAAAACATAAAGAATGTAAAACATTTAGACTTTAAAATTTCCTTTTCATTAGAGAAGTGTAAATCTGAAACTCTAACTCTTCCCAATCTGTAGGTCTCTGATACTCAAATTCCAACTCTGATGGCCAATTGACAATGAAAGCTAGAGAATAAAAGTTGAGCTGAATTATGTCATCCAGAGAGAAAACAGGTTTTTAAATATTTCACTAGATGAAAAATAAAAAGCACAGAAGGAATCTTTTAGGGAGACAGTTGAGTATGCTACACGTCATAAAGAAGTTTCTGGAATTCACAGATTAGAAATTTGGGGCTCAGAGAAGTCCAGTAAATTGTTAAATGTCATTCAATTCTTCACACCACAGCTGGGTTTCACTTCTGTTTCCTAGTCTATGCCTAAGGTATTTTAATTTGTCTCCACCCTGTCACCATACTACTATTTACTGATTTCTAGTATTTAATAAAAGATGAGTTCTCCACGGATCCAGGGAGGGGAAGGAAGCAGTGCTGCCACTGGAGATAATCTTTTCCTGGGGTAGGGCACTCTTGCCATTGTCCCAGCTCAACTTAGCCCATGTGGTCCTTCCTTGGACAAAGGGGCTCTTCTACTCCACCCACCTCCACCATCACATTCAGGTTACTATGTGGTTGTTGTGGGACACGGCTAGTTGCCCAGGTGAAGGTATGGTGTTTGCACTTTAAGACTCAGGAGAGGAGGAAACATACGTTAGCTAATATTTTAAAGTATTATCATAAGGATAAACAATACCACATGCTGATAAGCGTACAGAATAAAAGAAACTCTTATACACGGCCGGCGGGAATACACAGTGTACAATCACTTTAGGAAAGCATTTGATAATACCTAGGAGAGTGGAATGACTGTAACCTGTATGACTCTCAATTGCCTCTGTAGCTATAAAGCCAAAAGAAATGACAGCAAAAGCTAACGCTAGAATGTTCACAAGATGACTGGTAAGAGCCCTCAAGTAGAAACTACTCACATACCTTTCAGAGGCAGAACAAATAGTTTATGATAGACTCGCATATTGGAATTCTATATAGTGAAGAAAATGAAAAATCCTTGACATACAATGTGGATGAATTTCAGAAACAATGTTGAGCAAAACAGGCCAGACAAAAGAGCATACCAGAAGGCTTCATTCATAAGCAGCTCAAACATAAACATTAATCTATGTTATTAGATGACAGTAGGGTAATTATCCTTGAGGATATGAGGTGACTAGCAAACAGAAGAGGGTATAAAAAGCTTTCTGACTACAAGTAAAAACTCTTTCTTTTGTTTGTTTGTTTTTTTTTTTAGTTTGGGGTGCTGAATAAAAGGTGTTTTTACTATGTGAAAATTCAATGAGCTATGAAATTATGATTTGTTCTTCTCTGTAGGCCAAGGAAATTTGTAAAAATAAAATAGTCCCCCCTCCCTCATTTAGGCAAAATGAAGTTTAATTTTTATTATTATAGAGAAATGTTTTCTTTTGTTTCTTTATAGAGAGTTCTTTATAGAGAGTTCTTTAATTTTTATTATTATAGAGAAATGTTTGTTTTGTTTCTCTCCCCCATTTTTTGTATTTCGTGCTCTGGATTTAAAGCTGCAATCCATTCCCATCAGGTGATTTCTGATTAGATACATTTTTCTCTGGCATTCAGGTTTCTTTTGTAGCTCTGTCTGCCCCTCACACCGCTCTCCTAACAGGTCTCTAGCCCTCTGGGCAGGCAGCCTATTCCTGCATTTTCCCACCCACTGCCAATCACCACACTGTCAATTCTCCAGCCTCCCATTGTCATGGCAGAGTGAAGCTTTCAGGGCCCCGCCATGTTGGCAGCCTTCAATGCTTCTCCCTGGGGTTTTGCAATCTCATTCCTGTGATGGCCCCAGGGCCTGCCAGGCCTGGGTCATTTCCAGCTCCTCTCCTGTGAGAGGTTCCCTCCCTCAGCATTGTCCAGCTGGGTTTGTATTATTATGATTACGGGTAATGGGCTTTCCATCCTTGAGCTGTCAAAAGCTCTCCCCACACTTTATTCCCACAGTCTTTTAATTTTCACTTTTTAACTGAAAGCAAAACAAAACAAACAAGAGGTTTATAATCACCTCAATTGAACATTTGGAGTGACGGGAAAAAAAAAAGAAAGAAAGAAAGAAAAAGAAAAGGAGAAAGAAAAATTGGCAGTATCTGAGTGCCTTTGAAAGCCTCAGCTGCCTGTTGGCTTTTCCTGTTTTGTTCTGTTTTCCTCATTATCCCCTTCTCCAGACCTCCCTCCCTTTCCTCCCTTCCTGGAGCCTGAGAACTGTCCACGTGGTGGTGATAGTTTTCAATACCACTCACCCGAATCTTTTCACCGTGGGTTCTAACCTCTGGTTCCTAGCAGCTTGGTGCACCATTAAATCAGTAGTCTTGTCACAGCACCAGAAAAGGAGCTGTTTTGAAAATTGTGATTGTATGCTGTACCTACTAGTGCAGTCATAGTTAAGAGAGCATTAATCTGTTTTCCCTCGGCAACCAAGTGTTCTGCAGAACTTTGTAACTTGGCATACTGCGTTACCGAGGCCCAGTGCTAGATAAGAGCTTCATGTGAGTGAAGTTATAAAATATTCCTTATACTTTAATACAGTCAGGAAAATACACACTCAAATAAATGAGGAAATGGAGCTTTAAAACCGGAGTTGAGTGTTTATTTTGCCTTCAGCCAAATGTTTGAGACTCCTTTTAAAGGAAAATGTCTTTGGGGCGCCTGGGTGGCACAGTCGGTTAAGCGTCCGACTTCAGCCAGGTCACGATCTCGCGGTCCGGGAGTTCAAGCCCCGCGTCGGGCTCTGGGCTGATGGCTCAGAGCCTGGAGCCAGTTTCCGATTCTGTGTCTCCCTCTCTCTCTGCCCCTCCCCCGTTCATGCTCTGTCTCTCTCTGTCCCAAAAATAAATAAACGTTGAAAAAAAATTAAAAAAAAATTTAAAAAAAAAAAGGAAAATGTCTTG
The DNA here is from genome assembly GCF_022837055.1 of Prionailurus viverrinus. Lineage (NCBI taxonomy): Eukaryota > Metazoa > Chordata > Mammalia > Carnivora > Felidae > Prionailurus > Prionailurus viverrinus. Next base: position 23,848,268 of record NC_062575.1, on the reverse strand, counting down.
GTCAAGGGCTGGAATTTTAGGGAAGGACAGTTTTAAGGACTGCATATTGACCACTCTGAGAGACAGTCTCCAAGATGGCCTCTGACAATGTCCACTTCTCAGGATTCACAACCTTTATACAATATCCTCTACTGGAGTGTGGGTCATGCTTAATGAAGGCTTCCAATGAATGGAATACAAGAAAAATGATGGCATGCCATTTCCAAGATCAAGTTACTGAGAGGCTATGGCTTCTATCTTGGATGCCCTCTCTGGCACACTTGCTTCCTTGCTCTGAAGGAAGCTGTCATGTTGTAAGCTGCCCTATGGAGATATCCACATGGCCAAGAACTGAGGATGGTCCCAGGGATAACAGCTAGCAGGCACTGATCCCACTCCAACTGCCCTCAAGGAACTGAATCCTGCCAGAGACAATGTGCGTGAGCTGGGAAGTGGATCTGCTGGAACAGAGGGTGGAGATGGCAGCCTTCTAAGACACTTGAAGTCAGAGAACCCAGCTAAGCCACACCCAGATTCCTGGTTTCCAGAAACTGTGAGGTCATACACGTCTATCATTTTAAGCCACTATGTCTTAAGATAAATTTTCACTCAGGGGCGCCTAGGTGGCTCAGTCGTTTAAGTATCTGACTCTTGATTTCAGCTCAGATCATTTTCTCATGGTTCAGGTTCGTGAGTTCGAGCCTGACATCAGTCTCTGCACTGACAGTGTGGAGCCTGCTTGGGGTTCTCTGTCTCCTTCGCTCTCTGCCCCTCCCCCACTTGTATATGCGTGCACACACACACACTCTTCTCTCTCACTCTCAAGATAAATAAACTTTAAAGATCATTTTTCAGTCATCAATGTAGTCTCTGCAATAACAGCAATATTGTTACTATTGTAGAGATGCTTACAATTGTAACAATGTGAAATTGTTACCTTTCTTTGCATAGTGGTTTATAGCTTAACCTTTTTCTTTTTTTTTTTAATTTTTTTTCAACGTTTATTTATTTTTGGGACAGAGAGAGACAGAGAATGAACGGGGGAGGGGCAGAGAGAGAGGGAGACACAGAATCGGAAACAGGCTCCAGGCTCTGAGCCATCAGCCCAGAGCCCGACGCGGGGCTCGAACTCCCGGACCGCGAGATTGTGACCTGGCTGAAGTCGGACGCTTAACCGACTGCGCCACCCAGGCGCCCCAGCTTAACCTTTTTCTATGTGTATTGCATCAGTATATAATTTGATCTTCAAAATAAACAAAGAAGATAAATATACCACTTTTGTTTTCTTAGGATAAGAAAACAGAGACTTAAAAATATTAAGTAGGTTGCCTCTGTTTACACTGCTTGTAAGTGGCAAAGTTGGTGTCAGAACCCTAACTGATAAATCTGAACCTTGTGTTCTTCTCAAAGGAAAGTATTTTGCAAACTGTAAACGTTATTATAAATGAAAGTTAAAAATGCCAAAGATTACAGACATTAGACATTCTACCAACAGAGCTTGATGTTTAGAATGTAACACTCTGAAACCTTTGATAATGCAAATTTCTCAGAGAAATGCATTACTTTTAATTCCATCAATTCCTGGCATCTCAGTATTAAGGAGAGAGTTCATTTGAAGGGGAGAAAAGGCAGATAAAGAATAACAGGGGTGATATTTTGTGAAATAAGGATAAAGGGAAGTAAAGATTGAAAAGGTTTAGAAAAACCTAAGCCATATCTCACCTACTAGTGAAAGGCAAGTAACATTTCCAAATATTTTATGGTTGTGAATCTTGTTAAATTAGGCCATAAATATTCAGAAATGTCAATATGAATTAATAAATATGAATTACTTCCACAGGAGAGAAATTTGGGAATGGTGCTTTCTACATAGTATTAGAGACACACACACGCACACACTCTTATTCGTGCAGACCCAGGACTTTGTGTGTGTGTGCGTGTGTGTGCATGTGAGTGTGTATTTATATATTGAAAGTGATTCTGAAATGCTTATTTCAGATGGCTGTATATATGTAATGGACCATAGGAATGTATTATATTATTTTGTCTTATACAAAGTGGCTCATGTTGCTCAAAATAATACCTTATGTGCAGAACTAATAATCACTATGACAACCAAAACATAAACCTCAATGTTTTATTTTAATAACATTTAATCTTTATAATCCATGGAGAGTTGATAATCTGAATTTTTGTCTTGTATTCACTCTTAGACCAATTTAAGAAGGGATATTCTTTCTTGAGAGATGGAAGTTGGGACCTGCATGAAACTTCTATTTCCACTCTAACAAAATACCACAAACTTAGGAGCTTAAAACAACACAAACTGTTGAAGACTCAAATGGGTTTGCAGAACTGTGCTCTCTCTACAGGTTCTGGTGATGGATCCACTTCCTTGACTTTTCCAGCCTCAAGAGGCCTCATGCTCTCCTTGGCTCACAGTTTATTTGACATCTCAAAGCCAGCAGGGTAGCTTTAAATCTATCTCTGCGATTTCTACTTCCATCATCCCATCTACTGTTATGACTCTGACCCTCATCCCTCTCTTATAAGGTCCCTTGTGATTACATTATATTCTTTAATCCAGGAGAACCTTCCTATATCAAGATCCCTACTTTAACGATATCTGTAAAGTGGCTTTTGCCATACAAAGTAAACTATATACAAGTTCCAGGGATTAGGGCAGGACATCTTTGGGGACCACTCTAAGTCTCCTAGAGCACCTATTTTTGTTTGATGAGAGAAAGAGGTCCAGGAGGAAGCCTTCTAATGTGAGAATTCATGGGAGGTTATTGGTTTAGGAAGCAAAACAAGCCATGTTTTTGTCTGTCCCTGGCTGGGGATTTGTTGATGCATAAGTCCAAACAGGCCTGAACTGCTCATTCATCCATCCAGTGTCACATCCTTACATACCCAATGCCTTGTACAGTCATCTTCTGTGCAAAGAAAGTAATAAAATGAGCATGAAGTCATATTTCTGTCATCTACAACATGTCCAGCATTATCTGGCTTCTCAGAATCAAAGAACGGGAATATTTTCTGCTAGAGGCATTTGATTGCACTGATGGCTATCAAAAAGCTTTGCTACCTTTGTCTTTCTTGATTTGATAGGATGTGGCGTATTTGACTTTGAACAATAGGTTAAAATAGAAAGGAGATGTAAGAAGATGCAGTTGACTTTTACTGTATACAGAAGACAGAGTAGAAAGGACTCAAAGATTAATCTATCTACCTCTCTCGTTACTGTTGGGAAACTGAATTCTCTGATTTGGGGGAAAAAACCACAACCCACTACCAGTAGAGGAAGAAACAAACTTAGAACTGCATACTTCTGAATGATATTTGGCTTTGGGTAGAAATAACTCATGGTAAAACAATAACAAAAGCCTCCTGGTAAGTTCTGTTTTCCCCCCATAGGAATAATGATCAAATAGAGTAAGAGAATACCTAAAGAAATCAGAATTTACCAATAATATGTTCTAATAAATGTGATATCAAGCCTTTTTTAAAAAGGAGATACAAAGAAATTTTTTTTAATTTTTTAAATGTTTTTATTTATTTTTGAGACAGAGAAAGACAGAGCATGAGCAGGTGAGGAGCAGGGAGGAAGGGACACACAGAATCCAAAGCAGGCTCCAGGTTCTGAGTTTGTCAGTGCAGAGCCTGATGTGGGGCTCTAACTCACGGACTGTGAGATCATGACCTGAGCCGAAGTCAGACGCCCAACCGACTGAGCCACCCTGGCATCCCCAAAGAATTTTTTTTTTTATTTAAAGAGCTGAGGCTTCCCCTACATGATCTCATTATTATCAATAACAATTTATCACCTGCCAACAGTGATAGGGTATTAAAGATTCAGAAAAAAATGACTCAGAAAACTATCACTACCTTCATTTTGATGTTTTATGGTTAGAGAAAGTCAGATTTTTCTAAGAGGGTTCTAAGTTCTGCTATTTACCTACATGTTACTTTTAGCTGGTTAATTAATATCTTGAGGTTTCATTTTTTTTATCAATGCTGAAATTTAGAGTTTCACTAGGAAATGCAGGTGAACCACTCAGATTAGTTCCTTGCAGTACTTTGGGCCAGGGTTCATGCTGTTTAAAAACAACAACATGAAAAGTACCCAATCTACTTTATTTTAAATTTGAATAAAAGAATAATGCTAGTTTGATTATAGAATATTCTCAACGACTATAAAGAGAACCACTCTCTTGTATTTAAAATTAGTGAATTTTTACAGTTATTTAATCAAAAGCCCATTGAATTCCAATGATGTGACTAACCTCCCACCAAATGCCATGGGAGCTACAAAGAATTGTGTGTGGGCTTGTCTTCAAAGAATAACATGTTAGTATGAACCAAATATTCTCAGAAAGTGTAAACGGTGTTTAAAAGAAAACCAGGAATCTTAGATTCAGTTATTCCTTAAAGGCAGTAGCATTGGCTTTCTTAGAGTTTTTCTAAATGCCATTCTCTTTCCCCTAAATCATTTCCTTGGCCATCTTCTCTTAAATAGAAGCCACTTCTACTCAGTCTACCTATCAGCTTTCTATTTAACTCCTTACTACTTACCATAGTTAATTGCTTTATTTGCAGCACTTAATGTAGGCCAATTTTGTAATTCTCTACAAATTCTAACTCATCTGATTTTTTATCATTCATTAATATATTTTAAAATTTGTGTTTGTTTGCTATCCCCAAACAGCCACCAATATGACTTAAAATCCAAAGAAACCATATTTTCATGGAGTGAACAGAGTAAGATCTAAGGGAGTTTTCAAATTTTCTAGGGAAAAAAAAGTTACATGTTAAACTGTCTAATCTTTTTCAGTAGGTCTGGGAGGGTCATACCCATACATTTTTTTTTAAACAATTTTTTTTAACGTTTATTTATTTTTGAGACAGAGAGAGGCAGAGCATGAACAGGGGAGGGGCAGAGAGAGAGGGAGACACAGAATCTGAAACAGGCTCCAGGCTCCGAGCTGTCAGCACAGAGCCCGATGCGGGGCTCGAACTCACGGACCGTGAGATCGTGACCTGGCTGAAGTCGGACGCTTAACCGACTGCGCCACCCAGGCGCCCCCATACATTTTGCATAATATTGTTTCTTCACCATCTAGCATGGTACCTGCCACATATCTAGTAGTTAAATATCTGTGGTTATATATCTTTAAAAGAATGATGAAGTCAATGGTTTTTATAATATACTTATGGTCATATAAATCAGAGATAGAGAATTATCTTTTATAAAAAAACTTAATTATATATATTGCTTAATAATATACCGATTCTTCCTTTTAAATTGTTTAAAATACTATTCATGTAACAAGTTTCCCTGGGCAGCCTCCATCCATGACTGGTCAACATGGTAATATGAATAGTTCTTGGGACCACTCTGTTTCAGACTTCACTAGAAATATATTTCAGGCTTCTTTTGCATTTGAATCACAGCCCATCTTCTCCTTCTAGTCAATCCTACTTTCCTCCCTCCCATTTCATAGGTATAGTACTCCAAGGTTTCTTAATCAATCTCTGGCACGTGAATCTCCATATCAGAGTTTGCTTTTTGGAGAACTCTGACTTTTTTGGTGCCAGGAATAGTTTGAGAAGGGAGATTCTAGGATGGTATTTTGGCTGGATCACTTGCCACCCATCACTGGTGATAGGTGGAGCACAGACTATTCCTGGCACAAGGTATCAGTACAATTTCCAAACCTTTCACCAATAATGAACGGAGATACTACACCAGCTTAAGCAAATGTATTAGCTGCTTCCACATATCAGGCAGGTGAGAACTAGTAACTACAAGAACAGTAGAACTGGGTAATCATTGATAATCTTGATTGCTTTAGAAACAGACAACACACATGGTGATTGATAAATCAATGATTACAGGCTAAGTGTCATTTACTGTTTGGAAAGATTAGTAGTCATCAGTTAGAATTTGCATGAATATGAATAATGTTTAGAAGGTCAAGGACAAGAAAACTTGGCATAGAGACATATGGAAAAATAAAAGGAAGAAAGGAGTATACATAAAGTGTAAAGCTCTCCAAATCATATTTTAATACCCACTAAAGAGTACCCAACACTGAAAAGACACAAAACAATTAGGAAGAATCTTTTTTTTTAATATTTTTAGTTATGTGTTTGCACTCTGTGTCAATAGGACTTCTGTCATCATCACTATCTTACAGAGTATGTAATTCACCAACATGGAATCCCACTTGACAACACTTCAATCCAAGGGACCTATGTGACAGCAAAAATGGGATAGAAATGGGCCCTTGGTTATGGGTTCCACACAGATCATATAATATAGCCCACTGCCCAGAAGCTGCCAGAAAGACAGAAGGGTAGAATATCCAATTTAAGGCACCAGCCTGAGGACAATACCATAAGAAGACGGACAGTCATCCTCTATCTAGCTCATGGTGTTCACTTTAAAGTGTAGGTCCAAAAACTCAGGATAGTCCCAATTAACATTATTCTACTCAATGTAAAACAACGAACAAACCAAGAAAACACCACAATTTCTGATTTATTCTTACATCCTTGCAACTTTGGGCTCAGAATTCAAAGATCCTGATTTCCACAGGGAGAACACTTCCACTAGGGAACACTAGAGTCCTACTGAAATATAAGCTACAACTTTGCCTTTGGGACTTCAGGGTTCATGAAAAGTGACCAGCACTCAACAAGCAGAGCAATCGTCTTGACAGGGGTCATGAATCTTCTTCATCAGCAGGAGGTGAGGCTGTTGTTATCAGGGCAATTGTGCAAATGGGAGAATAAGTGAATTTGGCACACACACAGATTCACTTGAGTGCCTCTTTGATCCCCTTGCCCACCTTTTATTGGAATTGCACAAGCTCGGTAACCCCTGCCTGAGAAAGGTATGGTGAACATGAGCTCACATCTCCCAGAGACACAGAACCGGGCCATGCCACCAGGTCAGCCAGTTAAACCAGTAGAGACATTAGCTGAGGTCAGAAATCTAGGATGTGGATGGAGGAGAAAGAAAAAAAATACCAGTCACAGTTTGGACACCAGCTGTTGCAGAGGGGTTTAGAATTCCTGTTGCTTTTCCTAGGAACACTAGAGTACTTGCTTCTAAAATTTTATTCAAAAAAAGTAATATATATATAAAATTTATAGTAGACAAGATCAAGGTAAACGGTAGACTATACTGAACACTGGGATATGCTACTTTCAGGAATGAAGAAGCATCTGGGAGTGATGCTGTTAGGCCTCTGCTCTCACCCATTTGTGGGGGTCACTTTGGCTGCAGGAAGTTTTCTTCAATGACATGCGACATTCCAAGATATTCTTTAACTAAGGATTAACCAATGTGGAAACAGTAATGCTTCATCCCATGATTCAACTCGGGATGATGACTCTTTCCAGCTTCAGAGCTCCTCATAGGATCGTCTAAGGTCTTGGACTGCACTGCCGTCTAGCATCTCCCTCTATCCGATCCTTGTATCTTCTTTTTCCTTCCATAGGCGGTCAACACAGAGTGTTCCCCTATCAACATCCAGCATGATAATCTCTACTTTGCATTCTGCTTCCTAGGGAACTCAATCTGCAATGTCCCCTCTCTATTGCACAAAATCACTACCCCCAAAATTAGCGACACGGTGTCTTTGATCTCTTTCAACTTTAAATTTAAATGTGTCTATCTTCTCTTTTGGCAAACACTACTACTCTGCTGATTACATTAGTTATGGCAGAAGCTATATGGCTCAGAAGCCAAAAATATCTACTATCTGGTCCTTTACAGAAAAATTGTTCAATCCCTGATGTAGATGATGCCCTTCCCAGAGTTTACCAATACATCCAAAGATTGAAGGTTTCAGTTTAACCTTATATTTTTGTTTTATTTTGTTCTACTATGAGTTTTTATGTCTCTGGTTCTATATTCAAATTAAAATGATACATCAGACACTTCATTTTTTCCAAGTCCATAGCCACTGAAATTACTCCTGTTATTAATTGTGCTTTTGCATAATAATATTGATTTAACATCAACTTTTAAGAAACAAAGAAAAAATGCTGTCTGTCTGTCTCAGCCTTGTACCAAGTGAAATATACTAACAGACACAGGGGCAGGAAAAATAATACAATAACCAGTGTGATTGCTTCTGAGACCTATTAGCATAAACCATCAGAAGCTTGACTTTCTGTTTGCTAAACTGTTTCAGACAAGATAATTACATTAAAGTGCTTGGTATTTCCAAGTTATTGCATAATGTCATGAGTCTTAGATGATTTAGTCTGGTTCTGCTCCCGATAGCAGAATCAATGAAAAAGTGCTGAAATTAAAGGGGAGGTTTTCAAAGAAGTATGTGGGAGGTCTGGGCAGAACTTCCTTTTGTTCTGGACTGTGGGAAGATTTTGCTGTATATTAACCAAAGAAAGCAGCATGGGCAAAGTTTTACTCTTGTTCTTCTAGTCCTAAAAGTCAGATGATGGCACAGAACACTTTCAAAAAGTGAAATTCATTGTAATTAGGAAGAAATATTTGTGGTGAAGAACTGAAACAAGAGACGGAAAGTAAGTTAGGAACTAAGGAAATTCTGTTCTTTTTTTTACCACCTGTGGCTCTGCCACCTGCTCCCTTTTCACACTACCAGTTGATACCTTTGTTGTATTTTGTGTATCTTTTTACTACTCTATGCCGTCTATTTACTCATGGTTTCTACTTCCTCATGACTGTGGCTCGCAGACTCATACTTAAACAGATCTGCTTAATGGCTTTTCTCTATCCACCCCTTCCATTTCTGTTCAGGCTTCTAGTGGCTTTTTCTTCTCATGTAAGATCTCACAGAGAAACTTGCCCAGCTAATTCTGGCATGCTAGAATACACCTTAGGGTGTTGGTAAGCGTATTAAGTGGCTGCTCTCATCTTCACTATGAAATGTCAAACTATTCACCTGCCGAATCCATAGACAGAGAGCCATAAGGTCTTTGTAGAGTTTCCCCTGAATTAGGGATATAAACAAGAAGCCTTTAAACATGGTATGTCTCCCTCAATATTCCTGATCAACCACTACCTTGTCCTACTTTACCCTCATAGCAGAACCCAAGACGACGGCTGATATGCATACTGCTTATTTGAGGAATAACGTACAGAAAGTGAGAGTGCGAGACAAGGCAAGTGACACAGAGAAGAAAGAAATGCCAATGTAAATATGTGCTATGATGTTGGTTACTGCTCTGAGTGAGTGAATGCACTATCAGCTGGGATCTTCTGAGTTGCTTTATGGAATGTGTCTCAGAACTAATTGTTTTAGGGATGAAGGGAAGGAGCATTTATCCATCACTGTCCCCTGGCTCTTGATGGCTCTATGTTCATTAACTTCCCACACTTCTGAGCTGCACATAACCTTTATAAAGAACACACTGTGTGGGTATCCCTTGCCACAGGGTCAGAAGAACTTGAGATCAGGAAAGAAGAGGTTTATAGCATAGGCCAAGATGAGGCATCGTCTGCACCAACAGGATTTTGAAATGGTGCACAGGGAGTGTCCAAATAACTTGGTTAATGGGTCCTTTTCCTATGCCAACCCTTGAGTAGCCATTGTATCCCCTCTATTACCATGACTACTTTAATTAGTTCATATCATTTTTTTTGTATAGAATCTTTTAATGTTCTCTCTGATTTAACCAATTCCCACCTAGTCACCACATCATCTCCAGAATAGTTAAAAACTAATAGTGACATTATCATCATTGTAATTATTGACATTTTGCTTATAGTTCTTTAGAATTATCCTTATTCTCCCTAGAAAAAAAATTACATCTTTGCAAGGTTTATAACAAACTTACAATGTCTTTGCCAGCCTCTAGCTCAGTGCCTGCTTCTCTTCCCAGTATTGCCTGATCTCAATTAAAACCAAAGTGCAAATGTCATGTCCTCTCCAAAATCAGACCCAGCTTGTTTTGATATCCTCTTGGTTCCACCAGCCCATGAACGTTGGTACATGGTAGGTACATTATGACAAATCCATCTCTCTCCCCATTAGACCACAAACCGTCTGACTCAGGACTACATATTATTTCCATGTGCACCTGCTGGTTCTGGCACTAAGTCTGTCATCAGAGTAGGTGTCAATAATATATACTGAATAAAAACTTAAAGTAAATGAAATAGAATAATTATCCTTTATGCCATGCATTTTTTCTGTGATTCCTAATTTTTCACGCCTTAATAAGGTCTGTACAATTCACAAATGTGAGCTCAGAGGGTATGACTACTTAGAGTTTGCTGGTAGTCAATGTACTAATCTGTGTGTTCATAGTAACAGAATAAAAACTTGATACTGCTTTGGCTGTTGTGGCATGGCATGGGCTGAGTTAACTGGGTTGCATTTTATACACTAAATTAAAAAAACAAAAAGCTGTTGGAGCAAGTACTCATTTTTTTAAAAAATTTTTTAAACAAGCCTAAATGTCCATCAACTGATGAATGGATAAAGAAATTGTGGTTTATATACACAATGGAATACTACGTGGCAATGAGAAAGAATGAAATATGGCCTTTTGTAGCAACGTGGGTAGAACTGGAGAGTGTGATGCTAAGTGAAATAAGCCATACAGAGAAAGACAGATACCATATGGTTTCACTCTTATGTGGATCCTGAGAAACTTAACAGAAACCCATGGGGGAGGGGAAGGGAAAAAAAAAAAAAAGAAGTTATAATGGGAGACAGCCAAAGCATAAGAGATTGTTAAGAACTGAGAACAAACTGAGGGTTGATTAGGGGTGGGAGGGAGGGGAGGGTGGGTGATGGGTATTGAGGAGGGCACCTTTTGGGATGAGCACTGGGTGTTGTATGGAAACCAATTTGACAATAAATTTCATATATTGAAAAATAAATAAATAAATTACCTTGGATACAAAAAAAATAAAAATTTTTAAACATTTATTCATTTTTGAGAGACAGAGAGTGACAAAGCGTGAGTGGGAGAGGGACAGAGAGAGAGAGGGAGACATAGAATCCGAAGCAGGCTCCAGGCTCTGAGCTGTCAGCACAGAGCCCGATGCGGGGCTTGAACCCATGGACTGCAAGATCATGACCTGAGCTGAAGTACGACGTTTAACAGACTGAGCCATCCAGGCGCCCTGCAAGTACTCCTTTTTATGTGAACTGATATCTTTACCAAGCTAAATGAATAAATGAGAAATACTTGCATACATTATAATGTACTCAGTTAACCTCTAAACTTGATGATACCATTCTGTGTATGTATGGCAATATTCTTGAGAATACCATCATGCTAACAAATAATCTATTATGTATATGTATATATGTATATGAACACTAAAAATATGAAAATAAGTGTAACAGATTATGATCACTCTTAGTAATGAATTGCTTAGCAGAATGCAGTTTTGAATTCACCTTCATATAAACAGAAGACCTTTCCAAAGAAAATATTTTTCCACTAAGAGTGGGAAAAAGATGGCTTCAACATTTGGTGAGCCCTTTATAAGTGTAGTTGTTCAAGGAAGGTGCTTTAGTGGATGCAGACAGGTCTCAGATACCTAGTCCAGAACTTATTTGTATGGCTGTGTGCAGGTCACTTTGTTTCCTTAAATCTAAGTTACTTTATCTGAAAAATAACAACAACATCTTCTTTGGATAGTACATGTAAGTATCAGAGGTTATATATGTATGCCTAGAACATCATAGCACTAAATAAAAGTATAAATGACAATATTCTTTTAATCAGCTATCATTATTTTTATTCCTAGTAATTTTGCCATTCACAATGATACAGGAAATGACAGAGGATAGGTGTTTGTTGGAATCATTTACAAAAGAACTCAAGCATTAAGTGCTTGATAGGGCAAGATTAGTGTCCTTGGTCCCATTTATGTTGGCAATATGTAAACCACCTAGATTCCCTTGTACAGAGGTGTGAGTCATTGATAGAATGTATGGAAAATAAGAGAATATAAAATAAAGATGTAAAACAGAGATGTAAAGAGTTCAAGGAATAGATAAGAAGTCTGTCAGTGTTCATAAAATCCTTAGGTACACTTTTGTTCGATCTTATTCTCAAAGTTTCATGAGTGTGTGATGCTAGGCTATTGAGAAAATTCCAAGGGATATCTTTCTACTCTAACTTTCTACCTTACAAGTTGTTATTTGTTTTCACTTGGGTCATGTCTAGAATTATCCAAAATCATGGGATTTTTCTAACCAATCAAATGGAAGCCTTCATATTTCAGATAGACAGAGGGCTTAGGATACAATTGTATCTAAAGGATTATTTGTGTTAATTTATTCATTAGTCTTTTCCAAGGGTGTACTCAAAATATTGGAGTATTATACACATGCTAAAATTAGATTTAGGAAAGTAAAGGCAGGGGCAGATAACTAAAAGAAAGGAAACTCATGAATATGCGTGTTTGAAATTAATACATCTTAAGCCTCAAAGCCTGGGTCTGACAGGAAGCATCACTTCTGTTATTTCCGTAAGAGCTGAGCAGATAAAATGTGACTATACATACTGCCTAACAAGGAGGTTGATATCTTGGTCACTTGAAAGAACTGAATGGATTGCCACATAACTGATGAGCTGAATTATATCCACACAGAATAAGCCTAGATGAGCACAGTCAAGTTTGGACAAGTATGAGAGCTGTTACATATCTTATTATTAGTATGCCTACAACAGATTCCAAGATGAATCTATGGAAATGTCCCTTACATCTAAGATGTTACAGAATGGCAGCTCTACTCAAAATTTCCTTCAGGATTCACTCATGCAAGGAGTGACTCTCAGAACAATTTTGATCATTGGGGATTATACATCTCTTAAAATCCATTTCAAGAATTTTCCCAGAACACTCAGTCCAGTTAATTTTCTTTCCCAAGAAAAGTACATTCAAACAGCTTGTTTTCTTTGAAAATTGAGCTTGAGGCAGAGTGAGATAAACTAATAAGCACCCAGATCTCTTATTTTATTGATCCATTTTCTTTCAATAATTACATCTTATCTTCAAAGGTACAAAAAACAGCATATGGAGTGTTCAAAATCGATTACACTAAGGATATGAAAGCAAACAGTTTGAGCTGACTTCTGTATTTTCATTAGAGGAAAAAATTATTAAAGGGTAGCACCGATGGGAATGTGATATTAACAACATCACATCTTAGCCAAGTATATCACTCTATCATCTAATAAAGACTATATCTTATTTATGAGTTAATAATACACATATATATGTACACACACATACACAAACACACATGCATGCATATAAAAAACTCTAATTTTTCTCCCCAAATAAATTATGTAGGTTTCTTATTACACAGAATTAATAAACCACAATGCTTAAAGTCTCATTTATGACATTTCTAAACTTTCTTACACTTCACTACTTTAAAAATAAGGGGAAAATAAGGGATTCACATTATCTTACATTTAGCTTCCAAAACTAATAATTGAGAATTAATCACAAATAGTATAAAAAGTCTCTTGAATGTATTTATAAAGATAAGTAGACATACTGAAACTACAGAAATCAAATACAATACTCACAATAGATAAAAGGAATCAGATACATCTTTGGAGAGCCAAGGGTTAAGACCCATCTTTTGGTCTGGAGTTAGACCTAATGCACTGGGCTCCAGGATCATGATCAGAAGTGGTTTGACTTTTTCAGGAAAAAAAGACAGGTAGGACTAGGTCAATCTACTGCAACTAAATGTGTCTTTTATGAGGTTGCAAACCAAAGAGAAAAAAAGAAAAAAAAACATGGCTGAGGAGTTAAGGGTGTAGATGATTCTGTAGAGGGCATGAAAGGTGTGACAAAGGGCATACATCATATTGGGGGGGGGGGGGTAAAGCAGGTAAATAAATATAAAGTGATCCTTTGGTACTAGTGTAATGGAGATATTTATAGTGCTTACAAAAGGTGAGGGTAGTAGCCCATTGGGGTCTTTATACACAATTGATGCATTCAAATATAAGCACACATCAAATATTTTTGTGTACATCTACTTTGTTCCTCTAATTCTGTCTCTATCCTAGGGGATAGTGATACAGAAGTGAAAAAACATTAACTTTTCCCCTCACTAAGCATATATTTTAATAGTAAGATAGAAAAAAGACTAAGTTGTCAAACAAAAATGTTAATATAAATCTAGCTAAGTATTGGAAAGAGGAAAACACAGACCTGGAAATTTTCCATAAGGAATATGGAAAATAAGGACAATGACACCTAGGTGGCAATGTAGGTGACGGTACCTATGAAGAAGAAGCATGTGCAGTTCTCAGTGAATAAGACTGGCTGTTCAAATAATAGGACAAATGTCCCAAATGAAAGGATCAGAAGTGTAAAGGTTCTGAGGTGGTAAAGAGTTTAGTGTGCATGTTTTAAGTGCCCTGCCCAGATCTCCTTCACATGCTGGTGTACTCATTCCCTAGCTTTTGTGATATTTGCTAATGATTCAGTTTCCCCCTTCTTTAGATGAATACCCTTGCCAAAAGAAAAGACCCAATGGATATTTAAATGACCCTACTAGAACACCACTTGATACTCTCATTTAATGGAAAATGGACAAACACAGCAATCATACCTGATTTGAACATGGTGACCAGCACCTCATACTCCTTAGGGATCAAGATCCAAACCTACATAAATTCTATTCTAGGAGAACAATGATCTAGGATAAGTCCTGGATTGCCACACATAGTAATGACATCCAGAGTAATGCAGCATAGGGCTGCAGCTCATCTCACTAACCCTCCTCTTGGAAATTTCCCCAGATTGTAACTAACTGGAAGCCTGGAGAAGCTGTGACTGGGTGGAATAAACTTAATAAGAGAAGTGGATACGAGCAGTACAAGAAGTAACCTATACATTACACATTGTTATGCCACCCAAACCCTGTTTATGGGGCTGGTCTATCCATAGCCAAGATGCTATGATTATTCACTGCTAACAGATCACAATTGTTCCTTTCTTTGGAGAATATCCCTCAAAGTCATCTGGGAAATCTATCTCTCTCTCACCCAAGAGCAAAGACGTATGTCTAAGTATCAAAAGTTAGCCCCATTACGTGGAGAGGGGTCTAACTCTGGTGTGTGATTTGTGTCCAGAACTTCCATGCAGGATTATTCAGAATCTAGTCTTCTTCTGAGACCACCTTATTATTTAGCATTTCCCCTGTGACCTGGCTACTTTCTTCAGATCTTTCTTTGGTAAGCATATGCCCAATAAATCTAGAATAAAACCATCTCAGCCTCTGTTTCTAGGGAGCCAGACTGAAGACAACCTGTTCTAGGAACAGGTGAATGTGGCCAGACAGTAGTGAGAAGAGATGGGCCACACTGAGATTAGAAAGATGGGCTTACACCAAATTATTCAGAAATACAATGATTCTGTTAACTTTCATCTTGCAAGCAATGGGAAATAAATGATTTTTGGTAGGGGGACAGTGAGTGCATTTTATTAAACACAGACACACACATATTTATTGTTCCTTTTAGTAGACAATTGACATAAGGAGGTTGACAAATAAGTGAGGTCTGAACCAAAATATGATTTAAAAAAACAGAAATCAAATGTCTGAGGTCCATCTGTGTTTCAGCTTCATCTTGCTACCTCTTGGGAAGGGACATGGTAAACTCATGACTCAAGATTTATAATGGCATTCACCAAGTCTCCTTCTATAAAATGTCAGGGAACACATCAAAATGAGGTACATTGATTTCACTAACAAAATGATATTGCTTCCACCAGCATTAAATGGGCATAAGTGGCACTGTTGTTTTCTCCTCTTTTTCCACCTGTAAGAGCCAACCCTACCTCAAGCCTTTCTGAAGTCCATCCTGAGCAAACTGGGTCATTCCCCCTACATCCTTCCACTATTTTTGTTGATTCATCCATTAAGTTATGAATTCATTGGCCAAATATTTTTGAGCACCTGTAATATGCCAAGCATCCGTTCTAAGTACTGAGACACATTATGGGAAGCAACGACAAAATGTGTATGCTCATGAAGTTTATAGTCTCGTATGCATCCTTCTATTAAAGCACTGACTCACCTGATTTAGCAATCATATATATCTGTTGTAGTATAAAGTGTTTGTCTCTTCCACAGTGGTCTGTGTGCTCAATGAAGGTAAAATGTGCCAGCATTAGACAATGATTGAAGAGATGTAGAGAAATGTAGACCCACCATAGATATGTGTTAATAGTAATGGTTCAGGTTGACCCTCAAAGGTCAATAACATGTTATAATCTGGTTCTTTTGCAATTATAGCATGGCTGCTCTTTCTTTTGCTCAAAAACGATTTATTCTTACAGAACTTTCACATAACAAACTTCTGGAAAGCCGTAAACCATAGGGAAAGAATACCGACACAAAAAGGGATAGATTTTCTGGAGCATATTTATTAGTGTATTAAATATTAAAGGGATAATCTCTGTTGCTTTGTAGTATAAGCAGCGATAAATGAGTGTTAGGATTGAATAAATGCTTGCACTTTACTTCAATGTTTAATTTGTTTTGAACTGTTTATGGAAAGAATATGTAAAAGGAATAGAAATGCTTCTATCGACAATCTCTTCTAATAGATTCCCTTGATTGTGATATATATTCATACCTACAAATATTTTCAAATTCGGTGAATCTGATTACCAAATCCAAATCGGGAAGTAGACTGAAACCACAGAAAGTACATGCTTTGGATTTAAATTGTGTGGTTTTAATTTTGGTCTGATCATCTTCTGAATACATGGCTTTAAATAATTTACTTAAATCCTCGGATTCCCTATTTTATCATCTGTAAAATTACTGCAAAAATCAAAGTTGTGTGTGTATTTATATGTAAAACTTGTCAAATAATACATAAATAAGCTTTGCTGAGATATAGAAGTTCATGAGTTACGTTATGCAAACCTTTTAACATAAAGTTTGACTCGTACCAAGGGCTCAATAGATATCAGTCCTTATAATTATTATTGAACATAGGATTAACTGAGTGCTCACTGTGTAACACATTTTGTCCTTAGTCCTTTTAATGGATAAAGATAATACATCCTCCAAAATTCCATGTAGGTACTATCTTCATTCCTCCATTTAAATATAAGGCTTAGAGAGCATAAGTGGCTTGTCCACAGATAAATCATGGGGTAGAATAAACTTGATCCCAGATAATTTGTTTCCAAAGTCCATGTACGTGACTATCATGAAACAGCAGCATCACAATAATTATTGCAATACTGACCTAAGTGGAAAAATGCGTGCATGAATGAGTGAATATAAGAATGGATGCATGATAGTTGAATTTACAAGATAGAAAATATCTGGAACATTTTCTTGGTGACAAAAAGGATGCCAAAGGATGGTATAAAATGAACATTCTCATATAAATGATAAATCACATTTAAAATATAAAATATTGTTGCAACCTTTCAACTAATAATTCCACTACTAGAAAAGTTCCAGAGAAGATAATAATATGTATAGATTCAGAATGATCAATGATTTCCCCAAAAGAGAAATAATTAAGTATATCTTCTTTTTTCTATTTGTGATTGAATGTAATTACCAAGTTAGTTGAACCTGTATTTGGTATAGTGGTATGAAATAAACATAAAACTAATTATTTTTAATAAGTAACTAATTAATTGCCCTACAATGATACATAGAATTTTTCCTATCCTTTATTTTGTTTTCTATATCATACTCAATTTTGACTATAAATTTATTTAAAAAGCAATTGCCAGTGCTTTCTGTAATGAGCCTTGCATGTGTATATGCTTGCATCATTACCAATTTCGTTAGTGTCCTTTATAACGTATTTTAGTGCATGAGAGCATAATCACTCAGTTACTAAACTTGCAGCAGTATAAAGTGATCAGTATAGTTTAACGATAATAAATATATTGAGGGAGGATTTCCAGAAAACTAATCTTAAAATTATGTTTTGAATGTCTCTTTTATTATTCTTATTAAAAATATTACAAACTAATGTGTTAGGGACAATCTGGGCTAAAAATATTATAGAGGTACTTTATTTTAGAACTTCTAGAACTTGTACTATGGTCTTCCCATTAATAGGCAATAGACTATGATACATTTGATCACAAAGTTATTGATCTTTTCCCCCTAGTGCATCTCTAAGGATTAGGTTCTTGTAGAAAAAACATTGGAAACCATGTCTATTACACTAAGTAACTATTTTGTTTCTCATACACAAACAACAATGAACCATTATTATCAGTTCCAGAAGGATTTGGATTATGCAAATAGTACCCAGGTTTTCATTCTAAAATATCCTCAAGAGATTTCAAAACTCAGATTAATATTCCTTTGAAATACACAAATGATATATTTAAAAAAAGTAATCTGCTTTTGTTGGCCATTTTTTAATATCATCATCATTAAAAATGGTGAATCATATCAGGCTATTTTGACCTCTATGACTGTGCATGGAGAAGGAGATCCCCTTCATACACAAGCACACAGGTGCACAGAAAATACTTTTTGCTGACTATCTTAGCTGGTTTAATAAAAAATATATATAAAATACAGACCTCTGTTCTATAAGTCATATTGCACCTTACACTGTAATAGTATTGCATGTTATTGTCGAAGTAGGGCAGGAATGATTACACCATTCTGTGTCTCGAGAAACCAAGATTTTATGGAACCACTAGATATCATTTCACAATCTCCTTATTATGATCACTAATGTGCCCAGGTTCTAGGGACATCAGCTCCTTTTGGAAAGCCTCTGTAGCTGGGCTATGCAGCTGTAGTGATGGGAAGAGAGAGCTGGGTTTGTTTTTTTGTTTTGTTTTGTTTTGTTTTGTTTTTCTTTTGTTTTGTTTTTTATGTTCCTCTCAGTTTACTACCAAGTTAAAGAAGAACATGTGAGAAGTTGCACATGGGACCTGAGGGCATTCAATCCTCTGCTGTTCCATGAGTATCTCATAATCCTTCTCACAAGTCCTCGTTTGGCTGGGAAACAAATCATAGGTCACCTCTTAATGGCTAGAAGTTAAATTTGAAGGTTTTTATTTCACCTCCTTGCTATTTATAACTTTACTTTCTCATCTGTGGTAATGTCAACCCGGTTCTATTTAAGACAGAATGTGATTGGGCTTCTTAGTCACTGGCCCAGTCCAGACTTAATCCTCTCTCCAAGATCTGCATCATGGAGGAATGCATTCCTGAGCAAACAAAAATTTTTAAGTGCTTGTTGGGCATTTCATTTACCCTTGCATTTTATAGCTAATGCTCCAAATGTGACACCATCCCTCTTCCCCTCTTCTTGTCTTTTCTAAGCTTCCTCACTTAAAACCTGCTTTTCATAACCAAAAGTTTTTGGCCACTTGGAGGGAGTGGTATTTATTTACTGTGTATCCTCAATTTTGCAGGTACTAGGATAATCACTTTACAATATTATTTTATTCTGTGAAGAAAGTATTATTATTGCTCTTATTTACCACAGAAACAAATAATGGCTTAGCCAGGTTGAATGACTTGCCAAAGGTCACACAACAAAGTTAATTTCAATCTTACTCCAAACTGAAGTTCTCTTCTTTGCTTTTCTCTGCTGGAGACAAAGACATCAGGGAGACACAATGCTACATAGGGAAGTCCCAGAACCCTGAGAAGCATGAATGGTATCACTGCCACCAAGTGACCAGAAATCTGAAACATTCTCTACCAAAATCTATAAAGAACTGCTGAGGGCACCTGGGTGGCTCAGTCGGTTAAGTGTCGGACTCTTGGTTTCAGCTCCAGTCCTGATCTCCCGGTTTGTGGGATCAGCCCCACCTGGGGCTCTGCACTGACAGTGCGAAGCCTGCTTGGGATTCTCTCTTTCCCTCTCTATTTGTCCCTCCCCTACTTGCTTTTTGTCTCTCTCTCTCAAAATAAATAAACGTAAAATTAAAAGAATAACAAAATAGGTAATTTTATAAAGGACTTCTGAGGCACTTACAAGCCTTAGCCCCTATTTTAAGAGATGGTTCCTTTAAACCCTAGCTGATAATTGGAGAAAACCAGCATTATTCTGCCTCCAGAGAGATTGTATTCAGACTACCACAGAACTCAACTCCACTCCACTGTAACTTTTTTAATTGCTGGGATGTGCCAAAGGCTCAGTGTTGAAAGGCGTTAAGAGTTGTCAGTCAATGAGATTAGGCCATGTGAGTTTGTTAATTGCCCTTATACGGGAGAGAAACAAATTTTCCTACCTTTAGGACAGCAGGTAGTTTTCCAAATTGAAGCAAGGTATCCATCAAAATTAATCTCTTACCTTCCCATAGGAAGGGAAATGATCAAGGGCTCATCAAGAGCTATAGCCCTGCTTGTTTGCATTTCTAAGAGATAGCTCCCAGGTCCCAGGGGAGACATTTCAGAGTGGTAGGAGATTTATATCTTAAATTGGCAGATAAAGTATTCATAATTGTAAGCTGTCTGAAGTAAACGACCTAAGAAAAGAGAGGTCAGGATCCTAGAGTTAGGTTTGGGCTGAAAAAAACCAAAACCAAAAACAAAACAAAACAGTAAATTCTTTCAGCAGCATTGAGCTTTCTCGGGCATTTAAAAAAACAAAAACAAAAACATAGGATCATCCTAGGGATCGTGGTATTGGTCTCATAGAAACTATACTAGAGTGTGGTCAGATCTCTTAGTGTAGAAGGTTGGATGGAGTCATTTGTGCTGAGAAAGAATTTTCTATTTCTCAGAAGCCAACTACATTTTAACTTTGTTGATCAATTATAGCCCATCCACAAGTTTATAATCATGGAAAGCATATGTTTATTAGATAGATTATTTTTAAAAGATTTTCATATCTTGGGGACCTGGGTGGCTCAGTCAGCTAAGCCACTGACTTCGGCTCAGGTCATGTTCTCACAGTTCTCGAGTTTGAGCCCCATGTCAGGCTCTGTACTGACAGCTCAGAGCCTGAAGCCAACTTCAGATTCTGTGTCTCCCTCTCTCTCTGCCGCTCCCCCAGTCTCCCTCTCTCTCTGTCTCTGTCTCTCTCTCTGTCTCTCAAAAAATAAATAAACATTAAAAAAAAAACCTGTCGTATCTTAAGAGCAATCTTTACTCCACTCTGTATAAGCTGTTGGTTTGCTGAATCAGGGGTCAAACAAGAGAGAAAGCTTCTTAGCTCAAGTAGATCCTATGCTGGTTGCTAAACAAGTCATTGAATATCAGAGAAAAAATGAGTCAAACCTTTGGATACACTGCACCTTTCAAGTGACAGATCACAGATGTTTAGGGCAGCCTTTCAATTTACAGGAGCCAGAAATTACAGCATTTTGGTACCAAGCACATATTGTACATACTGTATTGACTACAAAGACCATCTGCTTGATATCACTGATTGACTATTCCCTGACTAATCATGGTTGATGAAGGGAGAACGTACTATTTGTGTCTCTCTATATTCTGTGATTTCCTTCCTTTTCTGTGTTTCAAAGTAATTCTGAGTTATGTTGTCCAAACTAAATGTATATTGCTAGCCTGTATACATGGATGACTGTTAAGATTTGCAGGCTTCTTCCAAAATGGTCCTAACTTCTCAAATTCATACTGAACTATCTGTGGTTCTTTAAATGTACCATATTCCTCAATGTCTTTTCTTGCACAAGCCACTGCTCTGCCAGAAGTACCCTCTTCTTTCTGTCCATCTGGAAAATTTAAAATCATTTCTTTGATACATGTCTCAAAGGCAGTGTTTCTAAAGTTTCCCAACCTCCAAGCTTTTATACCACAGTTGGACCAAGGGCTTATCAATCATTGTTCTCATTATGTTCTATTATAACTGCTTACACCTGCTTCTTCTCACTACTTAAGTGAACTCCATGACGTTAGAAATCAATACACATTACACCATTATACACAATGGAAGCTGCTATTGCCCTGAAATGGATTTGGAAATTCAAATGTTAAGAAAAGAAAAAGGCATAATAACCATACCTACATAACTTTGTTGGATTTTCATTTCTCCTGCCCTAAATGGTACTCGGAATGGTAAAGGATTGACATGTTTTCTTAGAATTAACTGTGGATAGATAAGGAGGCATCAGGGATATAACTTAGATTTCTTGGTTTTGGAAAACACAACTCAAGCTACTGTGACAATTTACCTGCCAGTTTTGAGGATCACAGAGACATGTTAGTGGGTTCTTTTGGGCTGAAGAGAAGGTAAATTTTAACATCCACATACTTCAAATCTTCGAGAGAAAAATCTGAACAGTGGCTATTTAGAGTATAATATATAATGACCTAGAAAAGGAATCAATGGTTTCTAGGAAACAGCATTAGTTCAACCAAGAACAAATTATGACAGCCTAGCTTCATTTCCTTGTATACCTGGTGTGAGAGTATTTTGTCATAGAAAGAGAGGGATTGGGGAATGGCAAATGGGACTTTTGTTTAATGTCACTTATATACTGGGCAAAGCACTATACTTATTTATATTGCCTCATTCAATTCTTGTACTAAATCACTGCATAAATCACTGCATTACCATAAAATCAAATATGAGGAAGGTGAGTGCAGACAGTTTCAATGACTATATATTTATGATACAATTCAGCTCATAAGTAGCACAGTAGGAATTCAAGGAGAGATCTCAAATCGGTATGAATGTCTTTCTCTATACCTATATCTATGTCTATATCTATATCTATATCTATATCTATATCTATATCTATCTATCTATATCTATAGACATCTATAGATATATATATGGCAGAACCATCTATTATTGTTTCCTACCTGAAAGATCAATATGATGAACAGTAAAATAATACCATGACAACATTGGTTCCATGATATCTGAGAGGTCTGTGACTTCTTGATTGACTCATACATGATTAGCTGATAATATTTACTGACACACACACACACTCATCCAACCACCCAAACATCACACACAGCACACACATACACATCACACACAAAAATACACACACATGCACATCATACATACATATACACATCAATTTTTAAAGGTTATTTCAATTAGATAATAGGTATGTTTCAAGGGATAAACAAAATTAATTAAGATGTTTCTCCTGAATGAATTGGATCAAAACATGTAAAAGAGTCTATGAAAGTAGTCTACACTTCAAATAGTATCTATCAAAAGAATAATGGCCATTAACACTATTAAATGCCTCATACGCATTATCTCATTTAAGATCATAGCATTCCAGGGAGGCAGGTTGTTTTCCCCATTATTTTCCACTATACAGGTAAGGAAATTGAAGCTCTGACAAGTTCAATATTGCCAATAATCAGGTAACCTTTAAATAGGTTTGATCATTCATAAAAGTTTGTCAGTAATTTTTGTAATTATTTTTAGCGATGTTTTAAGTTGCATCAACTGTACATTTTGTCCCAAAAATTATATAAATATCAAGGTCAAGGAAAGACTTTATAAAGTCTTTAAAGATCATTCAGGAACCTAATGTTAAGTCCTATTATATTCAGTTTCCTATGCCATATGTTGTCATTTGTCTTTTCAGTATTTGTTGTAAGAGTATTTTTTCCTTAGTTTGCAAAGTATCTTTTATAGAAATGGTGTAAATATTCTTTTTCCTGAAAATTATCACTTAAATAATCAAATAACTTGCAAAAAGAAAGAAAAAAGGGAGGACCTAAAATTTCCTTAGAACCTTCAAATTCTTCTAAAAACACTGTGAATCCATTTTTTGTTCAGGAATCCATTCTCAGTGTTATGCACCTTTTTATTTTTATTTTATAAACATAATCAGGGAATTAACATTTACACTCTTGCAGCCAATCCTTCAATTTTTCAAATAGCCTCATTAATACTATCAATAGTTACTTAGCTGAGTCTTTCAGCATCTTGTAGCCAGGAATCCTTATATGGGCACTGAGTACAAGTCAGAAAAAAATCACTTTCATAAATAATCAACTTTTATATTAAAATAGGTACTTATGTATTTCAAAGTTATTTTAAAAATAATTTTTAATTTTATTAAGATACAATTCACATAATGTACAACTCATACACTTAAGGAACACAGTAGTATATTCACAGAGCTTGCATCTATAACCACAATTTTTATATTTTAATTACCCTAAAAAGAAACCCTGTACCATTTAGTCATTATTTTCCAAGCCCCCCTCCCTGACCCTCCCCAGTCCACAGGAACCATTAATCTTCTTTCTGTCTCTAGACTTGCTGAGTGTGAACATTTCGTATAAAGGAATCATACAATATGTGGCCCTTTGTTACTGACTTGTTTCAGGCAGTATAATGTCTTCAAGTCTCATCCATGCTACAAAAAGTATCACTATGTCATTTCTTTTTATTGCAGAATGATATTACGTTGTATGGATATATTAAACTTTATTTGTCCCTCTTTCAGTTGATGGATATTTGACTTGCTTCCAGTTTTGGCTATTATGAATAATGATGCTCTGAATATCCATAAACAAATTTATTGTGTGTACGTAGTTTTTTCATTTCTCTTGGGTGTATTTGTAGATTTGAGACTGCTAAATCATATGGTAACTATGCTTAGCCATTTAAGGAACTGACAAACAATTTTCCAAAGTGGCCACATCATCTTGTAGACCCCCACTTTTTGACTTGATTTTTTTATCCATTCATATTTAATTTTTATTGGTGTAGTTGGGTTTACTTTTGCCATTTTAATTTTTGTTTCTTATTTACATAAGCTCTTTTTGTTCCTGGTTTTCTGTTTAATGTTTTCCTTTGCAGTAAGTAATGTTTTTCTAGTTTAACATTTAAATTCCTTTACCTACTTTCTTCACTATTTTTGTTGTTTTTGCTGTTGCTGTTGTTTTTATTTTCTTAGTTGTTGCTCTGGAACTTATCATATATATCTAACTTACCAGAATATGCTTTAAATTTATCATAAATTAATTCCAGTGAGAATTCTGGAATTCTCTACCCTTTTTAGGCTATTGTTGTTATACACACACACACACACACACACACACACACACACACATACATACATATGTGGCACCATTATAAGTAGTGTTTACACAGTTTATATCTATTAAACAACTGAGAAAAGAAAGGAGAACCAAAATACATTTATAGAGTTTATATGTATATTCTTACTTACTATTTCTGATTCTCTCCATTTGTTTGTTGGGTTCAATTTAAGGAGTCATTTCTTTACTCCAATACAACTCTGCTCTCCCTCACCTCCTTTGTGCCATTTCTATATAAGCCCAACAATACAATTATATACATATTGTTTTATACAATTCAGTTTTAAACAAGTTAAAAAAATATGTAGTTATACTGTCTTTTATAATTACATAATTACCTTTATTGTTGTTGTTTTTCATGTGGACTTATATTTCTATTTGGGTTTACTTGATTTAAGTATGAAGAACTTCCTTTACCACTTCTTGTAAGGGGAGTTGCCTTGCAATAAATTATCTTACTTGTTTGTTTTATTCTAAGGATGTATGTAATCCACCTTCATTTCCTAAAGTTAGCTTTGTTGGATATAGGAGTCTTGGTTGACAGTCTCCCCATCCTCCTGAGCCCTTTGAATATTCTATCCCATTACCTCTAGATTCCATTGTTTCTAAAGAGAAGTCAACTGTTAATCTTATCAAAGGATCCTTTATACATGATTAGTCTTTTTTCTCTTGCTGCTTTCAAGATTCTCTCTTTTCTTTATCTTTCAACATTTTTACTATTATGTTTCTCAGAAAGGATCTCTTTGCATTAACTTAAAGCTAGTTGAACCTGGATGTGAATATTCACACTTTTAGCAATTTGGGGAAGTTTTGAGTCATTATTTCTTCAAATATCATTTTTTCTTCTATTTTTTTCCCTCTTCCCCTTCTATTACTCCCATTCTGCATATGTTAGTGTGCTTAAAAGTGTAAAACATTGCTCAGGCTCTGATGAATTTCCTTTATTTTAAAATCTGTTTTCCAGATTGCATAATGTCTATTGACCTGCCTTCTATCTCACCAATTTGTTCTTCTGCCAGATCAAGTTTTATGTAGATCCCCTTCATCTTGTTTGTTGGTCATTCCATTCCCACATATTTCAAGTTTCTTTTGCATAATTTCTATCTCTTTATTGATATTCTCTATATGATGTGATATTGCTTTCATGCTTTCCTTACATCTTTAGCCTTGATTTGCTGTAGTTTTTTGAACATATTTATAAGGTCTACTTTGGAGTCTCTTAAATCTGACATTTGGTTTTTCTCAGCAGCTTCTGTTGCCTGCTTTTACCCTGTGCATAGTTCACATGTTCAAGTTTCTTACAGATCTCGTTTTGTATTTTTCTTTTTTTTGGTGAAAGGTGAATATTTTAAGTATATTTTAGCAACTCTGGATACTGGCACCTCTACCTTCCTTCCAGCGTGTTACTGTCTGCTTAGTGGTTTTGGTATGTGTGTGTGTGTGACTTGTGTAGACTATTTTAGTAATGTGTATTTCCTCCATAG
Source organism: Prionailurus viverrinus (assembly GCF_022837055.1). Classification (NCBI taxonomy): domain Eukaryota; kingdom Metazoa; phylum Chordata; class Mammalia; order Carnivora; family Felidae; genus Prionailurus; species Prionailurus viverrinus. The sequence continues at coordinate 23,821,804 of NC_062575.1, read as the reverse complement.
CTTGTGGCCTGAAGCCTCTGATTTCGCGTTTCAAAGGCACCATCTTAGACATATGCACAGTCAAGTTAAGACGGTAGTCTCTGTTTTGCTCTCTTGGCCTGAATTCTCTGTTGAACCATATAATTTGACAGTACACTCAGCCTGTTGGGCTCCACTAATTATGGACAGACTGTTCTACTGTTTGTTACAACGACCTGGGACATAAATTGCTGAGTGTTCTGATCCAATTAAATTAAGGCAGGGATAAATTTTGGGGTCAATCTTTGTGCTTAGTTCTGATCCCAGTAGTGTTCTTCCTGGCTCTCTATTTTTCTTGTTCTCTTTGGTGAATTAATTGGACTACAGTTTAACTTGTTGCTCTTAATTAAGAGGAGGTGCTTTTTTTAAGAGCACTCCTAGCTTGAAATTTACCCACAATTGGCTTCAATTTGCTTAAATAATGTCCATATTTTTGGGGAGAGCTCAGAGCTCCCTTTTCTTATGAACTACCTCTAACCAGAGGCAAATTCCCTAAGCCACTACTGTGGGCTCTGGGTTAAGATGACAGCATCTATATTTTTTTGGCTGGGGACTTCCAGTTTAGAACCATATAGGGAACTGGACAATAGTAACAAGATAGGAAAAGGATGATTGGGGTGCCAGTCTGCTCACTTATAGGTAGGAATAGGTAGAGAAGGGAGTTCCTGGCTTCTTGGGTGTACCTACTGGTAACTTAGCCTCTTCAACTTACAGGTTAGGTGAATAAGAAATGCTGGAACCTGCCCCTCCAAGTAAGATATGATAAACCTTGATTAAGGGCTGAGAAAAGAGGGATCCCTGTCTTCTTGACTGTATCCACACAGACTGGAGCTACAGTCAAGCTGAGCTGTGAAGTGGGAGAGTGGGTTTGTCTCAATGACACAGATTCTCACTACTCTTACAAGATGAATGAGATGCTGGGGCACCTGGGTGGCTCAGTCAGTTGAGCATTTCACTTCAGGTCAGGTCATGATCTCATAGTCCATGAGTTCAAACCGCTTGTCAGGCTCTGTGCTGACAGCTCAGAGCCTGGAGCTGCTTTGGATTCTGTGTCTTCCTCTCTCTCTGCCCCTCCCCTGCTCATGTTCTGTCTCACTCTCTCTCAGAAATAAACATTAAAAAAATTAAAGATGAATGAGATACTAATATATTTCTTGAATAACAGTTTCTTCATGTGCTGTATGCTCTTAGAACAATTCCCAGATTCTTTCTGTATTTTTTAAAATAATTTTCACTAGTTATGTTGTTTCATTGGGCAGCAGGTCTGTGGAGTTTTTATGTTTCATGTTTCGTTTTCAATGATCTCAGACGTCAGCTTTTCAATATTGAACTTTTAATAAAATGCAAATTATCAAATACATACAATGGACAATTTACTGACAACTGTCATGTTTCTCAGTGCATTAAGGCCCATTTCACAAATATGAAAATTGGAGCTCAGAAAAAAAAAAAAGATAATACATGGAAGAACAGTGAGTTAGAAGAAGCCATATTTTAACTTTGATGTACCTGTTCCCAAATTGTACTCTTGCCATTGTTCAAAACACAGTGACGCCAGAGCATTTTGTGGTGGGTGATGGCAAATAAGTGCTACAGAAAACGGAGTGGGCATGACATGCCTGAAAAACACAGAAGTCTACCTGAAGGTGTTCCCAATGGCCAAGGTGGGATTACAAGAATGGCCAAGGAAATAAGTAATAATAATATTGCATTATTAGCCAGGGAATAAAATAAACACCAATGAATCCATACTGACATAAGTAACTAAATAACTAAGTAAAACAAATGGAGGAAAAGAAAAATAACCCTTCTCGTGGAAGATTTATAACTGATACTTTTTTTTTAAATGAAGAAAATATAAAATCATAGTAGCATCAGGTAATAAAACGTAACAATTTTTATTTAAAAAGTAATTTCATAAAACTATACCACTGTAATAAACTCTACAGGTGAGATATAGTGATGAATACTAAAATGAGTGGGCAGGGTTGTAAGCAAAATTGGTATATCTTCATATTCTCAAAATTTCTCCCAGAGAATATTTAGTAATCAGAGAGGTAGAAAGTAATTTTACATAAAGTCTCCTGTCAGAGACTACCTTACTCAAATAATCAATTTTAACATTATCAGCAATCCGTATAAACATCAAGCGCCCCATATGATGATACATCATTGCCTCTTTGGTGTTTTTGAGACAAATGTATAAACTCAGTCTAATCATAAGAAAACATCAAACTCAATCTGAGAGACATGCATAAGGTAAGTGACTAGTATTTGTCATAAGCGTCAAGATCTTAGGAGACAAGGAAAAAGTGAGAAAATATCACAGATTGGAGGAAACAAAAGAGACCTGACAATCAAATGAAGCATGGGGCCCTAAATCAGATACTGGAACAGAAAAAAAATTTTTTTTGTAAAAAAAATTGGTGAAATCCAAACAAATTATTTCAGTTAATAGTATCATGCCAAAGTTACTTCCCTAATTTTGACAATTGTTCTGTGGTTATATAAAGTGTTAATATCAGAGGAAGCTTAGGTGAAGGTTGTATAGGATTTATCTGTACAATTTTTGCAACTTTTTCTAAGTGTACATTTTATGCAATTTTTCTTTTGTTTTTTTTAACATAATGGCTTAGACTTATATAATATTTCAGTGCTTCCCCATATTCAGGAAATTATTTTGTCTATTGGATCTGAGACTGATGCATAGAATTCATCATTAGGGATCTATGTCAAATGCTTCAAAAGCACACAGGGAAGAGGGGAGTTAATTTGGATTGCAATGAGCATAAAGGAATGGGATTAAGGAAGGCCCCATGCAGGAGGTGACTTTGATATTAGAGGCCTGTAGAAAGCAGCTAGGTTCTCACTGGCTAGAGAAAGAGGGCAGGTTGAAAATAGCATCGGCATATACAATACGAAACCATGAGAAGTTGGGTATTCCTGTGAAATGAAGCGCAGTGGAAGAATCACACCTAAAGGAAAGTCAGAAATGCTGACCATGATCAAGTCATGAACAATGTCAAAAACCTAGAATAAAGGTTGGAACTTGAAGTACAGGCAAAGGAAGTCATTTCAGATTACTGAGGTAGTAGAAAACATGATGAAATTATAGTAATAAGTACATATCCACAAATGCTGGTTTTATTCGCTGAAACTTGCAGATATTCTCTATGCTGTTAAAATATGTCAGTTAAAATGCAATTATGGTCAGTTTTTTTCTCTTGAGACAATTGTGTGTATCAGTTGATTTTATTATCATGCTGCAAGGTGAGCATTTTTTCACCAATTCCTTTCAATCTCCCTTTGAAATAGAGCACCGAAGCCAAATTTGGAAGGGCCTTATAATTTTGATGTTCTTTTTGGGGATTATGTTATTTTTGATAGTTTGTAGGTTTTTAAAAATGCATCTTTACTACTAACTTTTTCTAAGATGTTTTCCCCCCCTACCTTCTATTTTTCTTGTTGAATGTGTGATCATCTTAAATATCCACAAGAAAGCATTATTTTTGGTTCATCAGGATTAATCAACATTTTGTGAACACAGCTATGTCTCCTGTTATATGAACTGAATAGGGGAAGTTGGAAAATGGCTTTTGAAAAGTAGTGCCCTCCAGGCTTTTTTCCACTCACTTGTTTTTCCTCGTATTTATTTCAGTTTTGTGATGATGATGATGATGAGGACGATGATGTTTCATCTTTTATTTACTCACCAGCTATTTAGAGAATACCTACAACTTTTTAGGCCTTCTACTTGTGGCTGTGAAATAAGTTGAGTGTCAGGTGTCATAATTGAATCCTTAGAGTTCAATATGTACCATATAGGAGAAAATATATATAATCAAATGATTTTTAAGAAAATACACATATTAATCTATTCTTTCCATAGGATTTTCTTATTTCTCATTCCCTTGTCATTCAATTTTATTTTCAGTGCCTCTCACAGAGAGAGTGCTATCAGATAGTTTCCTGATTCCTACAAAACACAGGAAAAACCATTTCTACAAAGCCTTCTTGGAACTACTCCATCACATGCTAACTTCTACCGGTTACAAGTTTTGTACACCCATGTTTATTCCCTCCTGTTTTCGTTGTTCCTTGTATTAGCCATATCAAGCAGACAATGAGTTCCTAGAAAATGGAGATATGTTTTTTTTTCTTCCCTCTTCAATCCATATCCCAAGTTCCTAATACACCCCTGGGCCTTTGATTGAATACAGAAAATGCTGATTGATTTGCTATCTTAGAGTAACCATACACATGATTTTCCAGGTAAGTAATTATTTCAGTTGTTGGGTTTTGTAGCATTCAAAATACAGAAGATATTAATCTGAATTTCAACTAGAGAACAATGAGATAATATTCTTATTTATGTACAATGGAGACAAATTCTATCCCCAGGATATTGAATCAATAAGTCATGAAGTGGTTATTAGGGTAAAACCTGTCTGCTTCTACAGTATTATTGGTAGCTTGCAATAACAAAAATATAATTCATACATAGGGAGAGTAAATAAATTGAAGCATACTCATACAATACTATGTGATACAGCAACAAAGATGCATGAATTAGCTTCATGCATGTCTAAACATTACTGGGTCTTTAAAATATAACATTGAGTGAAACATAAAAGTACTAATAAGATAAACTCTGTAAGATACCACTGATATGATTCATAAAAACATACACTGAAACACATATTATTTAGGGAAACATATAGTACATATCATGAATATGTATTAAAAGCATGAAGATATGGATGGACGTACACATAGTAATTTTTTTGATATTAATTATATTTAGTGAGAAAGGAAAATGAGGTGTACATGGAAGGGCATTAAATTCTATTTGTAGCATGTAACTAACTTTTTAAAAAAGTGAAATAAATACATGAAATGGGATTGTTTGTTAAATCATTTGTGTAATGGCCATCTGTTACATTATTATTTGTATTCCTGGATACTTAAAATAGTCTATACTTGAAAAAGGATGTGTATCCATGCATATACATTAATTAATATAACTACATGCAGGTCTGCATACATAAATATATTAATACAATTAAACATGCACATACATGTAAATACAAGTTTTTTAAGCTGAAGTAAAAGCATAAATAATGTACAAAATTCTTATAATGTGAAAATGCAAAGCAAAGTGTTCTGCTGGCATAGTTACTGTTAAATGAGCATTATAAAAAGTTTCAAAAAAATTGAAATAGGACCTCATGAAAGAAGTACAATTGATAGAATTCACAAAAACCATCTCCAGAAGCCAATTCAGGGATTAGAGACACGGTGCTCCTACAGTATCACAAGTACGGTGGTAAATATGGTTCCCCCAATGAACAGTGAACATTGGGACATATGAGTGAGAAATGAACAATGCTGTATATGCCCTAGACTGACTGCCGCTTGTAAGTGTATCATGATTGATTCTGCCTGGGCAAATGCAAAAGTGCCCACCAGAAATTATTTCATTATAGCTTTATGGTTTCTTCCTGTTACAGAGTAAGTAAGAATCAGGAAACTATATATAAAAGAAGTGTAGACCTAGAAATCGAGTGTCAGCATGGCCTCCTGAAGTAAAGAAGGCAATAAAAATATGCGTCATTCATTCCTAAACTTCATATTTTGGGTAATAAATAAGAAAGTAAAGAGGGCAACACAGCATTCGTTGGCCTCTTTATCCTGTGTATAAAAGTGTTAAGTGGGGCGCCTGGGTGGCGCAGTCGGTTAAGCGTCCGACTTCAGCCAGGTCACGATCTCGCGGTCCGTGAGTTCGAGCCCCGCGTCAGGCTCTGGGCTGATGGCTCAGAGCCTGGAGCCTGTTTCTGATTCTGTGTCTCCCTCTCTCTCTGCCCCTCCACCGTTCATGCTCTGTCTCTCTCTGTCCCAAAAATTAAAAAAAAAAATAAAAATAAAACGTTGAAAAAAAAAAAGTGTTAAGTGACTGTGAATCTCTTTCCTATAATGGTCTAGCCAGAAAATAAATCAATAAACAAACAACATCCTCATTAATTGACAATTTTTTTTCAATCATAGCCATCATTATACTTTTTATTTACATTTCCTTAGTGATAAATGAAACAGGATATTTCGTGTGTTTGGTAGCCATTTGTCTATCTCCTTTGGATAAGTGTCTCTTCAAGTTCTTTGCCTATTTGTTAACTGACTCTGGAGTTGTTCTTTATATAATCTGCAAAGTAGACTCCTACTAGATATAGGATTTGTAAATATTTTCTCCTATTTGGGACACATGGGTGGCTCAGTTGGTTGAGTGACTCTTGATTTCAGCTCAGGTCATGATCTCATGGTTCATAGGATTGAGCCCTGCATCGGGCTGTCAGCCCGGAGCCTAATTGGTATTTTCTCTCTCCCTCTTTCTCTGCCCCTCCTTTCTGCTCATTCTCTGTCTCTCTCATTCAAACTTCTCACTCCTAGACTGGACAGTTTAAATTGCCACATCCTAAAGTTCACCAATCCTTTCTTCTGCCTATTCTAACCTACTGTTGAATCCCTTTAGTGAATTTTCATTCTACCCCTTACCTTTTCAAGTGTAGGATTTCTCTTTGGTTCCTTTTGATAATTTTGTTATTTTTGATACTCTCATTTTATTCATACATAGTTGTTCTTGTTTCATTTATATCTTTGTCTATGGTTTTGGCCCTTTTGACATATTTAAGACAGATGGTGCAGCTTTGTCTATTAAATCCAATGTCTTGACTTTCTCAGGGATGGTTTCCATCAATTCATTCTTTCCTCCAGAGGGTCCTTACTTTCTTGTTTCATTGTATAATTTGTGGGTTTGGGTTGAAAACAGGATGTTCAAATATTAGAATGTGGTTACTCTGGAAATCAGATTCTCTCCCCTCTCTAGGTTTTGCTGTTTTGATTGCTGAAGGCTATAGTTGCTCATGTGTTTAGTGATTTTCCAATACTTTTGAAACATCTGTATTTTTGTCATGGGTGGTTGTTGAAATCTCTTTTCTTTTAGCTCATGTTCAACTAGTGTTTTCATGTAGACCTCCTGGAATGCTAAGGTCTAAGAAAATGAAATAAAACAACAAATGACAAAAGCAACCTTTCCAGGGTCTACAGAGGGGGCATTATGCTGGAATACCCCTTTAACACTTAACCATACCACTTAAAAATCTGCATCAGCCTTCTCTCCCTGCTTGTAGTAAACCTAAAAGTCAGACACAAGTGAAAGCTGCATATCTTCTCAGATTATTCCTAAGCATGTGTCCTGTCCTGGGCATGTATATGGTTTTCTAAATTCCTCATTATATACAGACACTTTTGAGTTTTCTAAAACCCAAAGAAACTCTCTCCCCAACTTTTCCTCCAGCCTTTAGGAGGTCTACTGTATGCCTCAACCATAATCTTTCACCCCAGAAAGCTGTGGCTATTTCATGTGCCTTGCAATGTTTTTTGAGCAATGCCTACTATTTTCCACTCTGAGTGAGTTCTGGGTAAGGCAAACAGAGACCAGCATTTTACATTACTTCTTCAGGAAAACTCTAGACAGACTATAATTTACACAGACAACAATTTGCATGTAAGTCTGCTCTGCTTTCTCTGAAAAAATGGACCAGAGTCCCACACTGGGGACAGAGGCTATAGTCTTTAAGACTGAAGCTGATGAGAGGAGGGGGTGGGGCAAGGGCAAGTAAAAATGCCCAAAGGCTTTTACTACATTTAAGTTGCATTTTTTGAACAGATGTTTATTTATTTTGAGAAAGACAGAGTGCAAGTGGGAGAGGGGCAGACAGAGAATCCCAAGCAGGCTTTAGGCTCAGTGGGGAATGCAACACAGGGCTAGATCTCAGATCTCACCACCGTCAGATCATGACCTGAGCCAAAATCAAGAGTTGGTAACTAAACCCACTGGGCCATCTAGTCACCCAGCATTTTTTAAAATCCAGAATCCTCTTGGTTGTTGTAACAATTTGACTGTTTTTTCAGAATTCTGACAAATTTGCTTCTAACAGAGACTGTTTTTCAATATTTCTGTGCAATGATGTGTACTTGAAGCTACATACTCTGATCATTAAGTTACTTATTTATACATTTCGATTAACCATATTTTACAAATAACACAGAGACTGTTAAATAAGGGTTCCAAACAAAATCCAGGTCTGTCTAACTCTAAAGTTAATATATTTTTGTCCATGCCATAAATCACCCTCAAACCATTTTGCATAGTTTGTTTTTTTCTTCACTCAACACAAATTTGTTGATTAAATGTTAATTGTGTGTCAGGCAGTCTAACAGTGTTGATGATAAATGGATGAACAGGTCTGGTGTTTTTTTATATACAAAGTTTTTATTTAAGTTTATTTGTTTATTTATTTTGAGAGAAAGAGAGGCAGAGGGAGAGAGTGTCAGTGCAGTGTCAGTACAGAGCCTGCAGTGTCAGTGCAGAGCCTGACACAGTACCTGAACTCACAAACTGTGAGATCATGACTTCAGCCGAAATCAAGAGCCAGAGGCTTGACCTACTGAGCCACCCACACACTCCAAATAAGTCTGGTCTTTATCCTCAATAAGTATGTAATCTTTCTTGGGGTGCTGTGCTGAACCTTGTAGGGTAAATAGACAATTATACTACAGTGTAGGTACAATAAGGTAAGGACAAGATGCTACCTTGGAAAGGCTTTTATGTCTTTTTTTTTAGTATTTATTTATTTTTGAGGCGGGGAGGGGAAGAAAGGGGGACAGAGGATCTGAACCAGGCTCTATGCTGACAGCAGAGAGCCCAATGCAGGGACTGAACTCATGAACTGTGAGATCATGACCTGAGCTGAAGTCAGACACTTAACCAATCAAGCCAACAAGGTGCCCCTCAGTGTTTTTTTGTATTTTGTTTTTTAATCCACAAGAATAGTAGTTTCATGAAATAGCAAACTAAAAGAAAGAAAAAAAAAACATAAAAGTGTATGTACATACATGGGCCTTTGAATATAAGTATTATGAGTAAAGACTAATATGTCATTTTTAGTTTTTGTTCTCCACTTTGCTTCACACTTAATTTCAAACTCACCAAATACTTTAGTACTCAGAGGTAACGTTTCTCATGATTACAATATTAAAAGAATTAAGGAAGCATTGATCATCAAAAAACGTAGTTAATAAATGGCCTTCTTTTATAAAACTTCTGTAAAATAGTGAATATATTCATCTTGCTTATAAAACACCAGTGATTTTTGGCCTCCAGGTCTGAGAACAAGTTCTATTAAAATGAAATGAAAAATGAAAAATTCTTCAAGTGCCAATAATAGAAATGTATATATGCTCATTGCAATTTGGTTTACATATTGACGTGTATCTGTGTAATTCATCCTTATTTTTATTTATAAATCATTCCTACATAGTATATCCAGACTCATCATAAAAAGATATTCAGTAAAATCATATGCTGGCTGTGCCTTTTAAAAATGAATTTGGGCCTTAAATTAACTTTTGACTGATAGTTATGTTCAGGGAAATGCTTCTGTAAAAACAAAGACTACAGTAGTCTATAATTTAAATTGGCATATTGATGAGCTCTGTAGATGGATTTGATACATAGTGAGCAAGAATAAAATTATGTATGCAAATATAACATTGCAGGTGTTGCTTTTCCTGATGAGAATATATTATGGGAATACAAGGTTGGCTATAGTGTGAGGTACACCTGTTATGCACCAAGATTTTATATTTCCTTCCATGAAGTTACTCATGTAGAATGATTATGTGTTACATATGTGTATTGGACTGATTTTAAAAGCACCTTAGAAAGAAGAATTGTAGGTCACAAGATATTTCCAGGTACAAAGCATTATGTTGCAAACAATAGCGCACTGCATTTGCCATCAAGAGGCTCAGCTCTGGGTCATATTTCTGCTATGTTCAAGCCATACTTTGCAAGTGACCTAATTCTATGATCTGCATTTTCAGAATGGGGAAACTAATAGCTACTTCCTCAGACTGTAACAAATATGAAATGAGATCAACAGCAAAGTGCTTTCTAGGTGGTAAATCATACAAATATGAAAGATAACTATAAGAAGTAAGTTTTAGAGTTGTACTTTAAACACACATTTTAATTCCATATTCAGAAAAGTATTTTTTTTAATTTTTTAAACATTTATTCATTTTTGAGAGACACAGTGTGAGCAGGTGAGGGTCAGAGAGAGAGGGAGACAGAGAATCTGAAGCAAGCTCCAGGCTGTGAGCTGTCAGCACAGAACCCAAAGCAGGGCTTGAACTCACAGACCGTGAGGTCATGACCTGAGCTGAAGTCGGACGCTTAACCAACTGAGCCACCCAGGTGCCTCCAGAAAAGTATTTCAATTCTGCCTTTTACATGGAACATTTCTAGGATGGAAATGCTCCTTTTTCTTAGCTTCATCCATTCCAATTATTTCCATGATTCAAGGTCCAGTGTACATTTATAATATTCTAGAATTTTTTCAGTTATTCCCAGAAGAGTCTGACAATGGAAATATGGAAATATACATATATATAAATATATGTATATTCATATATAATCCTAAAGTCTCAAGTTACATGGAAATGTATCTAAGTTCAACCTACCCATTTTGCCAATAAGGACTCTGAATTCCAAAGAAGAAGAGTGTTTTATCATATTTTTCTTATGTTACCATAAGTTTATCATAGCCATATATAAATTTGTACTTGCTATTGGCTTAGCCAAGTGATCAAGCTATAATAAGAGACATAATGGAAATATAGCGTATTTGCCCATTGTCACATACTGAGAAAACAATATTTATGAAATTCTCTGGCATGGAACTAGAGGAATGAATGGATGGGTAAATGAGTGAGGGGTCAGAGAGACATTTAGGAATAAAGATTTAGTTCCACAGTAATTTTAGTAGGAGAAAAATCACTAAAGTTGCTGAAACACCAACCTAGAATCAATCCAATCTGTGTCTCCCACATGCTATCTTTGAAGTCTTAGATGAGTCCAGCCACCTTCTAACTTGTAAATTAGATACACTGATAATATATAATCCTAGAAGAGTTTTGATTCTACCAGTAAGTAAACTTGCTTTGGCAGTGTTTGTCATAATAAGGGACTTAATAAATGTTAATCAGAAATGCTCAAGAGCCCCAATCATTTGCTTTTGAACAAATAAATTCTTTCTTGCAACTCTCCATTTATATCCGTGGCTATCCCAATCACAAGTCCATCCATTTTCATCTCCAAAAGATATCTCAAAGGCACCATTCCCTTCTCCCTGTCCTTGTTTAACCCAGAATCACAACTTATACGAAAGTCTTCAATACATTCTGTCTGTGCCTCGAATCTGTTTTAGCATTGTTCAAACTATTTCCCATAAAACAGTTGGGAGTGACTTCTTTCTCCCAGCTTCCATCCCTCCCTCCCTCCTTCCCTCACTCCCTCTTTCCCTCCTTCCATCCTTCTCCTCACTTCTCTTTCCTTCCTTCCCTTTGTTACTAAAATATCTATTTAATCATGTCACTCCTTTATTTACTTCCTATTGCATTTACAATACAAAACAGACTACCTATGAGGGTCTCTCATATCCTGCAAGATCCAGATCCTGATGTCAATTTTCACTTCATGTCATTCTTCCCTACCTGGGCTTTCTTTTACTTCTTTCATAGGCTGGGCACCTATTGACCCCTCAGTCATTCCCCAATGAACCTTCAGTCTAAAAGACACCTCTTCAGAGAATCATTTTCTGTAATTGCAACCATATTCTCCTTTTGTCACTCACCATTTTTCTCCTTCACTGCATCCTATGCATTTCCTTTTTAGCATGTAACCTAAATTGTAATTCTATGTGTATTTGGGGGCTACTTGTTCATTGTTTGCTTCTTTCATTGGATTAACAACTCTGAGAGATCAGGGACAATGCTTCATTTATCAAGGTATAGTCATTATCTGGGATAATGCCTACTAAACTCATTAAGCATGACCTCTAATGCTGGTTCTTACTACTGGATGTAGAATCGGCAAAAGTAGAGTTATAAAGTGGCTACAAAAGTTGAGTGGTCCAAGTTTGTAGGCATAACTTTAGTTTTAAATTTGAGTGTGACTTTTGGTTTTTAAGAAGTATTGCATGGATAGATAATACAAGTTAAAAAAAATTCTTCCCCACTTACAAACACATGAAGAATAAGTATTTATTTGGGTGGTATGCTCAAATCATTGCCTGGATGTTCCTTTTTTTGTGGTGTGACTATAGGGATGGCTACCTAATATGTTGGTGGCAAAGGCCTCTGGTGTGTACCAGTACTACCCCATCAGTGGTGTCCCATGTTTCCCACCAAAGCTTTGTGTAGAACCACAACAATTCAAGGAAGTTATTTCCTTCAGTGAACGTAGTCAATAATTTTCCTAAAATAAGATCACATATAATTCCTGCAGAGAGAGCTCCATACTAGCTTTAAAGTTGACTTAAATGAAGCTGAAGTTGATTTACTACAAATTTCTCTCATCCAGTGTCTTTGCCTTCTTGTGCCTGGTACCTATTTTTTTCCTACAAACTTCAAACTTCAGCTCCACAGATAATTAGCAACACTAAATGGACGTTTCCGTCTTTCTTTTCCTCCTCCTACTAAGTAAATTCTAACATATAATGGCAAGCTTTCATATCATCTCCATGAAGAGTTTAGCTATAGCAGGAACATGTGGAATTTGGGTCCTCAGAGAATTAGTTATTATTATTATTATTTCAGAATATCTGAAAACAGAGAAAAATAAACATAGCTTTGGTGAAACAGTGACCACAGAAACAATTGTTATTCTCATTTATCTATTTTTATAGGGTATATTTTAGTTATAGTCAAAGACACATATATTTATTGTGGGACCTGGGTTTGCATTTATTTTCACAGATGGCATAGGAAATTTTCCTGGTACATCCTAGTGCTAGTCACTGGATGACTAAACTGTGACCATATTTAATGATTTAAATGAAAAACAATAAAAGTAGAGTTCTCAGTGTTCCCTCAAAAATTAAGAAATCTCTTTGCATGTAACAAATAGTCTTCTTCTGGGAAATATGTTTGGGTTTTATGAAGGGCTTAGTTTATAAAGAAATGTACACTAAGACAAAATAACCTTTAATCAGTAAGAAATATCTCCTAGCATGGGGGAGGGAGCAATCACTTAAAGAGTTAGTTCTTTTGGCTCCTTTTGAGCAGCAAAGTAAGTTTGGGGATGCTAGTCAATGGAATTCAGTAGATTTAGGAAACTCTAACTTAGTCTTAGCCTAGTCACCCTTCACATGACATTCTGGGGAAGAAACACAGAAGGAAAATATCAAATCGGCATGCTACTTGGTTATTAGGTGGGCTTCTGCCCAAAGCCCTCACACAGAGCTCTGGTAGACTGAGCTGTGGCATGTGGTTCTTTATGTCATCTCAGCCCTAAATAAAACCTAGTCTCCCTAAGCTCTATTTTAAAATTTTGGATACGGACAGCTTCTGGTTTGTTCCAGGAACAAAAGACCAGAGAGAATGCCCAGAAATGGAATGCAAAGGGCCCTGATCCAAACAAAGCAGACTCTGTTCTTTTTTTTTTTTTTTTTTTTTTTTTTTTTTTTTTTTTTTAGTTATTTGCCTATCTCACTAAAGGGAGAGCAAGACTCAGTAATTAATGTGGACCAACCAGGACTCTAGAAAGGAAGTCAGTCAGTTTCTCTTGGAAAAAATTTAAGAATAAATGGGGGAATTAGGGGAAGATGGCGGCTTAGGAGGAGGCTGGGCTCACCGGGCATCCTGCTGACAACTTAGATTCCACCTACACCTGCTTAAATAACCCAGAAAACCAACAGAAGACTAGCAGAACGGAGTCTCCGGAGCCAAGCGCAGACAAGAGGCCCACGGAAGAGGGTAGGAAGGGCGGAGAGGCGGTGCGCCCTGCACGGACTGGCAGGAGGGAGCCGGGGTGGAGGGGCGCCCTACCGGCCAAGCAGAGCCCCGAGTCTGGCTTGCAAAAGGGGAGGGGCCGAAGGGAGTGTGTTCCGACAGCAAGCGCGACTTAGCATCTGGGAAGTCATAAGTTAACAGCTCTGCTCGGGAAGCTGGAAGGCTGGAGGACAAAGGGAGGGAGAGTTGCTGAGCCCCGGGACGACAGAGCTCAGCTTGGCAGGGAACAAAGGTGCTCGCTAGCGCCATCTCCCTCGCCCATCCCCCAGCCAAAATCCCAAAGGGAACCAGTCCCTGCCAGGAAACTTGCTTGCTTTGCGCAAACACCCAACACTGTGCTTCTGCAGAGCCACCCCTCTGGCAGTGGGTCTGACTCCCTCCCACTGCCACAGGGCCCCTCCTGAAGTGGATCACCTAAGGAGAAGCAAGCTAAGCCTGCCCCTCCTGCCCCCGTGCACCTTGCCTACCCACCCCAGCTAATACGCCAGATCCCCAGCATCACAAGCCTGGCAGGGTGCAAGTAGCCCAGACGAGCCACACCACCCCACAGTGAATCCCGCCCCTAGGAGAGGGGAAGAGAAGGCACACACCAGTCTGACCGTGGCCCCAGCGGTGGGCTGGGGGCAGACATCAGGTCTGACTGCGGCCCCGCCCACCAACTCCAGTTATACACCACAGCACAGGGGAAGTGCCCTGCAGGTCCGCACCACGCCAGGGACTATCCAAAATGACCAAGCGGAAGAATTCCCCTCAGAAGAATCTCCAGGAAATAACAACAGCTAATGAGCTGATCAAAAAGGACTTAAATAACATAACAGAAAGTGAATTTAGAATAATAGTCATAAAATTAATCGCTGGGCTTGAAAACAGTATACAGGACAGCAGAGAATCTCTTGCTACAGAGATCAAGGGACTAAGGAACAGTCACGAGGAGCTGAAAAACGCTTTAAACGAAATGCATAACAAAATGGAAACCACCACAGCTCGGCTTGAAGAGGCAGAGGAGAGAATAGGTGAACTAGAAGATAAAGTTATGGAAAAAGAGGAAGCTGAGAAAAAGAGAGATAAAAAAATCCAGGAGTATGAGGGGAAAATTAGAGAACTAAGTGATACACTAAAAAGAAATAATATATGCATAATTGGTATCCCAGAGGAGGAAGAGAGAGGGAAAGGTGCTGAAGGGGTACTTGAAGAAATAATAGCTAAGAACTTCCCTGAGCTGGGGAAGGAAAAAGGCATTGAAATCCAAGAGGCACAGAGAACTCCCTTCAGACGTAACTTGAATCGATCTTCTGCACAACATATCATAGTCAAACTGGCAAAATACAAGGATAAAGAGAAAATTCTGAAAGCAGCAAGGGATAAACGTGCCCTAACTTATAAAGGGAGACCTATAAGACTTGTGACTGATCTCTCTTTTGAAACTTGGCAGGCCAGAAAGGATTGGCACGATATCTTCAGTGTGCTAGACAGAAAAAATATGCAGCCGAGAATCCTTTATCCAGCAAGTCTGTCATTTAGAATAGAAGGAGAGATAAAGGTCTTCCCAAACAAACAAAAACTGAAGGAATTTGTCACCACTAAACCAGCCCTACAAGAGATCCTAAGGGGGATCCTGTGAGACAAAGTCCCAGAGACATTGCTACAAGCATAAAACATACAGACATCACAATGACTCTAAACCCGTATCTTTCTATAATAACACTGAATGTAAATGGATTAAATGTGCCAACCAAAAGACATAGGGTATCAGAATGGATAAAAAAACAAGACCCATCTATTTGCTGTCTACAAGAGACTCATTTTAGATCTGAGAACACCTTCAGATTGAGGGTGAGGGGATGGAGAACTATTTATCATGCTACTGGAAGCCAAAAGAAAGCTGGAGTAGCCATACTTATATCAGACAAACTAGACTTTAAATTAAAGGCTGTAACAAGAGATGAAGAAGGGCATTATATAATAATTACAGGGTCTATCCATCAGGAAGAGCAAACAATTATAAATGTCTATGCGCCAAATACCGGAGCCCCCAAATATATAAAACAATTACTCATAAACATAAGCAACCTTATTGATAAGATTGTGGTAATTGCAGGGGACTTTAACACTCCACTTACAGAAATGGATAGATCATCTAGACACACGGTCAAAAAAGAAACAAGGGCCCTGAATGAGACATTGGATCAGATGGACTTGACAGATATATTTAGAACTCTGCATCCCAAAGCAACAGAATATATTTTCTTCTTGAGTGCACATGGAACATTCTTCAAGATAGATCTTATACTGGGTCACAAAACAGCCCTTCATAAGTATACAAGAATTGAAATTATACCATGCATACTTTCAGACCACAATGCTATGAAGCTTGAAATCAACCACAGGAAAAGTCTGGAAAACCTCCAAAAGCGTGGAGGTTAGAGAACACGCTACTAAAGAATGAGTGGGTCAACCAGGCAATTAGAGAAGAAATTTAAAAATATATGGAAACAAACGAAAATGGAAATACAACAATCCAAACACTTTGGGACGCAGCGAAGGCTGTCCTGAGAGGAAAATACATTGCAATCCAGGTCTATCTCAAGAAACAAGAAAAATCCCAAATACAAAATCTAACAGCACACCTAAAGGAAATAGAAGCAGAACAGCAAAGGCAGCCTAAGTCCAGCAGAAGAAGAGAAATAATAAAGATCAGAGCAGAAATAAACAATATAGAATCTAAAAAGACTATAGAGCAGATCAACGAAACCAAGAGTCGGTTTTTTGAAGAAATAAATAAAATTGACAAACCTCTAGCCAGGCTTCTCAAAAAGAAAAGGGAGATGACCCAAATAGATAAAATCAGAATGAAAATGTAATTATTACAACCAATCCCTCAGACATAGAAACAATTATCAGGGAATACTATGAAAAATTATATGCCAACAAATTGGACAACCTGGAAGAAATGGACAAATTCCTAAACACACACACTCTTCCAAAACTCAATCAGGAGGAAATAGAAAGCTTGAACAGACCCATAACCAGAGAAGAAATTGAATCGGTTATCAAAAATCTCCCAACAAATAAGAGTCCAGGACCAGATGGCTTCCCAGGGGAGTTCTACCAGACGTTTAAAGCAGAAATAATACCTATCCTTCTCAAGATATTCCAAGAAATTGAAAGGGAAGGAAAACTTCCAGACTCATTCTATGAAGCCAGTATTACTTTGATTCCTAAACCAGACAGAGACCCAGCTAAAAAAGAGAACTACAGGCCAATATCCCTGATGAATATGGATGCAAAAATTCTCAATAAGATACTAGCAAATCGAATTCAACAGCATATAAAAAGAATTATTCACCATGATCAAGTGGGATTCATTCCTGGGATGCAGGGCTGGTTCAACATTCGCAAATCAATCAACGTGATACATCACATTAATAAAAGAAAAGATAAGAACCATATGATTCTGTCAATCGATGCAGAAAAGGGCTTTGACAAAATCCAGCACCCTTTCTTAATATAAACCCTTGAGAAAGTCGGGATAGAAGGAACATATTTAAAGATCATAAAAGCTATTTATGTAAAGCCCATAGCTAACATCATCCTCAATGGGTAAAAACTGAAAGCTTTTTCCCTGAGATCAGGAACACGACAGGGATGTCCACTCTCACCGCTGTTGTTTAACATAGTGTTGGAAGTTCTAGCATCAGCAATCAGACAACAAAAGGAAATCAAAGGCATCAAAATTGGCAAAGATGAAGTCAAGCTTTCACTTTTTGCAGATGACATGATATTATACATGGAAAATCCGATAGACTCCAGCAAAAGCCTGCTAGAACTGATACATGAATTCAGCAAAGTTGCAGGATACAAAATCAATGTACAGAAATCAGTTGCATTCTTATACACTAACAATGAAGCAACAGAAAGACAAATAAAGAAACAGATCCCATTCACAATTGCACCAAGAAGAATAAAATACCTAGGAATAAATCTAACCAAAGATGTAAAAGATCTGTATGCTGAAAACTATAGAAAGCTTATGAAGGTAATTGAAGAAGATATAAAGAAATGGAAAGACATTCCTTGCTCATGGATTGGAAGAATAAATATTGTCAAAATGTCAATACTACCCAAAGCTATCTACACATTCAATGCAATCCCAATCAAAATTGCACCAGCATTCTTCTCGAAACTAGAACAAGCAATCCTAAAATTCATATGGAACCACAAAAGGCCCCGAATAGCCAAAGGAATTTTGAAGAAGAAGACCAAAGCAGGACGCATCACAATCCCAGACTTTAGCCTCTACTACAAAGCTGTCATCATCAAGCAGCATGGTATTGGCACAAAAACAGACACAGAGATCAATGAAATAGAATAGAAACCCCAGAACTAGACCCACAGACGTATAGTCAACTCATCTTTGACAAAGCAGGAAAGAACATCCAATGGAAAAAAGACAGTCTCTTTAACAAATGGTGCTGGGAGAACTGGACAGCAACATGCAGAAGGTTGAAACTAGACCACTTTCTCACACCATTCACAAAATTAAACTCAAAATGGATAAAGGACCTGAATGTGAGACAGGAAACCATCAAAACCCTAGAGGAGAAAGCAGGAAAAGATCTCTCTGACCTCAGCCGTAGCAATCTCTTACTCGACACATCCCCAAAGGCAAGGGAATTAAAAGCAAAAATGAATTACCGGGACCTTATGAAGATAAAAAGCTTCTGCACAGCAAAGGAAACAACCAACAAAACTAAAAGGCAACCAACGGAATGGGAAAAGATATTTACAAATGACATATCGGACAAAGGGCTAGTATCCAAAATCTATAAAGAACTCACCAAACTCCACACCTGAAAAACAAATAACCTAGTGAAGAAATGGGCAGAAAACATGAATAGATACTTCTCTAAAGAAGACATCGGGATGGCCAACAGGCACATGAAAAGATGCTCAACGTCGCTCCGTATCAGGGAAATGCAAATCAAAACCACACTCAGATATCACCTCACGCCAGTCAGAGTGGCCAAAATGAACAAATCAGGAGACTATAGATGCTGGAGCGGATGTGGAGAAACGGGAACCCTCTTGCACTGTTGGTGGGAATGCAAACTGGTGCAGCCGCCCTGGAAAACAGCGTGGAGGTTCCTCAGAAAATTAAAAATAGACCTACCCTAAGACCTAGCAATAGCACTGCTAGGTATTTACCCAAGGGATACAGGAGTACTGATGCATAGGGGCACTTGTACCCCAATGTTCATAGCAGCACTCTCAACAATAGCCAAATTATGGAAAGAGCCTTAATGTCCATCAACTGATGAATGGATAAAGAAATTATGGTTTATATACACAATGGAGTACTACAGGGCAATGAGAAAGAACGAAATATGGCCCTTTGTAGCAACGTGGATGGAACTGGAGAGTGCGATGCTAAATGAAATAAGCAATACAGAGCAAGACAGATACCATATGTTTTCACTCTTATGTGGATCCTGAGAAACTTAACAGAAACCCATAGGGGAGGGGAAGGAAAAAAAAAAGAGGTTAGAGTGGGAGAGAGCCAAACATAAGAGACTCTTAAAAACTGAGAACAAACTGAGGGTTGATGGGGGGGGTGGGAGGGAGGGGAGGGTGGGTGATGGGTATTGAGGAGGGCACCTTTTGGGATGAGCACTGGGTGTTGTATGGAAACCAATTTGACAATATATTTCATATATTGAAAAAAATAAAAAAAAATTAAAAAAAAGAATAAATGGGGGATGTAATGGATTTTAATGCCACACTTCTCATTAAACTCCCTATTTGAAACCCCCAAATATAAAATATACCAAAGATTCAAGCACCATATTGTTTTCTGTTTTTGTTTCTGTTGTTTGTTTTGTTTATTTTAGTTAGAGAAAGGTTTTATTAAATACTATACTTGTATTAGATTGAAGTAATTATTCTCTGGTTCATTACAGAACAGAACTGGTGCTACAAAGTACTTTTCCTGCAAAGTAGAAGCACAATGAATTACTCTGAATAGCTGGTTTGGGAACAAACCATAACCTGTTCATTGGTAAGTGAGACCAAACATCCATCTCAGCACGTCAGCAAGACTTACACAAAAATAGTTTCACTAGTAACTAAGGTGCCTGGATGTGTGCTGGGAGAACCTCCCTGCTGGCCCAAATGCCTTCAGCTGGGAAATGAATGCTGACAGTAGTTATTCTGGGAAGTGATTAATTAAATCTCTTTCCTGGCAGTTCCATTAATATCAACACAACATGGCAGAAATATTGACATAGTGAGAAAACATTGCTCTCAACAATAGAGCTTTGTTGACAAAACAGTGAAATGTCTAGACCATTAGCAATGATTCAGGAATCCATCTTCTCCATCAGTCTCATTTAGTTTACACATAACACACACACAGGCACACACACTCACTCTCTCTCTTTCTCAAAATATGTAGCAGTTAGGCAGAGAAAATGAAATGGAACTATCATTAAATATGAATGCAGTTAGAAACACACTAGACCAACTCATTCTCATTCTTTCTCTCTCCATATACACACATCCATTATTGGGGAGGGGGAACAGTGGATACCATCTGAGGTCGACTGATAATATTATTTAATATAGCAACTAACAGAGAATGACATCATTTACTAATGGTCTACTAAGTGGCTGACACTTCACAAATATGATCTCAAGTCCTCACAAAAGTTTTTTGGGTTGTTTTATTGCCCTTAATTTTCAGCAAGACAAACTGTAGCCAAAAGAAATTAGGGAACATTCTAGAAGTCATATGGCTTATTAAGAAGAAAAGTTGAGATTTATAACTTTTGAGATTTATAGACTTTTGAGATTTATAAAGTTGAGACCAAGTTGTTCTCTCTTTTTTTAAAAAAATTTTTAATGTTTATTTATTTATTTTGAGAGAGAGAGAGAGAGCAAGCAGGGGAAGGGCAAAGAGAGGGAGACACAGAATCTGAAGCAGGTTCCAGGCTCTGAGCTGTCAGCACAGAGCCCAGCTTGGGGCTTGAACTCACGAACCACGAGACAATGACCTGAGCCGAAGTTGGACGCTCAACTAACTGAGCCACCCAGGCACCCCTTGATGTGGGTCTTATTCCAAAATCATTACCTTTTCCATTCTGAGGTCCTCTTTTACTTCCTGCTCCTAGAGAACACTGCAGTATTCCCCTTCAGTTCCCTTCTATGCCTGAACATCTATGATCTTCTAAACAGGACTATGTAATGTATGTAAGGCTTCCATTTAATTCTGTCAGAGGTCCTGCTTAGTTGCTTATGTGACTGTCTGTTCTGCAAAGACCACTGGCTTCTGAAGGAAATTTGATTGACTTATACACGTTCACAACTTGTTCTAGTAGCATCTAGCATGTTGTCACAAGTATGTGGAATGCGTGGAGATGAATGTTTCCAAAAAATCACATCAAAATAAAATTAGAAAGATACCAAAACTCCATCATTCTCCATTGGTATTTTAATAGATGATATATTCCATCTTCAAACCCTGATCTCCAAAGTTGCTTAGAAACTATCATCCTTAAGACTTACAGGTCTTTCTTTGAAATAGTATGTTTTTTTTTACCATCTTATGATTCTATTCCTACCCTCCCATGCTCCCTCCCTCACTCCTTTCCTCCCTTCCTTCCTGACAACCAACCTACCTTCCTTCCTTCTTTCCTTCCTTCCTTCCTTCCTTCCTTCCTTCCTTCCTTCCTTCCAAAAATTTCCTTGTACAAGTATCTAGGAATCAACTATTCAAAATTCTCATGGGAAATAGTCAATTATGTTGCCTACACACACTGAGCTGTGTGTAGGATACACTGAAAATATGGGAGACCTCTGTTGTTTGGGGGCCTAGGAAAGACTACTTGGAGAAGGTAATTAGTGAACTGAGTTTTGAAATATAGAAAATAATAAGGCAGGAGCTAATAGAATGCTGTGTTTTTGTTTTGAGAAAAGAGATACTAACATGTTTAAAGGCTTTTAAAAATATTATTTATAAATCAGTTTCACTCAAGAGCTCCAGATTCAAGGACTAAGAAGACATGATGGGCAGGACTTCCTGCAGTTTTGTTCTAGTTCCTCCGCACCTCCCAGGCCATGAATTTGAATGAGAAAAGCACACATTAGGTATAAAAATGTGTATTTGACCTGCCAGAGCTCAAGCACAAGATATAGTGTTAATTCCCAGTACTCAAGGCTAGAGAGCTTGAAAATAACTCTATTGTCAGGATAAATCCCAGCTTGGAACAGGGCCATGATGTGTTCAGTAGGAATGGCTATCATCTATGGACTTAGTAAACTTGGGTTGGAATACCATCATTCACTGGCTATGAAGGCTGGAACAAATCATTCAACTTTCTGAGTTTCAGCTTCTCCACTTACAAAGTGATGATTATAAGTGGAAAGCAACATTTAAAGTTTCAATGAGAAAACATATTTAAAATTCTTTGTGTAATTTCTAGCATGTTACAGTCAATAAATAATATGCATTACTATGCTAATAATAATTTTTAATTTTATTTATTAAAAAATTAATGTTTATTCTTGAGAGAGAGACAGACAGACAGACAAACACAAGCAGGGGAGGGGCAGAGAGAGAGGGTGACACAGAATCTGAAACAGGCTCCAGGCTCTGAGCTGACAGCACAGAGCCCAACCTGGGCCCTAACTTGTGAACTGGGAGATCATGACCTGAGCTGAGTCTGACACACCACATCCTGAGCCACCCAGGCACCCCTAGTAATTATTATTATTGACTATATCTGCTTTTCTCAACCCTGGGTACATGTCAAAATTACTTTAATGCTTTTGTACAAATTCAGATGCCTATGCCTTTTCCTGGAATCCACTTGATCTCTGTATCTGCAGAAGGAATTTGGACACCTATGCTCTTTAAAAGTACTCTAGACAATTTCTTTGTAGAACTAGGATACTACTAGAATTGTAAAAATGACCTTAAAACTCTGTAACACAGTAGCTCTGAAAGAGAAGGGGCCAGCAAGTGGACATATTTTCATTAGTTGCTAGAACTAATTAAAAGGAGGGCTCACTCAGTGTTCCTCAAATTCTTTCCCAAGTTAGTTTCCTACCTTAAACCTTATTGACAAAAACAATACATAACAGTTATAGATTTATAGCTATTATTTTTAAGCACTACCTATGTGTTTTGCATAGATATGTCATTGTATTTACACAGGAAATCAATACATTATTCTTCATGGCCTCTGTGTTGTGGATGAGGAAAATAATTAGCGATGTCAACATACTTTTCTATAGTCACAGAGCTATTGAGTAGAAAGTGTAGAGTAGAGGTTGGTCCAGGCTTTTCCCTACCATAGCAGGCGGCCTCCTCGTGTGACAAATGGATGTGATTCTATCCAAACCTAAAGACATTTTTACATTATACTTTGTCTGTGGGACCCTATCTGGTATACATTTACATTTCTGAAATACAGTATCGTCTACTTGAATGTCATCTGAAGTTGAGTCCAACTGGACTGTTATTTGGGAACTCAGAGCCACGCCCAGTTTAAACATTTGTACACAGCACAGAGCCACCCCTTTCTGAAACATCCTTGTACTTTCTCAGTCCCTTCTCTATTAAATCCATTATTTAAGCATTCTTGCCTGTCTGCGTGTGCTGTTCCACTCCACTGAGCTGCTTCTGTGTGGATTACAGGTGCAGTATCATTGTGACTCAAACCTAATTGACTTCCACGGTAAATATTAAAGGAAGGTGGCAAATGTGACTAGTTGTCCGTTCAATACGACATGAGATAGCTAATGCCTGTGTGTAATGAGGGAAAACTCTTCTGAGCTTCAACTTTTGCTTTATGGAGAAAAGGAGGTGAATCCTCAAGTGACTGTTGACAAGTCTATGGCAAATGTGTGCACCAAGTGAGAAGTTGAAATAAAAAGCGCTGTACGAAGTCGTTAAACATCAAGCCTGATGAATTATTCATTTAATGGCTTCAAAGTTGAACTTGGAAAAATGTAAATAAAACACACCAAAAACTTTCTTTTTTCTGGAAACGATTTTATAGTCATGAGCTAAACGCGAGGAGCACTTAAAGTGTCGAACTGTGTTGTATATTTTATGTAAATTAAGAATATTGAACAAATTCCCTATTTGGTACAAAAGAGAGAAAGAAAATAGACCTCTCCTGATGATCAATGCCTCTGAGAAAATGAATTATCTTTATTTTCTCCATTATCTTTTATTGTCATTTTATATACTCTATAAAATATCGACCTGCAAGGTATTCAAATGAAATGTGATGTAATTTTTCTGATTCACGAGCCTTTTTTATACCCTTCAGGCATGACTGCGACCTTCTCTAAATCCCTGAATACACCTCATAGCTAGACTCTTCCCTGGTAATAGAAAGTATTACAGAGTAATAGAGTGTATTATATTAAGATAAATGTAGTCTTTGGAGTCCAAAGGGCTGGGTTCAAATCCCAATTCTGCAATTGAATGTACACCTTTGGATATGTTAATTTAACGACTAACCCAAAGTATTGCAAAGCTGAAGAGAGACAGAATTCACACTCACAAAGTACATGGTAGGATCCCAAGTATTAGTTAATGAAATAGATTCTGATGCAATTCTTTTAGTGACTATACCCACACAATCCTTCTTGGGTCCACAGTAATATCTGTTGCTCAAAGCTTAATTTTCATTAGCCACAAATTTTTGTGTACCATCTAAGGCAAGACAGAGAAAGCTATCATTCAAAGATGATGTAATTAATCTTTAAGAGGGGAGAATTCCAAAACCCTACTGAAAGCCAAAACATATTCACAAACCATATCAAATGCCATGTCCTTGGTGGAAATACCCTGATATAGCCCAGGAGTACAAGAGAATGGAGTCTAGGTAGTTTCCACTGACAGCAGGAAAATAAAAATAATACATACATTATTTTGAGAATGGAAAGCATACTTTGATATATGCATATATCATTTAAAAAAGAAACCCCTGAATTTTTGTTTTACCTAAGTTCCCTGAAACCACAACCTGATATAAAAGCTGTGAACACTGGTAACTTATTTGGGAATTCATTTCAGAGACCATGAGTGATTAACCTAAGAATACAATTAAGAAAGAAGGAAAACCAATAAAGTGCATTACTGGTTGTTGCTCTGTGCCACTACTGCTTGGTCTTGACTTCTGAGGAGCCTGGTGCAATTAATCACAAAACTGACTACTTGGCACCAAAATGAAAGGCATTTATCCATGAATGTCTATGCTGCACTGCTCAAAGGAGTTCCAAGGCTTTACCTCCCATACACTTCTTGGTTGCACCTGCATGAATGTCGATAGACTTTCCTTGAGCATCTCATGTGGTCCAAAGAAAGCCCTGGACAGGAAGAAAAATTTTCTTCCATTGGTCTAAAATAATGTTGTACCTGGGTAAAGCTCATGGAGCTTGCATGGAATCAGTTACCTCAACAGTGGCCAGAGTAAGAAGTGTCCATTACAGCTCTCATTTCAACACTCAGATTGGCTTGCGTCATTTAAGTTCAGCATCTCAGAGAATACCCTTCAGAGTTGGCAGTCTTTGCAAATCTGACTAAAGAGAGTTAGTAGGACAAGAGAAAAAACCCACTGCTATGCTTAGTGCAGAAATAGTAACTGAAATCCATCATTTGTATACAGTAATTGCTCATCTGTGGTTTTGCCTTTCACAGTTTCACTTACCCAGAGCGAACCTCAGTTTGGAAGTAGATGACCCTGTGACAGACCAGATCATCTGAAGTTCAGCAGTTGCCTAAGACCATGCTCCAGTGCCTCCATCATTCATCCCCCGTACCTCATCACAAAGGCATCTTATCATCTCACATCATCACAAGAAGAAGAGTGCATACAGTACAATAAGGTATTTTGAAAGAGAAACCGCATTTGCATAAGTTTTATATTTTATCATTAGTTATTTCTAATCTCTAATTGTGCTTAATTTAAAAATTGAACTTTATCATAGATGCGTATGCATAGGAAGAAAACAGTATGTATAGGATTTGGTTCTATCTATGGTTTCAAGCATCCATCCCCATGGATGGATCTTGAAATGTATCACTCATGGATAAAGAGGGACTCCTATACTCCAACACTCATTTTATATTTCCCTCACCTTTGGCCAGCACTTTTACTGCTTTAGGATGGTTGTCTAGGGCTGGGTGATTTAGAGTTTTTATCCCCAAGGAGGATGTGAGCCCTTGATGATTGTCCCCTTATTGATATAATTGATATAAGCTATAATTCCCTTTTCAACAATATGATGAGATATGGAAGCACCAAAAGACAACCCAATAATATGACTGGGTTTCATCCTAACCAGGGGCAATTACCTCTGCTAGCATAGCAACTCTTGTTTGTCTACTGGGCCAGTGGCAGGATTCCAAGTTGGTACCACTAGCTTTGGTGGAAGTGATTTTCTCTAGTGGAAGTGATCCCCTCCCTCAGCCCAAACTAGTAGCCATTAAAATAGGTTTGCCTATAGTCATGGGAATGGAAAGCATACTTTGATATTTCCCCTAATTAGATACAATTAATAAAGTGAGGCAAAATTAAGTCACATAGAATAATTATGAAAAGAATTGTTACTGATTCCACAATCTAGTTCCTGAACTTTTATGTATTGTAGCTGCTGTAGGCATAGCACCATATAAGAGTGGTCAATTCAGCAAATATCTAACATATGAGAGTATACCATCTACATCCTGCAGGGACTCATCTCTGAATTGGTGCTGTGGCTGAACCTTTAGTGGACTACTCCACTATTCTTTGAGATTGTCTACTTTTACATCATGAAGGCAATGGCAAGACCAATAGGTCACAGTCACAGGTTTATTGTACATTTGCTGCCAAAAAATTAGTCCTTTGGTCTGAGGAATTATTGTACAGAGTATGATGGAAACAGCTAAGGAATTCTGCAAGGAATTGGATGTTAGTGGTTCCATAGGCACTGAAAGCAAAAAAAAAGCACTTTTATGTGAAAAATCACTGTATCTTCAGGATAGAAAATTTCCAGTGGATCTGCTCTACAATCGAGTGACTGCTGGGCCATTTAAGAGACAGATCCTTTTTGAGCACACAGTCTTGGGTTCTGTTGCTTTTGGGTTAGGTAGCCATTGAGTATTCACAGTGGCAAGGTCATACTTTTGGAAGAGTACCCCATGATATTTGGCCCATTTTTGACTTCATAATTGCCACAATGGCCATTCCATTCATGTAACACTGGTTGGGCTGAAGAACAATGCTAACTTATATCAACAGGATCAGACATCCATTTATTAGTTGCATGTCTCCTCTGAGTCTTGTTAGGCACCTCCTTCCCAGATCTCCTTGTTCTAATCATTCAGTTTTGCTCCTTCTGAGTCTTCTATTAACAGACCAGGCATTCTCCCAGGGTTCCTTGTATGTCCACCACCTCAGGCTTCTTACCCCTTCACAAAACTTTGATGACCAGGCATACCATACTGGGAGTATTTCCACCACTCTTCTTTGGAAATGCCCTGGATGGATCTTGGTAAGGCAGCAGTCCATTTGGGGCTTGTACCAACTTATCACACTGGCTCATTTGTGAACAAGACCCACATGTTTCCCTCCCCATCAGTTGGTTGTCAAACAAAAATGTGTTTGTTAAGGCAGTTTGAGTTGAGGGAAAGGCAATAATGAGACACAGATAGGTGATGTGAAGACTAATCCACAGGTACATGTGATTTATATTCTTAACCAGCTCGACCCCATTCTGGACATAATATTCCCATTGCCTGCCCTGGTGGATTTCTGTTGCACCAGTCTGACCTCTTAAGAAGTCTTGAAGGGAAGCTCCGGACATATGGACACTGCAGGCTTTCAATCTGTACAAGTGCCCAGTAGCAATGGCAAGAGCTTCCTTTTAGATCCCAAGGAGTTTTCTGCCATAGAAGGCATGGCTTTCTCTAGGCCCTAGGAATCTGAACAGAGATTCCCTTCCTAGCGCTTTTCGTACACCACTCTTCCCAGCCTAGATAACTGTATATGACTGAATGTGCTGGCTCATGTGGCAGCACAGTTGGCACCACCATCCTGACCTGCTGGAGAGCTCCTTGTTGCTCCGGGCCTTACTCAAAATCCCCAAGATTCCAGGTTGGGCAGACTTGAGTGCCGAGTGAGTTTGTACTTCTTGCTATGCTGTGGTGTCAGAAAAGCCCTGAAACAGGACACAACAGATGGAAACAAAGACTCCAGGGAGATGCTAGTGCATGATGGTTACCACAGCAGTGACTGGGGCAAGAGATGGCACCATGGAAATATGAATTGCTATGAAACAGGTGTCCACTATAATGTCATAATGAATACATATCATTATTGAACTTAAGTAACTACTTTTATTTGAATTTTTTGTATTATTTATATGAGAGAGAGAGAGAGAGAGAGAGTGAGAGAGAGAGAGTGAGAGAGAATGCCAAGCAGGCTCTGCACTTCCAGCATGGCGCCCAATGCAGGGCTTGAACTCAAACGGTGAGATCATGACCTGAGCAGAAACCAAGAGCCCGATGCTAAACCAACTGAGCCACTCAGGCGCCCCTTGTAACTACTTTTATTTTAAAATTAACACCTTACCATCCTTTTGGTGGCAAGATTGCCTTTCACTTGTGTTTTGAAAATAGTAAAATACAAAAACTTTGCCAACCATGTATCCCGTCTTTTTCTCATTTCATACACATGCATGTATGCACATGTGTGTGCACAAATACACCATAAAAACATACCCAGGTCCACAAGAATCAAAATAAAAGTATCATATATGGAGGGGCATGCAGTCACCTCAGACAGTCCGGAATTTAAATCTCCAATTCTATTGATTAGATGACCTTGGGTATAAGAAACATTTCTGACATTTAATTTCCTTATATGGAAAATAATAGATAAAACTTCTATTTTACTGCAAAAAATAGCTTGGAGCACATGCAGGTATGCAAACACTCCATAAAGTACATAGGAAAGCTTAGAAAAATCAGTGAATCTGCTGAAATGGAATGTAAAATTTGCATGTATACCAGCATTCAGGTACATCTATGAAATTTTCCCTAGGCCTTAGTTTCAATGAGACTAATGGAGAACACTCAGTTTATTTTAGTACTCTGCTTTTTTTTTTTCCTTCCTTGACTAATTTACCCATTTTCCACAACTTTCTTACTAAAAAGGTTTCCACTGGAAGGCAGCAATCTTAAATCTCTCTCTTATTTTACCTTACCACAGAAGTTTCTGCATATGTGATTGTTTTCTAGGCTTTTTAATACTTTTGGTTTATTTTATTTATTTATTTATTTATATTATTATTATTATTATTATTATTATTATTATTATTATTATCATTATTATTGTCTTCAGTCACATTCTTGCCCAGTGAAAGGGTGGAGTTTCAAAAGGAAATGATACATTTTCAGTGGACAAAAACTTGTAATGTGCTTTATTTTTATGAGATGAAGGCAGTTGTGGGGTCTGAGTGAAGGATAAATGTTTAATAGATACCATTTTCTTGCCTTTCAGTGTGAAATACCTTAGGAAGGCAAAGTTGATTCAAAACTTTTAAAATTCCATGGCAGTTACAGTTTGCAAAATTATCTTTCAGCTGTTTAATTTGAAAAAATAATCAGACTTCCAAGAATAGTTTTCATACGTTGGTCCTCATTGAAACATAGTACACTGTGGATGAAAAATGTATTTTGCAGCACAATCAAAATGATAATTTTTTTTAATATGCCTTATGAAACAGACGTTGCCACAGAAGACAACACCATATACAAACTGTATTGTGCAAACTTCTGTAAGTCAAAATTCTACTAAGAAACAGAACTCATTTTTCTGGGTGTTTTATAATATTTGTTTTCCTTGTATTCCTATATGTCCATGCCCTTAGTGAATTCCAATGTACATCCAAATCTATGCAATGGAATTAGTGTAGTAATTTAATTATTTTCATATAGGGTTTGACTTCACTTTTGTAGCTTTTTTAAAGTAGAACAAATAGAATAAGAAAGGTCTAGGAGTTGATTTTGATTTTTTGTGAAGACAGCACAATGTTTAGAGTTAGAGATATCAGGATGTAATAGCCTTGGGCAAGACATTTCAATATTACGCTCAGTTTTCTCACTTCTTAAATTAGGGTTATCATATCTCCTTCAGTTTGTTGTTTATTTTGTTTAAAGTTTGGATGAGACAATATAGGTAAAGTGATGAGCACAGTCCTTGGTTTATGGGGGGAAAATCAATAAGTGGAAATCATTATTTAATAATGTTGCCAACAAAAATTATAATAATACTTTAGCATCTTTCTTTCATAAAACCAACTATTTCCAGGATTTATCATTTCAGCTAAAACTGATTACTGAAGACTCTGTCAAAGGTACTGTTTATAGGTGATGCAGTCTGGATGGTGAAGGAAGTAGCTATTGTACCCAAAGATAAAAAACTAATGGGACGAAGAGTGTGTAGTCTTGACATTACACATAATTAATATAAGCAAACATGTAAAGGCCCTCATGTGGAAAAGACAGGAAATTTAAATTTTATGGTTCCAAATGGCAGAATTTAGAGTTACAGCCATAAGGAGTAGAATGTTAGACCTAGGTATGAAAAGGGCTTTACCAATGCAGTTGTCTAGTAATGCAAATTATACAGGGAACAGTCAGTCATTCCTTTTATGAATGTATTTCATTCAGGTCTAGAGTAATTCTGACCTTGAGAGAATAGATCTATTACAAACAAGCAGTTGATAAGGAAGGAGATGAAGGAATGTTTATTTTCTCCTCATCAGCATACTCTCTGGAGGTCTATAGCAAGGGAGAGAATAAAAGAATTTTTGTTTGTATTTGTGTACAATTCCTGCTTGGTAGGTGTAAAAATAAATCACTTTACACCTCAGAAGGTTTGACTATTCATTTAGCCATTCACCATCTTTTGTTCTGCATCACATCCTTGTCTCTGGACACATAAAAGTGCATCAGACATGGGACTTCTTCCTGAACACAGAGTTGTAACCCCATAAATGCAACATGGTGAAAACTTAAGAGAGATGTATACAAAGTGCCATGTCATTTGAAAAACAAAAACAGCTATCCATGTTGGCACTTGGGATTAATTCAGGAGAGATACCAAAAGGACAGCGTTCTCTGGACACGGTGCTAAATAATACTTAGTGTTCCTAACAAGGCAAAAGTGGCATGCATCAAATCATGGCTTGATTAAGCAAAAGTACAGAAACATGAAAAAGAACTGGAATATCCACTGGACAGCAAGTGATTTGGTAGCTATGGGGCAAGAGGCTATGCAGAGATACTGTGGGAGATCACTCTACAAAGTAAGGCTGGGTCCACCTCAGGAAAGACCTTAAACACCAAAGCAAGCAGCTTGGACCATGTCACATGTTTTGAGAAGCTAACATTTTCCTCTGGAAGTGTGGAAATAGATCGAGGAGGTCAAGCAAGAAGGCTGGGCAAAGAATTGAGAGCATATTGAAACATTAGAGGTAAAAGGTGATGAGGTCATGGCCACGGCAGCAAAATAAGGAACAGATAAAGAATGAGACCACTGATCATCATACCCTAATGGCTAAAGTTTACCACTCCAACACTCATGGGGTAAATTATAGACTTAGAGTGAGAAGGAATAGCACAAGCTAGGGCTTTGTCACTGACTCACCGTGTTAAATGGACCTGCATGGCTCTCTCTGATCCTTTTTGCTCCCATATTATCTACTGTTCTGATAGAGAATGCTATTGTTTGGCAAGTATTTACTGTATTTCTTCTTTGCTCCTTGAATCTAAAAGATTAATGCAAAAGCTTTGAGTATATGACTTTTGAGTACATGACTTAAAATTATATGTCATTTTGATCTTTCTACCATGCATATTTTAGCTCCTTCCATTAAATTCATTAAACAATTTTTTGTCTTTAAAGGATACTTGTTTCTTCTCTATCTGAACCTTCTTAAATTAATGTTAAAAACTGTCTTACTTGACTCTAATTAATAAGCTACAACTATTCAATTAACAAAATAGATTTAAAAACAAAAACTTGGATCATTTTCAAAGCAAAAGCCTGCCATACACAATTTCAGACCTCCACCAGGAATTAGCAACTGATATGCTGACATAGTACATGCATATTTACTTTTGTTATCCCCCCAAACGCATTGTTACCATGGTAACTCATGTAGTGCCACTACTACCAAAAGACAGAAGTTCCCAGTGGCAAAAAAGGGGGGAAAAAAAAACAAAAACAAAAAAGGGGAAGAAACAAGGAAAAAATAATCAATGAAAATTACTTTAAATGCAGAGCCATTTTTATGAACCACCATATAAAAGGCTGCAAATTATCTCGGGAAAATCTAGGGAAGGGGGACCACCATCAAGGAAATGCTTCATTTCATCACACTGGTCCTAACTGTCCCTTTATCAGGGAAGCAATATTGCAAAGAACCCTATTGGGTGTCTGTTAAATTGTTTGAGTAGCTTCATTAATGTTCACTTTATTTTATGCTCCATGAGGGAAGAGACCTTGAATGTTCTGCTTAACATTATAGGGCCAGCACCTGGTATAATACCCAGTACACAATAAGCACTTTAAAAATTGTGAAATAAATGAGTAAGTGGACAAGAGCAAGTTTAAGGCAGTATCTACAAAATACAGTTAAAGAAGACTCTGTGGAGTACAAAGAGCAAGACTTCCTATTTTTAATGTTTATTAAAAATAATATAGGGAGTTAATAAAATACAAAATCCTGGGCCCTACTCCAAATGATTTTGATTCAGTAGTAAATCTAAGATGTGCCTCCAGATACTCTAGCATATGTTTATCATGTGTTATGGGTGAGTCTGATGGATGTGCTCTAGGAACTTCCCTTTGAACACATTTGGGTAGATCATTAAACCCCAAGTTTAAAGCTTCTACATTTGCTCTATTGCTTAACAAATGTGTAGAATCATATAGAATTTCATGGTTAAGGTTCTCTTCTCAGAAAGAAAGAAAACAGAATTTCAATCATTTTCAAAATAGATGCAATCCAAGGTCCCCATTGCATTTTATTTAAAATAGCTCTGACTGCAATAGGGTTTTCTTTCTTTTCTTTTTTTTTTTTACCTTTAGGTTTTACACAAGATTTTTTTTTCCAAAAAAGTTTCCTGCTATCGAACATAATATGCCAATATTGACCTGAAATGCAAAAACAAAACAGCTTTGATAATTTCAGGAATATATAAGTTTCAAAGAAATAGAGGTTTTAGAAATTGCCTTATTAATTTGATTAATGCAGGCCATCTTTCAGAATACCTTAGACCAAAATAAAATATTTGGAGGACAATCAATAAATTTTCTTTACAAATTCTATTTACCAGATAATTGCCCAAACACCATTTTTAGCTTGTCACGCATAGAAATACAGAATAGATTTATTTTCAACCAGATTTCCTTTGTTTTTTTTTGTTTGTTTGCGTTTTTTGTTTTGTTTTGTTTTGTTTGGTTTTTGTTTCTTTGTTTTCAGGAAGAGCACTGCTTCCTTCATTCTGTTACCAAAACTGCAAAAGCAAGATTTTATTGTTGGGCCTATTGAAATTCCAGGTAGTTAGTCAAAAGATGGAAAGGGAACTTGATTCCTGATGTTCACATTCACTAGAATCCAAAAAAAAAGAAGAAATTAAGTGAAAAAAAGAAGAATTACAGTTGGTAATTCAATCATTTTATGTTGCATTAATTAAGATGGCTGGGAAATATCCACAAAAAACCTGTCAACAGCTGTTGCTTTTGCTTGCAAAGTAATTTGTCATTTTGCATCAAACTCTGCCCTGAATATGCTCTCAGAGTTAAAGGTTTTGCAACTTGATCAGCTTCATGACAAATTGGTCCAATCTCTTCTTTGTGGACTTGGCTGAGGGCCTATTTCCAGCAACTCTTTGTTTTTCTCTTTCTGTTTCCTTTTCCCACCATCAGGGTCCTGAAGATGCTGAACCACTATTTCCTGGTTTGGCTTATCTCAGTCATGAGCACTTCCCACTGGTCAGACACATTGCTAATGCAGCCAATGAATAAACTGAATAAATCTGAAGATAAAAATGGATGTGCAATTTAAAAGAGGTCAAGCAGCAAGCAGGAATCCAGTGTGAACAGCAAGCAGATGGTGATTGCATTTCAAAGAGATTAGTACTTCCAAAATAAAGGGATGCCAACACAATTACTATATTGTTGTTTTTAAAGAAAATATATTTACACATCATTGCTTATAAAGAAAATACATTATAAAAGAATTATGAATGTAAAGCTTATTTATAATGCAAAGCACTTTAAAAAAAACTAAAATAAAGAACTTTCTTTTAAATGAAAAGCATACTTTTGAAAATTTAAGTCATGATAGATTGACAAATGAATTCCTAGAATCATTTGATTTCAAGGAGTATATGTCAATAAATACCCTCCACAACATGCCAAGGCTGTACTAGTTGTTCTCACACAACTACTTGCTTGTAGTTCTTTTTTTTCAACGTTTATTTATTTTTGGGACAGAGAGAGACAGAGCATGAATGGGGTAGGGGCAGAGAGAGAGGGAGACACAAAATCGGAAACAGGCTCCAGGCTCTGAGCCATCAGCCCAGAGCCTGATGCGGGGCTCGAACTCACGGACCGCAAGATCGTGACCTGGCTGAAGTCAGACGCCACCCAGGCGCCCCTACTTGCTTGTAGTTCTAATAACCCATAGTCAAAATAACTAGATTGCAATCAACCGCACTTCAGATGAAATTACAAAGGTTCAGAGAGGAGATACTACTTTCCCAGGTTAAAGTTTCAAAGTTCTTGAGCCATCACTCACATCTAGTTATCCTTAGATGATATACCCTCTCTTAAATAGTAACCACATATAATAGGATAAGAAACTTGAGAGTGACCAGAGAATATGGTAAAGGCTCATGATCAATTGATTTGACCCAGACTTTGAAAGGCACAGTTTAATGTTAAAAACGTTTAGGTAAAAGAAGATCATGAACAAAGAAACAAAAATGAGGGCTTTTAGCAAGTGTTGGTTGAATTCTGAGCACTCTGGCCAGGAGTAAAATATTTATTGAAAGATGGGAGGTGGGCTGGATAAGTTAGTAGGCTGAGACAAAGGCTATCAGAAAAACATTATTCATGAACAGCTCTTGAGAGAAAAACCTTAATACTAATTATAATGACAATAGCAAGGGCCAATGTGGGTTTGTATTTCTTGGCTCATCAGCGTGTTCATCCATTTATTTGTCCATTAACTTTCTAAGGCTTTATCCAGTGCTTGCTCTCTGCCAAAAAAAATGAGGGATGAATGGGCACAATGCAAGAAGATACACTCAGGATGGCATTGTAGTGTCAGGGATAGGTCTTTGCAGAAAGCTATGGTCACACACACACACACACACACACACACACACAGAAACAGGTATCTACTTAGATATGGGGGACAGACAAGACTACCTCCTGACTGAGCTGAAACTTGAAAGAACAGAAGCTGCCTAGATAAACAAGGGATGGATGTGGGGACAGTGTGCCAAGATAAGGAAGAAGCAAACATAAATAAATAAATATCTCACAGAGTAAGAGTATACAGCATATCCAGATGCTTAGGGAACTCCAAGGGGTGGAGATGAATGGAACATAAGGCTAGAAATGTATTTGGAGGTCCTGCTGAGGAACTTCTATCTTGTTGTGTAAACAACAAGAGACCAAGTAACACACATTACACTGGGGAGAAACATGACGGTATATTTGTTTTAGGAAGATGATGTAGGTTCACCATGGAAAATGGTTACCAGAGCCTGGGAAGATGGGTGGGACAGTGGTGTAGTTGTGATAGGATCAGGGAGGAGGAGGAAGGATAAAAGGATGTTCCTTCTACAGATACTTTTAAAGTGTTTACATTTTTATTGTCATGTTTAAGTGCAAAATAATTTGGGGGGGCAATTAAAAATGTGATATGAGGGGCTCCTGGGTGGCTCAGTCGGTTGAGTGTTTGACTTCAGTTCAGGTCATGATTTTACGGTTCGAGCCCCACACTGGGCCCTCTGCTGTCAATGTGGAGCCTGCTTCACACCCATCCCCTGTCTCCCTCTCTCAGTTCCTTCCCCACTTGCACTCTGTAAAACACAAGCACATATTTTTTAAAAAAAGTAATTTGATCATCTTCTCCAAAATAATGCCACTCAATTTTGTTTGTTAAATCAAAAGGAGTGGACCCTTATATATCACCTCCATTCCCATTCCAATTAAATTAGAAGATTTCTTCCTCATTTCTGCTTCTAGAAAGATGTTTTTTTTTTTTTCCATAAGGCCTGGAGGGAACTGGCCCTGTTTGAACAGGTGAAGTGACCCTGGCCTCAGGAGAGGCGGGATCTTTGACCTTGAGGCTGCTGCAGCCTTTGAATAACTGTCAAGACATGTCTGAAGTCCCCTAGAGAGAGACTTAGCAGGACCTTGGAAAGATGAGGAGAAATTTTTAAAATGTTGAGAAATATTTATCAGTGTAGAAACTGAATGTTTAGAAGCCACTACAGTGAAGATTAAACTAGAACAATCAGGTTCATGATGGCTAACATTTTGCCTAAGACTTTAATACAGGGCAGGTGTCACTTCCAGCTCTTTGCAAAGATTTTATTTGATTCTGATAGTTCTGTAAGTATTCTATCAGTTAGGGTCTAAGGAGAAAATACTCAGGATGCTTAAATTGGGGTAATTTGAGGAGAGATAAATCAAGGCACTGTCTTCAAATGTGTGCTTAAGAAAGAGGGAAGCCAAAAGATGTAGCACAATATTCCTGGTGTAGAAAAAAGGGGTTCTGTTACCACCAGCAGCACGGAAAGGGCAAAGAGGGGAAGTGGTAATTATAACAGCACATACAGAGAAGAGGGTGCAGCAGGCTACGTAAATGAAGCTGAGAAGACAAAGGAGACATGCCAGTGCTTATAGTGATCCTGCAAAAGAACCAGAGCCAGTGGAAAAAAAAATACTGTATTAGCCAGAGTTCTCCAGAAAAATAGAACCAATAGACTCAATCTATCTATCCACTTGGATTTATTTATTTAATCTATAGATCAGTCTATCTATTTAGATTTGTTTTTTTAATGGGTTCATGTGATTGTGGGAGCTGGAAATGGGTAGAGCAGTCTGGCAGGCAGGAATCTCAGGCACAATCTCTACATTAGTCCTGAGGCAGAATATTTTCTTCTCCAAAAAACTTCAGTTTTTGCTCCAAAAGTCTTCAACTGGTTGGGCAAGGCCCACCCACAGATGGAGGTTAATCTCCTTTACTTAAGTCAAGTGATATAGATGCAAATCATCTCTACAAAATACCTTCACAGCAATCATTAGAGTAATGTTGGACCCACCAGCAAGCACCATGGCCTAGCCATATTGACATACAGAATTTAACCATCCAAACCTCTCTCCTAGTCACAGATTTATCTGAGAGGAAAATGTGAAATAGTTCTAGACATTAGATTTTTATTTAGATAATCCATTACGTTTCTCTGCAATAAAGCAGTACACACCTAAGTCCAGTGATAACAAATAAAGATTTTTTTAAAAGAAAGTTGTTTTCTTCATTGGTATGATAGATAAGAGCTGCTGCCTCAGCTATTTTATACTGTAGTTTGTTTTTCCAGATAGTTTCTCTCTCTACCACCAAACAGCGGTATGTTTTCTAGCAGAAACTCTTAACACCCGAAGTCTGCTGCTTGTATCTGAACAGGGATGGTAACTGCTCCTAGGTTTTAAATTTCTTTGCTTGCTTTGTTTTGTTTCATTTCGAAAGTCATGCTACACTGATTTTTTGTCTTTGAAATGTCCTTATTAGCTCATCAACTTTACTTTTTACAAATTGAGAGTGGCATTTGCTACCCTCTAATTGCTTGATTTCTTCTTGGTACAGGGAGGGCAGAATGGGCTAAATGTCTTAGATGCTGACTTCCAAGGTATAAACCTGTTATTTCCCGACTGCTTTTAGATCAGGGTTGCCCCAGTTATCCTTTGAAGACCACATCAGAAATATTTCAGGCTCTAAGGGCCATATTGTCTTGTCATAGTACTAAACCCGACACTGTCACTGTAATACTCAGGGAGCCATAGACAAGATGGTAATAAGTGGGAGTGATTTCATTCCAATTACATTTATTTATGAACACTGGAATCTGATTTTCATATAGTTAACCGTCTTTTCTTTACACAAATTTAAAAAATATAAAAATCATCCTTAGCTCACAGGCTATCCTAAAACAAGTGGTGTGTCAGGTTTGGCTCCTGGGCTTTAGTTTGCTAATCCCTGTTTTAGAAAAATCTGTTTGTGAGACCCAAAAGGACACTTCCAGAGGAGACATGTTGCCTATGCTTTTTAACTTTTTAAACAGCTTTATTGAAGTATAATTTATATATGTGTATACACACACACACACACACACACACACACATATATATATAACACATATGTTTAATGTATACCAATTTGTAGAATTCACTGCTTTAGAGTTACAAGATAAGATAGGAACTGACATTTCTTCTGCATTTATTCTGTAGGGTATTTTACGTAGGTTTCCTCACTTAGTCTTCTCAGATGCCTGAGGACACCAAAGTGATTCCCTCTCCTTTATGTAATCTCTGTTGGTTTCACTGCAAAACTGAGCATGCCATTAAGCAAACAGACTGTGGAGAGAGCCTGTGGGTAGCACCTTCATCTGCTTTATGCAATCCACCAGAGTTGACTTTAGGATCTAGAGGCGTCTTGGTCATGACTTTTACTATTAATGAATAATGAATAAGGAAATGCAGGCCAATGTAAATATCTACAAGAAAGTTACATGCTTTATTTTCAAGTATTTCAAAAAGCGAAACCCTAAAATAGTGGTTCTCAAACTTAGCCAGACAATCATGCCACCTGAAAAGACTATAAAAGTCCTAGCATCAAAGCCACAACCCAAAACAATTAAATAAAACTCTATGAAGGTGGGATCCAGGTATCAGTTTTAAAAAGTCTCTAGGATACTCAAATTCAGAGGCAAGGTTGGGAACTGCCATTCTAAAACAAGGGTATCACACGCAAAAGTACAGAATTGTAATATAAAATACATATGGATTGTAGGAAGTAAAAGCAGGTTGTGTATTTGTACACACACACACACACACACACACACACACACAGGCACACACACAGACACAAAGATCCAAGACAGTCTGTGTTTTTCAGTGCAAAAGAAATTCACCTAATATTCTAATCCTTTATTTAAAAAAATTTACAAATTGTTCCTATACTAGACATCTCCGCTGGGAATTCTTGTCAAAAATATAGTTTTGAAGCTAGAAAATCAGAGAAAGGGGGTTTCCAGTTCAAAACCATACTTTCATATTATATACGCCTATCTACCTACCTGCCCACCTAAATATCTAATAAGAAAGAAGGGAAGCAGAGC
Source organism: Prionailurus viverrinus (assembly GCF_022837055.1). Classification (NCBI taxonomy): domain Eukaryota; kingdom Metazoa; phylum Chordata; class Mammalia; order Carnivora; family Felidae; genus Prionailurus; species Prionailurus viverrinus. Next base: position 23,782,392 of record NC_062575.1, on the reverse strand, counting down.
CTGACCCTTGATTTGTGTATAACTACATATGATCTGATTTTTTTAAATTTTTTTTTAAAGTTTGTTTATTCTTGAGAGAGAGGCAGACAGAGGCAGAGTTTGAGTGGGGGAGAGTCAGAGAGAGACGGAGACACAAAATCCCAAGCAGCTCCAGGCTCTGAGCTGTCAGCACAGAGCCCAACACGGGGCTCGAACTCACAAACTGCAAGATCATGACCTGAGCCGAAGTCAGATGTTCAACCGACTGAGCCACCCAGGCGCCCCGATCTGATTTTTGAATCAGAAAATGTATGGTAGCAAAATCCGTCTGTAGGTAGACACTGCACTTTTATCCAAGACGACTATATGTGGTCAGAAACTGGGTAACAGTGTACTCAGATCCATGCTTGAGAAGGAATGTTACTGACCTGTGAGCAGGATGGATTCCTCACTTGTGAGGAGGCGACGAGGTCGAAGGCAGAGCAGCCGTTAGGAGGTAATTACAACTGTGCACATGGGAACGGGCAAGGAGTAAATTGGGAAGCCCCAGGAGGAATAGAATATATTCAGTCAGATTTTATAACATACTGAATGTGAAAGATGAGCCACAAATTTCTAGGCCCCTTGAAAATATTCAAACTTAAAATGTTCAGGCATGTGGTTCGATTCTATGATGTATAAGCCATGATGGCCTTCCCGGGCCATAGTTTTGTGGACAACAAGTCCATATTTGAACACTGACAGGTCAGGGAAAGTGTTTCTTTAATAATTCAGGGATCAAATTAAATAACCTGCTCCTAAATGAATCAGAGTTAGTGCTCAAACTTACTTTGGAAAAATGTCTGAACCCTCCAAGTTATTGCAGTATATTTTTTGTTTAAAATGATTCATTTTCATTTGCTGCAGGTTATAAAGAAATTCACATGAATTTCTAGAACTAGTCTGTAAGACAGCAAACAATTCATTGTTCCCTGAAAAGGCTACTTTGAGTATAAAACATCTTTAACATTTAAGCATAAAATATCCTTCATATTTGACAATAGACATCCATTGATTATTATTTTCTACTTTGGTAAGGAATTTTGAAATTGTTTTAAAATGTTTTAAATTTCTAAATTGTTGCTCTTTATTAATATTCATTTATTTATTTATATATTTTTTTAAAAACTAAGAGTCTACTTTAGTTCCTATTTTATGATTTTTTTATTGAGGCATAATCTGTATACAATAAAGTACATAGATTCTAAGTATAATTTGATGAGTTTGGCAATTGAATACTTCCATATAACCACCACTCAAGCTAAAATTTAGAACATTCCTGACAACATCACGTCCCATTACAGTCAACCTCACCCTCTCCCACCCTTATTCCATTTTATATCGACAAGCAGTTCATGATAAAATAAAATACAACAATATTTAAACTTTATATGTCAAATAGTATAACAGCCCCATGTAAGTCAAAGCATATTAATGCCTTTAGAAGAAATTAATTAAAAACTCAAACATGAAAAACCTATTCATCTAGGACAATGGAAGCATCAATCACTCTATTAATAAAGTTATATAATATTAGTGTGTGGAAGACAATATATCCTTGTATTTCAGCACATCTTGAAGGAAGGGGTACATTGAGACCCGGTATTTACTAACAACAACAAAAAAATTAAGGTATTCTCTTTGGGCTGTATATATATTTGAGTTCTGCTAATACCTCACTTATTTTATGATGGGCAGTTTATTTCCACTGACTCTAGTTAAAGGCTTGGTGTTTAATTGCACTCTCCTGTTATGAAGAATTTTATTGTTCCTATTGCCTATGGCAAGTTTACTCTAAAGAGAAACATTAATTCCTAAATAATTTGAAGTGATTTGCAAGTTTTGCTTAGCCAGAAGCACTGCACAATAAAATATAAAATCCACAAGGTAATACTCATAGCATGAGCTCTTCACACTGTGACACGCCCCTGTTTGCTGACTGCTCTCCTTGTTAGGGGTGCCTTACAGAGAACTCTAGTGTCCCATCTATTATGGAAAGAGGTGGTAATCGAGTATGTGAGAAACATGAAGGCCCTGTGTAATCAGGAAGCAGAAGTGTTGCAAGTGGAGATAGACTGCAAGATTTCTAATAGGCAAAAGTCCGCTTTTGATGAAAAGTGGGTACTCACTAACAGTATAGGATGATCTCCTTTCTTCCCTACCCAGACCCACTATTTTTCCTCCAGCCCTCCCTGTATCCTGAAAAGGAGAATGTCTTACTACTGAAATTTTGTTTTGTTCTCTGTCTCCTCCTGGTTTTATAGGCTCTTCAAGGCAGCGGCCATAATCTATTCATGGTTTTCTACCTGATATATAGGATTCAGTACTTGGTATATTGGAGGCAGGCTATAAATGTGTATTGTGCCATACACCAGCCCTACCCACATCACCTCCAACACAAACAAAACAAAACAAGGACAACAGAGCTCTGTATCATACTGAAATGGCAAAGCGGAGTTTGAAAAGAAGTTTGCTAAAAGCCAAAGATATGAAAGTCATTTCCAAGTGAAAGGTGGTGAGTAATCAAAGGCACAAAAAGGGTCAAAGGCTTAGAAAGTTTTGGTGGTTGGTTTGAAAATAAAGGAATCTTTAGCCGAAAAAGGTCCTACACCTGGAAAGATGTAAACATGAATATGACAGGTAGGAAGAGAGCAATGTTAATGGACATGTGACTGGGAGAGCCACCCAGGGCTTCATGCATGGCTTAATGTTCTCTCATCACCACCCTGAAATTCTTAATACATTTTGAACAAGAAACCTCACATTTTCATGTTTCACCAGGCTTTACAAATTATGTAGCTGGTCCAGGTAGAAAGATTTTGTAGGATGTGGAAGAACTGATTTCCTTTCCTTGATCTTCAGCAATTCTTCAATAGCACAGCTACCCTTTTTGATTTAAAATGTCATATAGATGGATGTGTGTATATTTATGTGCATATCTTCAATGCAATGTGTACTCCTTCTATGAAATTGTTAAGACTTGAGAAACATATGAAAAGCCCCCAAATTCCCAAAACTTCAACACTTAGGAGCTGATATTAGCATTTTCAACATACTTATAATGTCCCTTTCTGTCTACTTTTTCTCTAAAAAGTTAAAATAATTCTCAACCACACCCCCCTTCCCCTAAACGTTTCTGTCATTTTTCTTTGGTATTATACCATAATTAAATACATCCATAACATTATAGTTAAATTGCTAAATAATAATTCAACCATATGGAAATGTTATTTGACTTTCTCACTCACTGTGTTTAATTATTCTTTTGGTTTTACTGGTATTTTTCCACCTCAGTTGTTAAGCTTGTCTTTGGAAGCATCTGAGACTTAGAAAAACAACAAGAAGGAATACTGAAAATCGGATATCCCAAAGATTGAAGGCATACATTTTTCCCTACATATACAATGTAATATTCATGAAGTAGCACATAATCTACTTTTCATTAGATATTCATAACATTATTTGATTGTTTTTAAAAGGGCATTGATGTCTGAGCTTCTCTAAGTGGCATTCTTAAACCAGGTCTCCATAGTTTCATGTGAGTCTCAAACCCACTTTTAACAGAATCATCTAGGAAATTGCCTTAGCAACTCTTTTGTCATGTTTTCTGGAGACCTGAATTTGTTTTCCTCCAAGTCTGTCAGGAGACAGAGGCAAGATTATAAATAGAAATAGTGTGACAACCACCTATTCCCTTTGAAGTATATTAAATGTGCTAAAGCTTTATCATATAGCCTTTGTAACATTTCACATGGCCATTACCAAACGAGATCACTTTTCCTTGTAAGGAATGGAATGCCAATCAAAGTACAAGAAGTTTTTGAGAACTGGATGCCTTTGTTTTAAAGTTTGAACCTGACCTCCCTCATCATTCTCAGAAGATCAAATTAAAATTATCTTTGGGTACTAGTATGAAACCAGGGCCCATATGTACAAGAGAACAATGGGAATAGTCCAATAAGAACTATTTAGAGGCATTGAGACACTAACCACTTTTCTCTATAAATCAGGCAGATGGCTTTATGCCATAATTTTAACTATGTTCTCACTAATGCATCATAACACCAAACACCTATAAGTCATTTCAAAGAGCACAGAGTCTGTGTAACTTTTTCTAAAAAATAATCTGGAGATTCAGTTGAAATAGTGTGTATTGGCTGAATTTTGCAAATAAATCTGCAGGGAATATGTTAGTTGACTTTTATTTCCAGTATCATCATTATACTAAACAATCTGAGAAAAGATTATTTGGGCTTGATCCCTGTGCCAGGGGTACTCTATATTCTTTGCATTCACTATTTCTTCCAATTATCACAGATTTCCTGAGAGGTAGGCATTATTTTTACCCTAGTTTTAGAAGGGAGGACCTCAGATTTCAGAACATACAAGAGCTTATTCAAGTTTATATAGCTATTAAAATTGTGGAGCTGGGTTTGAATCCTGCTTGTAATCTGATCATAATCCTTTTTTATTAATGATTACATGGTGGTTTGCTTAAACTTTTCAAATTCTCCCCCGGCTAATGTCTTTTTTTTAAGTTTATTTATTTGTTTTTGAGAGAGTGAGGATGCATAGAGAGGGAGAGACAGAATCCAAAGCAGGCTCCATGCTGTCAGTGCAGAGCCCGACATGAAGCTCAAATTCACAAACCATGAGATTATGACCTAAGCCAAGATCAAGAGTCAGATGCTTAACTGAATGAGCCACGCATGTGCCCCCACTTCCCATGGCTAATGTGTTTTGTAACTATAATATGTTATCAAAACCAAGAGATTAACACTGTCACAATACTATTAACTAGGCTCTAGAACTTACTTGGATTTCAGCCATTTTTTATATGTATTGCTGTGTGTATGTGAGTATGACATTTTATCACATGTTAAGACGTATATAAACACTGCTTAAATCTGCTTAACATTTCACTTCCGCAGAGAGTAACAGCTTGTACCTAGGAACTAATTCAGTCATGTGAAACTCAACCATGGAAATAAATCAGGATGAGCCTTGTAAGGCTGGAGTTAGCCTGAAGAGGCTGCACAGGCTTCAATCTTGGCATCCACAAAGAAGAGAATCTACGGAGATGAGTTGAACAAAATCCTCTGAAAGAGATGAGTGGTCTCAAGGAAATTATAATCTGGTGATAAGTCCAAGAAGACAGAAACAGGATTCAAAACAGGGTACAAATACAAGGGTCAGGGATTTACAGAATGTGGTTGATAGTAGTACAAGAGGTTTAAGCTATTGTCAAAATGGAGCTGATTTTTTTAATGGCTTTTCTCTCTAGTTACTGTGTATAATGAATGTGAGTGAGTAGTGTGTGCAAGCAAAGGAATAAGGTTGTGATGGGCAATTTTGATTTCAAATAAAGCATACAATTGATAGAAAACATATTCCAAAACATGGCACAAGGAAAATAGCATCATTCCTGTGTTACAGAGTTCATTCTCCTATATACTGACATTGAGCTACTTGATGATGGCACTGGCACCTGTTTCTGCCAAGGTGTGGCTGAGTCCTGGTTCTTTCTGTTATTGAGGTAAAGGAGGTCTAATTGGAGAAGAGTGGATTGGCAATGGTCAAACTCTCTCAGCAATGAAAGTATTGAGTCTGCATGCATCACATGGATGAACATTTGTCAGGATTATCCAGAGACTTTAGATGAAAACAAAACAAAACAAAAAATAGTCTCCACAAGTACGTCCAAAATTATTTTTGTGCAATTTGTACACGGAATACTGTCCTTTTACCCTCTCACTTTTAATACCTGACCTTATTCAATCAAATAAAAGTACATTAATTTAATGTCCAATTTCCACCCATAAATTATAATCTTAAAATGGAAGCTTCTCTAGGATCTGCATGTTGTATTATTTTATTCACTATGAGTTATCTGGGGCATGCTGAAGTGATACAAAGTTGGTGTTCAATAAATGCAGGCAAAACTGAACAAAAATGACATCTACTGAATGCTCAATGAGTGTCAAACTGTGCTAAACACTTCAGGTATTTACTCCTATCAACAGTGATTACGAAGACATTTTACCAAGAAGCTAAGACCCATGACAGTAGATCAACATGATAAGACCACTCTGCTAGTTAGTCAGAGAACAAAGATTTTATCTGAAGTTTCCATCACTTCCAGTTTTTCCCAGGCACTGAAAAAGCCATTTTGTGATCTAATTGAATTAGTCGCTTTTACATAATGAAACCTGAAACCGGAAGGAAAGGATTATCTTTCTAAAATTAAAATGAAGTATAAGAAACTACTCTAAAGCAAGAGGTTATTTGGATAGAAAATTATGAAGTAAATAGATACAAAAATAATTAAGAATTCAGAAACAATCACGGATAGTCTGTCAAGAGCCATTTTAGGTAAGCATAGCAAATATTTGATTCCCTGCAAGGAGGATAACAGAAGAAAGTTGCTATTTGTCCCAAAGATGCACAGAACTACTTAGGAAGAAAGCAGCACCTTGTGACACAGTGAAGACGGATAGACAGGGCACCATTGCAAAGATATCCCTTTACCTCTACAGATTTCTTTGGCTGATCTGTATTCTTCATTCCTCCCTTCCCCTCCCCCATGAAAAAATGTTCCTGTAGTATAGTTTACTGCAGTTTGGTTTTATCATCTCAACTTGGAAAATTGAAAGACAGGGAAAAAGTGGATAAAGTGACAAAAGTGAAATATGAAGAGAAAAAAAAATTAAAACTACAAATGAGTTTGAGGGAGTAGGGGAATAAAATTTGAAATCACATTACAGACTGTGATAACCATTTCTTATATTTGATGTAGAAGCTTAAAGGTTTTGTTTTGTTTTGTTTTCAAAGACAAATGCCTCAGTTTTTAAAGTTTATTATTTTTTTGAGAGGTTGGGGAGGGGCAGAGAAAGGGGGAGAGAGAATCATAAGCAGGTACTGTACTGTCAGCACAGAGGCGGACGCAGGGCTTGAATTCACAAACTGTGAGATCATGGCCTGAACCAAAATCAAGAGTTGGATACTTAAAAGACTTGAGCCACTCAGGCCTAAAATTTATCTCTAGGTCTTGAGGCTTGACGCTTGCTTTATTGTCAATGCACTGAAAAGGAAAAAATACAAATTTTCAGCTATTAAAAGTAGAATTTTGCAGGATAAGTAGTAACTGAAAAACGTGTCTTAGTCTTAGGTCATGCTAGGCAAAAGAAAAGGAAAGAAAAAGAAAAAGAAAAAGAAAAAGAAAAAGAAAAAGAAAGAAAGAAAGAAAGAAAGAAAGAAAGAAATCAGAATACAAAATTGCATCCATGCAAAGAGTGTACCAGTGTTCAAATCATGCACATGTATTGACATGGTCTGAGAGGATACATGTAAACGTAGAGTTCTTATATTTGTTAAAGTGATGGCATTATTATTGGAATATATATTTCCTTCCTTATTATTTTTCTTCATGTCATAACTGCAGGTGCACCATAAATATGGCGGTTTAAATATGGCAGGACTATAAAGTTGCTAATGCACCCTATGCTCTCCTAGTAAAATGATTTGACAAACCTCCTTGGATTTGAAGTACATACTTCATGAATAAATATGTATTTTATTTTCTTCCAAATGGTTCAGAGTTCCCTTTTAATGTACAGGACAAAATAAAATAAACATTTGAGGAATATGCAGAATCTGATAGACAAAGTCAGTTAGTTATTGAATCCACAGTCATACGTCAGTTGTTGCAACATTCCTCATACACTTAATGTATTCCTACTGTGATGGTTTTCCAATTCTGCTGATTAGAGTTTTATGATAAAACCAGAAATCACATTTAAAACACTCTAATTTGCTGCAGGCTTTAAGAAAAAGCCAACTATTAGGGAATTTAATTGTGAAATATTTCCAATCCACTCCACTTCTAAAACCAAGGATGCCATGATTTTATCTTACTGCTCTATCAATAGGTGCTTGGTACAGAGGAAGTCACAAAGAAGTGAAGGAAGACATCACATTGGTTCTTCCTTTAATTGAAGATACTGAACAAGCAAGCATTTAATATCCATTCTGAGCAATTTTAAAATCAGTAAAATATATCTGTCCCTCCAACAATTCTGGATAGTGGTAAGGACCAAGTGAGGCAGTGAATGTGAAACAGATTTGTAATTTGCAAAAGGTAATAAAGAAATTATCATTCCTAAAATAGTCAGCCAGTCGTGATTTGCAGTAACTGAATAATTCAAGTATGTAATCCTCTGGCCTTTTGCATTCTCTGAACAAATTCTGTCATTAGAAAGTGGATCCATTTCTATATGATTCATGTATTGCCCCTTTCCTGCACCCCTTATGAACCGCTTCCTCCTTTGTTGGCTAATTAATGTTTGAAAAATATTCCAGAACCGTTAGAAGAAACATCACATGTACTTAATTTGTACTTAGTGTAGCTAAAATCGGATCAAATATTGTGAATGCTGCATAACCATATATTTTCAATTTATTTCAAAGTTGGTAAATAAATAACACAAAATAGTGATTTAGTAGTAGAGTTTGAAGTGATCTTTAGTACTACCAAGTATCGGTTAGCCATATTTTTTTTATCATTTAAAATATGCCAGAGTGCGTTTAAGTGCATTTGATACAATAGTGAACAAGATATGACCACTGACTTCTAGGGGCTTACCTTCTAATCAAAAGTCAATTGGAGGTTCAGAAAGGAAGTGAAGTCAAATGGTGGCCTAACGATGATCATATTTCAAAATCTTTAATTTCTATAGAGACAACAAATAACTAAGATGTTTACTTTGTTTTATCTTTCTGTTTGATACAAAAATGTCCTATAAAAATTGGATCCATTAGGACAATTTCAAATATATAAGAAAAAATGCAGTTTTCATGAGAATTATTAATAAAATATAGAGACATAATGTTTTTAGTTATGGATTCACTCCTAGTTATTTTCTGTGTTTTCCACTCTGCCTCATTAATAATATTGATTTAGTCAACCTGTGCTTTACTGATACCATTTTGATCCTTGCATGAAAAAGACTATGGTATTGTTATACATTTGCGCTTGAAAGGTGATATTTATCCATTACTTAATAGCTATCTGTAGTATCTTTTTCCTCCAATGTATGCAAGAAATAGGCTGTTTTATTATGATCAATACTAACATTATAAAGAAGAGGAAAAGTAAAACAATAGACTGGAAGTGGAACAAGTAAGCCAGAATTCCAAACAGGGACACATTAAAGCAAAAACTCAGTAATGTTCATAAAACACTTCTGCCGGGCAATGGTGTTTACTTCATCTCACAGAAACTGTGTAAGAATCTTTGAGATAAATATTTCTGTGTTCTTAGAATAAAGAGCCTGAGGGTGAGAAATTTTAAACATTTTGTCCCCAGAATGGGAATAAAAACATGGTTCAAGTTTTCCAAAGCAAATATTCTATTATAACATGTATTGACCTTTTATAAAGGGAGTATGGCATTAATAAGATCATCTGGAAAATTCTAATAGAAACTTTGTAATTAAAATATTCAGATGTATAAGATGCTTTTTTAAATAATGAAATTACCTCATTTTAATAATGATGGAGCATACCTTTTTTTTTTTACTATAAGAAACTCACCTTTTTTAAAAGATTTTATTTAAATTCCAAGTAATGTTACAGTGTAATATTAGTTTCAGATGTACACAATATAGTGATTCAACAATTCCATACAACACCCAGCGCTCATCACAAGTGCACTCTTTAATCCTCATCACATATTCCACCCATCCCCCCACCTCCATTCACTCTGGAAACTATTAGTTTGTTCTTTAGTTAAGAGTCTGTTTCTTGGTTTGCCTTTTTCTCTCTTTTTTCCCCTTTGCTCTTTTTTTTTTTCAACGTTTATTTATTTTTGGGACAGAGAGAGACAGAGCATGAATGGGGGAGGGGCAGAGAGAGAGGGAGACACAGAATCGGAAACTGGCTCCAGGCTCTGAGCCATCAGCCCAGAGCCCGACGCGGGGCTCGAACTCCCGGACCGCGAGATCGTGACCTGGCTGAAGTCAGACGCTTAACCGACTGCGCCACCCAGGCGCCCCTCCCCTTTGCTCTTTTGTTTCATTTCATAATTTCCACATGAGTGAAATCATATGGTATCTGTCTTTCTCTGACTGATCTCTTCACTTAGCATTATACCTCCAGCTCTATCCATGTTGTTGCAAATGGCAAGATTTCATTCTTTTTTATGGCTGAATAATATTCCATTGTATGTATATATCTACCTATAGATATGATAAATACATCCAAAGATTTATATCCATATAAATATATCCATCACACACACACACACACACACACACACACACACACACACACACGACTTCTTCTTTATCCAATCATCAGTCAATGGATGCTTGGCTGTTTCCACAATCTGGCTATTGTACGTAATGTTGCTATAAACATCAAGGTGACTGTATACCTTAAAATTAGTATTTTTGTATTCTTTGGGTAAATACTTAGTAGTGCAATTGCTAAGTCATAGTGTACTTCTATTTTAAACTTTGTGAAAAACCTCCATACTTTTTTCAAGTGGCTGCATCAGTTTGCATGCCCACCAACAATGCAAGAGTATTACCCTTTATACAAAGTCTTGCCAAAACCTGTTGTTTCTTGTGTTGTTGATTTTAGCCATTATGACAAGTGTAATGTAATATCTCACTGTGTTCCCTGATGATGAGTGATGTTGAGCATCATTTCATGTGTCTGTTGGCCATCTGTATGTCTTTGGAAAAATGTCTATTCATGTCTTCTGCCTATTTTTAATTGAATTATTTATTTTTGGGGTGCTGAGTTTTATAAGTTCTCTCTATATTTTAGATATAACCCTTTACTGGATATGTCATTTGCAAATATCTTCTCCCATTCCCTAGATTGCCTTTTAAATTTATTGTTTCCTTTGCTGTGCAAAAGCTCTTTTATAATCCCAATAGTTATTTTTGTTTCCTTTGCTTCAGGAAACCTATCTAGAAAGAAGTTGCTATGGTAGAAGTTAAAGACATTACTGCCTGTGTTTTCCTCTAGGTCTCATATTTAGGTCTTCAATTCATTTTAAATTTATTTTTGTTTATGGTATAAGAAAGTGATCCAGTTTCATTCTTTTGATGTGGCTGTCCAGTTCTCCCAACACCATTTGCTAAAGAGACTGTCTTTGTACCTTTAGATATTCTTTCCAGCTTTTTAAAATATTAATTGACTCTACAGTTGTGGGTTCACTTCTGGGTTTTCTATTCCATTTCATTATGCATCTATTTTTGTGCCAATACCATACTGTTTTGATCACTACAGCTTTGTAACATAATTTGAAGTCCAAAATTATGATGCCTTCAGCTTTGCTTTGCTTTTTCAAGGTTGCTTTGACTATTCAAGATCTTTTGTGGTTAAATACAAATTTTATAATTGCATTAGCTCTATGAAAAATGCTACTGCGGTATTGTGATAGAATTACATTAAATGTGTAGATTGCTTTGTAGAAGCAGAAGAAGAAGAAGAAGAAGGTAATATACCACTTTCACAATATTCTTCTTCCAAACCATGAGCATGGAATGTCTTTCCATTTCTTTGGGTCATGTTTGATTTCTTTTATCAATGTTTTAAATTTTTTTAAAGAGCGCAGGTTTTTCACCTCTTTAGTTAGGTTTATTCCTAGTTATCTTATTGTTGTTGGTGCAACTGTAAATGAAAGTGATTCCTTACTATTTCTTTCAGCAGCTTCATTATTGGTATATATAAAGGTAACAGATTTCTGTACAACGGTTTTGTATCCTGTGACATTGCTGAATTTGTGTATCAGTTCTAGTAGTATTTTTGGTGGAGTCTTTTGGGTTTTATAGAGAGAGTATCATGCCATCTGCAAATAGTGAATATTTTACTTCTTCCTTGACGATTTGGATGCCTTTTATTTCTTTTTCTTGTTTGAATGCTGAGGCTAGCACTTCCAGTACTATGTTAAATACCAGTGGTGAGAGTGGAATGCCTGTCTTGTTCCTGACCATGGAGGAAAAGTGCTCAGTTTCTCTCCATTGAGAATAGTATTAGCTGTGGATTTTTTGTATATGGATTTTACTATGTTGAGATATGTTCTCTCTAAACCCAGTTTTGTTTTGTTTTTTATCAAGAATGGATGCTGTACTTTGTCAAATGCTTTTTATGCATCTATTGAAAGGATCAGATAGTTCTCAACCTTTCTTTTATTAGTGTGGTGTATCACATTGTACAATTGTGAATAATGAACAACATTTGCAAACCAGGAATTAATCCCACTGATCATGATGAATAATTTTTAATGTATTATTGGATTTGGTTTGCTAGTATATTATTGGAATTTTTGCATCCATGTTCATTAGTGATATTGGCCTACATTTATCTTTTTTAGTGGAATCTTTATCTAGTTTTTATATCAGTGTAATTCTGGCTTCAGAATAAATTTGGAAGTTTCCCTTCCTCTTGTATTTTTTTAAAGTAGATTGAGATGAATGGGTATTAACTCTTCTTTAAAGATTTGGTAGAATTAACCTGTGAAGCCATCTGGTGCTGGACTTTTATTTGCTAGAATTTTTTAAATTATTGATTCAGCTTCTTTGCTGAATTTTCTTTGTTTATCAGTCTTATCAAGTTTACTATTTCTTCCCATTTCAGTGTTAGTAATTTATACATTTCTAGCAATTTACCCATTTCTCCCACATTGTCCAATTTGTTGGCATGTAGTTTTTCATAATAGTCTCTTATAATTGTTTCTATTTCTGTGGTGTTGTTATTTCTCCTCTTCCATTAATGATTTTATTGTTTGGTTCCTTTCTCTTTTATTTTTGATAATTCTAGCTAGTAGTTTGTCAGTTTTATTTGTTTTTTCAAAGAACTATATTCTGGTTTCAGTGATCTGTTCTATGTCTTTTTTAAGTTTCTACATCATTTATTTCTGCTCTAATCTTTATTGTGTCCTTCCTTCTGCTGGCTTTAGGCTTTGTTTGTTGTTCTTTTTCTACTGCTTTAGGTTGTTTTTCCGAGATTTTCCTTACTTTTTACAGTGGGCTTGTATTGCTATATTCTTCCCTCTTAGAATGGCTTTTGCTGCATCCCAGAGGTTTTGACCATTGTGTTTTAATTTTCATTTGCTTACATGTAGTTTTTAATTTCTTATTTGATTTCCTGGTTGAGCCATTCATTGTTTGGTAGCATTTTGTTTAACCTCCATGTATTTGTGGTCTTTCTATATTTTTTCTTGTGGTTGACTTCCAGTTTCATAGCATTGTGGTCAGAAAATGTGCATGGTATTACTTCAATATTTTTTATTTGTTAAGTGTGATTTATGACCTAATTTGTGATCTATTCTGGGCAATGTCACATGTGCACTTGAAAAGAATGTGTATTCTGATATTTTAGGATGGAATGTTCTGAAAATATGTTAAGTCTATCTGATCCAGTGTGTCATTCAAAGACATTGTTTCCTTGTGTATTTTCTGTTTAGATTATCTGTCCATTGATTTAAGTGGGGAGTTAAAGTTCCTCACTATCATTGTATTATTATGAACTAGTTCCTTTATGTTGGTTATAAATTGTTTTATATATTTGGGTGCTTCTATATTGGGTGCATAAATACTTAAAATTATTATATCTTCTTGGTGGATTGTTCCTTTTATTACAATATAGTGCCCTTTTTTTGTTGTGATAGTCTGTTTTAAAGACTAGTTTGTCCAATATAAGCATTGCTATCCTGGCTTTCTTTTGACATCCATTTGCATGATAAATGTTTCTCCACTCCCTCACTTTCAAACTTCAGGTGCCTTTAGGTCTAAATTATGAGTCTCTTGTAGGCAGAATATAGATGGGTTTTGTTTTTTTTTTCCATTCTGACACCCTACATCTTTTGATTAGAGCATTTAGTGCATTTAAATTCAAAGGAATTAGTGCCATTACTTGTTTTGTCATTGTTTCTGGACATTTTCTCTGATCCTTCCTTATCTTTGTTACTTTTTGTCTCCCTTTAATATTTCTTGCAGGGCTGGTTTAGTGGTCACAAATTCTAGATTTTGTTTGTCTGGGAAACTTTTTATCTCTTCTTCTATTCTGAATGACAGCCTTGCTTGATAGAGGATTCGTGGCTGCAGATTTTTCCCATTCAGCACTCTGAATAGATCATGCCACTCCCTCTGGCTTGCCAAGTTCCTGTTGAGAAATCTCTACCTAGCCTTATGGGTTTTCCCTTTTAAGTTAAGGACTTCTTTTGTCTGGTTACTTTGAAGATTTTTTTCTTTATCACTATATTTTGGAAATTTGATTACAATGTGTCTTGGTTTTGCCTTGCTTTTGTTGATTTTGATGGGAGCTCTGTGCCTCCAGGATCTGGATGTCTTTTCCTTTCCCAGACTAGGGAAGTTTTCCACTATTAATTCTTCAAATAATGTTCTGCTCCACCACCCTCTCTCTTTTCTTCTCAAATTCCTATAATACAAATGTTTGATTATTATGCTTGATAGAGTCACTGAGTTCCCTAAGTCGATTCTCACATTGCATAATTTTTCTCTCTTTTGTTCAGCTTCATTATATTTCATTCTTTTATCTTCTAGGTCACTAATTCATTCCTCAGCATCTTCCAGCCTGATGTCCATTGCATCAAGCCTGTTTCCAGTTTCATTTAATGAATTCTCATCTCTGATGAATACTTTATTAGCTCTTTTATCTCTGTGGTAAGGGTCTCACTGATGTCTTATATTCTTTTCTCAATCCCAATGAGTATCCTCATGATTCTTGCTTTAAATTCTCCATAAGGCATGTTACTTATAATCCTTTTGCTTAGATCTTTGACCATGGCCTTATTTTGTTCTTTCGTTTGAGATAATTTCCTCTCTCAGCATTTTGTCTAGGTCTCTGCCTTCTTCTCTGTGTTAGAGAAGTCAGTTATGTCTCCTGCCCCTGAAAGTAATGGCCTTATGAAGAAAAGGTCATGTAGTGCCCAGGGCGTGACCCTTCAGGAAGTGTTTCCATTGTGTGCTGTGTGTGCTCTGCTGTTGTGTTTTGGCTGCTCTGTACTTAAGATCAATCATCTGAAGATGTTCTCCTTGACTGCTATGGGCAGTGTTTCATCCATGGTCTGAATGTGGCACATTTTAACAAGATGTACTTGGGTTTGCTTGTGAAATAAGACCTGATACCACTTCCACCAGAACTGAGGCCCTGCAGAACTCTCTGGTCAGGAGACATGTTGTGGGCTGGGGCCTGTGCTGATTTTCTGGGGAAGGGGCCCACTACACCGGAAGTGAGGGAAGCTTGACTAAGATGGTAATCCCACTAGAGCATAGGGGAGTGGGGCTTGGTATAAGCAAGTTAGGCAGCCAGTGTTGGTGCTGCACTGTTTCCTGCAGGTAGCTCTATGTTTATGCTGAGGGGCGAGGGAGGGAAATAGCAACAGCCAACTCTTTTGTTCCCAGAGAGGAATCTTCATGAATGCTGCCTCTTAGAGATGAGCTCTGAGATCAGTGAATAATCTCTCTGCCATGTGCCCCCCTCCAACCCCAGTGTTCTTAAGATTGTTGTTTCCACAGTTTGGCCCCAGGTTTTTTTGCGTGTATTCTCTCCAGGAGTAGGACAGGGCCCTCTGGCCTCTATACCAGCCAAGTTTGGTGACCTTTAAAACTCAAGGCTTTAAGCCTCACTGGTTTTAAGAACTTATAAAATTCAGCCCTTCTCACTTTTATAAGCCAATGGCTTTGGGGGAAATGTTCTCCTTTGTGTTACCATGTGTGCTCCCCTCTCTATTTCTTAACCTTCTCCATGATCATGGCTCCCTCCCCTCCAAAGCACCTGTTACCTGTTTCACTCCTAAACCATGTCTCTGTTCTTCCTACTTTCTTTGATGTCACCTCCTATATCCCTTTAGTTGTGGAGTTTGTTCTGTCAGTCTTCAGGTCAATTTATGGGGTATTTAAGATATGCTAACAGTTATCTAGTTGTGATCATGGGAAAAGGCAAGACTAGGGTCCTCCTACTCTACTGACATCTTCTTCTTGACCAAGAAAAAACCCATCTTGGGCAAGAGAGAGGAAGGATGAGAGGGAGGCTGGAGAAGTCTTTCTTCCATTAGGAAACCACAATAAAGAATTATAGTGTAGAAAATGCTGAAGTTGGAGGCATTTGAGTTGTTCAGTCAGTTAAGTGTCTGACTTCAGCTGAGGTCATGATCTCACAGTTTGTGAGTTAGAGCCTCATGCCAGGCTCTGTGGTGACAGCTCAGAGCCTGGAGCCAGCTTTGGATTCTGTGTCTTCCTCTCTCTCTGCCCCTCCCCAACTCATTGTCCGTCTCTCTCTCTCTCTCTCAAAAGTAAATAAACTTTAAAAAATTAAAAAAAAAGAATATTATGAAGTTGATAGACTCTAAAGTTTTAAAAATAAATAAAAGAACGATTTTACAGAGCATGTGAGAGGGAAAATGTTTTATAAAAATTCTTTGACCTAAATAAATAAATAAATAAATAAATAAATAAATAAATAAACAAATGCCTAGAAAGGAGCATAAAACAGAGACTTACACTTATCAAAAACTATGAATAAACTTAAATTACTAATAAGAATTCTGAAAAAAGTGATCAATCCTGATGCAACTCAAATGGTATTTGAATGTTTGTGAATGAGGTAAAATAATCAGTAGAACAAAAGAAGAGAAACCCAGGCAAAATCAAACCCATTCTCCCTAAGGTCACTACATTAAACTATAGATATATCAGGGCAATGTCACATTTTACCATCACTTTGTCTAGTGAGATTGAGATTTCTACCTGATTTGGTTGGGGACTAATTTAAGAAATCACAGGGAGATTTAAAAATTGTAAAATTATTAATAGGAGGAGGAATTTGGACTCTGGTTTTCATACCAGAAATTTTCATACATTCAATCACATTTGAATCTGTGATTTTATCCTAAAAGTCAACTTTTAATGGGCATCAAGAACAGGTCACAATGGTACATCTTGAACAGCTAATCATCTCAATAAATTAGATCAGTCACTTTCTTATTTTATTATGTTTAGAAAATATTTAACCACTCTAGAACTAAAGTCTGTAATTCTGAAATGCTAGTGCTAATACCTACCTCTCTGCATTTTATATTCATTCTTTCATTCACTCACTCACTCGTTCAAATATTTACTCAGTACCTATTGTGTTTCAGGCATGGTGGTGTATGGTGATTTATATATATGTGTATATATTTGCCTACTATTCCAGTGAGGCAGAAAGACTTACAAATACATTCTAAAATATTAGGTAGTGAGAGTACTATGAGGCAAGGAAGAGACAAAGGCAATCACAAGTGATGACTAATGCAATTTATGGAGAACGGTTCAGAGAACTCACTGAGAAGGTGACATTGACAATCAAGTAGGGGTATGCATGGTGTTATCAAAGAACAGTGGGAAAGCTGGTACAGCTGAATCAAAATGAACAAAGACAAATTACAGAAAAAAAAATTTCTAAGGGTAGCCAGGGGTTAGATCATGGAAAAGTCATGATAAAGAGGCACTAAAGGTTGAGATGAGACTAGGATATATAAATCAAATAAACATCCTTATTTCTGTGGTCTTATATTAAAGAGCCAGAATTATTTCATCTTGCATTTAATCCATGCTTTTTGACTGTACAAATTTCCCTTGTGCTTGGTTAATGGGTTTGAAAAGTTCTAAAATCATAAGAGCACAGTGCTCATAATGGGTATGAATGTTAAACACTAAACAACAACAAAATACACACACTTTAGTCCATAAACCTTACTGCCTAGAGACTCAAAAATGACAGTGAACATTACATATAAGCAAAGAATTAAAGATTTACCAGGGTCATTTTGACATGTCACTAGATGTTTTCCATTATTTCTTTCAATTATCAATCACCATGTCTCTTAATATGTTCTGGGGAAGCACATTACCCCCAATATACAAGGTCCAAGACTAATTTTCCTACCTGTATCCATTTTTCCTTACCTTATCTCATGTCTTGAAAGCATGAACTAACAGGGAGAAATATGAATGGAATTGGATGTGAATATTCATGTGATTGAAACAGCTGAGCTAGAATGTGTTTCTCCTTGCCAAAACTGGATATGTAACCATGTCTACACTTTACTTCCACAGTTCTAGTTTAATGCTTGTTAACAAATTGTACAATAAACACTGGCAACCTGGAGTGTAAGCAAGGGAAAATATTAAAATATATAATGGATATGAAATCCATGCTGAGTGAGGGATTCTACAAAGAATGGAGGATACTGGTCTAGATTAGAAAGAACAGGAAAATAACACTTCTACCAACAGCTTCCATGAAAAAGAAAGCCCTGAACAGGATAGGCTTTCTGTGAGTAATAAGGTCAATGTTACTGGATATATTAAGTTAAATAAGTAATTGTTTTCTGGAGGGAGGTTACAAAGGGTCAGGGCTCAAAGATGGGACTGAAAGATTACTAAATTCTTAGCCCTCAATGTGCTTCTCTTATAATGTGAATACTCAATGCACAGACATAGGAAAGAATCTCAAGACAATTTTATCTCCATTTTCCCTATGACATTTCTGGAAGCACAAAGAAATTCATGTGACATCAATAAAGGCTTATGCTGCATCTAAGAAAGAAAGAAAAGGAAGAAAAACAGGACAAGGAAAAAAAAGGAAGGAAGGAGAGAGAGAGATAAAAAGAGAGAGAGAAAAGTAGAAAGAAAGAAAGAAAGAAAGAAAGAAAGAAAGAAAGAAAGAAAAAGAAAGAAAGCAAGCAAAAGAAAAGAAAAAATAAACATACAAAGAGAGGTGGATATAGATATAAATAGTATGGATATCCATATATGGACTTATTTTCCCTGATCTTTGCTTCTGGGTCTATTTAGTACCTACTATTTAGTCGTTTGGTAACAGTATTTTATTAGCACAAAATTAACATAATTTCTCTTATTTCATGCTGAAAAATGCATTTATCACCATCATTTCAAAAAGCAATTTCTTTAAGCATTTAAAAGTCATATTTCCCACAGTTGTAGTCATGATACATATAATATTTCTCTTTCTTTGTATTATTAATTGCATTTTCTATATTAATACCAGTACTTAATAAATGTATTTCAAAACATTGCACAACATTCCAAGTATTTCCTGCTATTCCATAATTTACTCAACCAACTTTGTACTTTGTGATTTTTCACCATTATAAATAAGACAGTATATATACTTGGGCAAAAAATGTTTTCCTCCATGTTTTTGTTGGTTCCTTATGATACTTTTCAGAAATTGAACTCTTGGCTTAAGTAATATAAATATTTTAAAAGATTTTAAATCTATGAAAATTAACTTTCAAATGACTAATAACCTTTTTAGACTATTTTAAACATATTTTAATGAATTGTAATGCAAACTTTTTGAAGACTGTAATTAGTATCTCTGTCAGTCTATGCATGATACATTTAGCTGAGTTTTAATATTAAAACACTGAGCAAATTTCCTTGGGATGTTACGTGGTGTTAATTCTCATCATCACTCACACTTAGGGCTTATTCTGTACCTGTCTCTTTATGTAGTTTATCTTGTTCAATTTTCAGAACAATTCTGAGAGAGGTCTTATTATTTTCTCTTTTTTGCAGATGAGGATACTTAGTTTAGAGAGATTATACTCCTTGTCACACAGATAAGAAATGGTAGACAATGGAATCGACGTTGCCAGACTGCAGAGTTGATCTCTTTTGAAAGTGTACTATATTGTTTATTTATGCATTTCAATGAGTTTTTTAAATTGAATTCTGTCTTTTAGAGTATGTTCTCTATAAAGTGGCTGTGTCCAGTAGTATACTGATAAACTGGCTCTCCAAATAATGACAACAAGCATTGAATTGCAATATTTGCTGACTTTTGTGTTATTTCCACTTCTATGTGAAGTCATAGAATGTGGAGAGATGCAGACAATCAGCTCTCTTAAGCTGATGCAGCTGGCTCCAGCACATCAGTGGCTGTACCAGTTATTTTTTTTTATTGTCTTTCGGCTCCCTCTTAATGAGACTGGAACTGCACCCTACAAACATTTCTCCTTCATCACTTGGCTCTGCAAAAAGGGCACTGGCAGACCAGAGCAGAAAAACCAGGTTTCCCTCAGTGGTTCCACCATTCTCCCTTTCAGCAAAGGAGGCAATGGATTATTAAAGAAAAGATAAGCAACCATGATAGAAAGTTTCTCAGCCACTTGGTATGTGCTTCCTATGAATCGGCTCTGGCCTATTCACTATGCGACATTTCATTATTACTGACAGTTGGTGTTTCTGCGGCTGCCACACTCTTCAGCAAGAGTTACATCTCATCCTTAGTTTTTCTCTGGTTCACTTTCCTTTAGCCTAGACATATTTGTTGCTTTCTGCAGTTGAAATTTCTGGACCACTGAAGCACCTTCTTTAACCATTAATATTCATCTATTAAATTCATCATACCATTTGAATTACAGGCATGGTTTTTATCTCCTTTTTGGACTGTGATTGGTACATGAACTCAATAAAATAAACAACAACAACAACCACAAAACAAATGAAAAATAGGTTGCAAATCTCTTACCTTTGACCCCAAAGTTCCCAGCAGCATATGTAAGGCCTAAATGAAGCAATCCTTCAAACTCTGAATCAAGAGCCAAGGGATGAATGAGTGTAACCTGTATTAAAATAAATAACAATAGTTGTATTAATAATGGTAATAACCTGCAGTGAGTGTTTATTACCTGTGAAGAATATGTCAAGATCCATTATGAAATAAATCATCCTCAAATTTCTCTTTTGAAGTGAGTAGTCATTTTACAGATAAGGAAACTAAGGCCAAGGGACATGCAGAGCCAGAACTCTACTCTAGGCTAGAGGCTTTAAAACTTGTTCTCTTCAGAACTTATTCTAATGTTAAAAAAAGTCATGCAGTGTAATCATTAAGATATTAATTTTGAGGAAATATCTACTTAGAGAAAGAAGATACTTGAATATTGAATTTTATTTTATTCTGATGTGTTCCAAAATTATTTTATTCTCGTATTTCAGAAGTTAAAGAATTTTCTAGAATTAAAAAAAAATGCAGATAATTTCCCAGGCATTTCTTTCACTTGAAGAAATGACTTGGAAACTAGAAAAGTTGCTTCATTTCTTGAATACCTGGAAATTTCTCAACTAATGCTGAGAATAAAAGACCTGCCAAATTCGTTAATTATCCTTAATATTCAATTCTCAAGTATAATGAATTCCATTTTCACACATATCTGAGAAAATTACAATGGAAAGTTAATATGTTTCCTTTTGCTGGGTTTCAGTGAATACCTCAATATGCAAGCAGATTTCAGTCTGAACTTGGTGGCAGAGTCACATTTAACCTCTCACACCTGGATCAGATGTCAGCCATACTCATCCCCAATGCCCACCGTTCCAATACTGTAACTTCAATGTGACTCCAATGAGTCAAGATATTTACAGCATGATCCCACTTTAGACCACGGAAGTTCCCCCAGTGCTTAGGAAATTTGTCAATTGCTTCACTACATTGCCCAACCTCCCTGCCCTTAATCAGGGACATATGACATCTTACTGTTACCATACTTATATCATTCTGTGGAAAAAAGGAATGTGTATTACTTTCAGGATGAAGCACTGAAGAGCAGTCTTTTTTTTTCTGCTGTGAGATCCAAGAATGTGTTGATAATGCAGATATAAGGTGTATGGGGTAGGAGAGTTCTTAGCATTAATACTATGGACGTTTTGACCAGGTAATTCTCAGTGTGGGGTACAGGAGTCTGTCCTGTACATTGTAGGATGTTCAGTAGTATCCTTAGCTTATACTCATTAGCTCCTAACATCATTCTCTCCAGTTATGACAATAAAAATTAGTCTGACACTGCAAATATACTCCAGAGAGGAAACTGGCCTGAGCTATAAGATGGTAGAACTTTCATTAGCCTAAGTCTTCAGAAACTAAATGGAACTTAACACCTCACTCCTCTATATTGCATAGTATATGTAAAATGAAATACATACACACAAACTTTAAAAACAATAAAATAAAATTGTTAAGCCAATAAGATTTAGGAGTTGTTTGCTATTGCTGGAGAGCTTATCCTCATTAATACATATTCTAATTTGCTTTTCCCTCAGATCTCAGCCCTTCGTCAGGAGGGACTTCTCTGAAATATTGAACCCATCAGACTATGCCAATGACTTCTCTTGATTCTGGATCATCTTTCATTTTTCTTGAAAATAGTTACCCAGTGAAGTGATTTATTAACACTTGTTTTACTACTAGTCTATAAACTCTTATGAGGGCACAAATCTATCTCAGTAGACATTTATTTGGCTTTCCAATACATGGTGTAATGCCTAGATTATACCAGATTCCAAATACGTATTTTTTGAAGAAAGATGCAAGAAGGAAAGGAAAGGAAAGGAAAGGAAAGGAAAGGAAAGGAGGAAGGAAGGAAGGAAGGAAGGGAGGAAGGAAAAGGAGGAAGGAGGAAGGAAGAAAGAAGGAAGAAGAAAGGAAGGAAGGAAGTCATTTAAGAGAAAAGCAACATTTAAGGTTCTGTAAAATAAAGAAAAACTGAGATTGCAACCCATGTTTTCTTCCTCTTTCATCTACAGTGAAAACATTTAAACAGTAAAGGCATATTGGTAAAAATACAGTATGTTTACTTGATATTTGCTAGCATGGTAAATATTATAGGATTATTGAAAAATATAGAAAAATTGAGGAATATTATACTAACAGGTAATAAAATGAGTTAATATTTTATATAATTCAAATTATTTCCATTTTCATCAACCCTCATTCATCTTAGGTTTTCAGTTTTATTTCTGGGTTTCTGTGCATGTGTATCATGTTGTGTTATATTACCATTGATACAAGTAATATGTCCACACTGAGTAACTATGCATATCTAACACTAGCAGGATACTTAACAGCAAATTAATTTCCTGTCAAAGCCATGGCATCTGTGTTTTAATTACTAAAATTCTAAATTTAGTGGAAAATTTAAGTATGCTTTCTTATTATAAACATCATTAGTATTTCTAGGGCAAACAAATATAACAACTAAAGTGGTTATTAGGGAAATGATATTTCAGTGTGAATTTATGCTTACCAAATATAAGTGTCCTATTCAGATGTCATTTATGTGATTGGTTCTATTTTGGAGACAAGCATTTCGAGATACGAATTTTCCCTTCAAACACAAATTTACAACAATAGCTTTCACTTAGAATCATTTCTTTTGTCTTCACCTAGACTATGGATTTCTTAGGATTAATATGCAGGCATTTTAAGAAATATGCTGCCTTCATGAGGATGTTTATCTTAAAAATGTATGAATGAATATATTTTTGGTTAAACCTGTTGGTCTCATAGGGCTTCCCCAGATCCTTGGCTACTTATCTTTCCACACATTAAAGATGTGCCTTTTACCTAACGATCCAGGCTGTTGAGCTAACGCTTAAATGCCCCCTTTTAAACAATGACCTCTGTTTTACACCCAATAAGTAATTCACATACTGATTTCAAGAAAGACTTTCACCATGGCAGATTGCAAGGGTATGTGCAAGTACATTTTTCTCTGAAATGTGCAGTTCAGTAGTTTTGACCTTTACATTAAGGGTTAAGAAATTTCCAAATGATTTAAAGGTAAGGCAATTCATATGTGTAAAAACAGACATTTGGGATGCTCACATTATCCAGAAGTTGCTTTTTATTAAGGGGTATACTGCCTTCAATTATCATTGCAGAAATCAGAATGGTATCTTGGGAGGTGATATACATCTCATTTTGTTTTTATCTTGCATTTAAAAAAGTGCTTTCCTTCTGCAGATTTAGCTACTACTGTATCTTGTTGGAGTAGACAGCAAATTTGAGTGTCTCTTGCTAAACACATATATGTGAAGTTGAAAGAGTATTAATTTCAAATAATTCCATTAAATCAGTATGCAAGTTGATCGTGAACTCGGATGCCTCCTGGTAAATGGCCACTATTCTTTCTTATGAAAAAAGAAAATCACTCTTGCCCTGAATACAAAACAAGCAAATCATACATTATGTTATTCTAAACACCATGCATACATACACACACACACCCCCCCCCACACACACACACAACTTACACCGAAGATACATATAGATTTTCACCTGATTAGTTGCTGCTCATAATTTAGGTTTTAGTGCCAGTATCACTTTTCTAGTTGTGACTACCAAAATGCACCTGTGAGGTGTGTTTTTTTCTTTATATATTTAAAGAGTCACTGTCCTTCCATTCCTAGCACTTACCTCGGTTTGTCTTATACATTTATTATTGTGCTCATTTCATTAACATCTCTCTCCCTCTTTAGGTTCTTACATGTAAGGAGGCATTATATCTGGTTTTTGTCCCCATTGTATTCCCTGAGCCAAAAAAAGAGGTCTAGGCAGGTAGTAGAAGTTGAAAGGCCTTAATAGGTGGATGAATAAAGCATAGCATATGGTTTTTAGTAGAAGAGAATTTGTCTTCTCAGTGCTCCTATAATTGGTACAACTTGGTGCCAGTTCAAGTTATGTTTAAAGTTCCTGTTTAATAAGAACCACATAGATGACCCTTGCTCTCTAGTTAATTCAGTGAGGATACATATGCTGGAGGCTTGTAAGCAGATCTTAAGCGGAAAGCTTATTTGACGGGGGAAATCTTAAAAGCAAACATGGAGGGGAAAAAATTAGTGTTTGATTAGTACTAGAGTAACTCCTAATTTACAGGTTCCTTTTCTTCTATATGCCTTCTCTTCAGCCCTGTTACACCTATGCTTAATTTTTTGTATGTGGCTTTTAATGACCTTCTAAGATAACCCTCTGATTTCAGACCTAAAGGCCTTTGTAAGCTGACTCTGCTTACTGCCTAACCTCATTTCCTTACATATGTCTTTTAGCACCAGTATACAAACTTTTAACTCACTGACACCCTCACACTGGACCTCAGTTTCTACTCCTTCAAAAATGAAGGGTATGACCCTTCTCCATGGGCCAAACATATCTGCTATGAGGCCAAATGCCTTATAAAGGTATCGAAGCTTGTATTTATTCAACAAATTTTTACTGAAAACCTATAATCCATTAGGCATTTGACCTAAGCATGACTGGCTATTCTGTCAACAGAGGGAATACAGATGAGGAAATGAGTTAGGATTAAATTTCATCATGGTCAAAGTATTTGTGATTTTCCTGGGATGAAAACTTAGGACTGAAACTTTACAGGTTTTGTTCAACTCCCAAACATCTTTCTACTCAATTCAAGTCCCATATTCTCTAAGAAATCTGCTGAACAATGAATGTTCTCATTACCAAGAAGTGGATGCCCACATATATGGCATCCATTACATCTTGCATTGTTTTCTGAAAGTTCTGAATTTAAGTACCATCTTCCAATATGATAAGATATATGAATGGCTAAGAAAAATAATTATCTTAGAGTCAGCATAGTAGGGATTGAGAGGGGAAACATAAAAAAATCCATAAAAGATTTAGATAGGATGCTGATTTACTAGCAGTTCATCATGATCAAAATACTTGACCTCAAATGTGAATTTCATATTATACACTTGAAAAGAGACCACATGCATATGAAGTCTTATTTTTAGGATAGAGTTTATGATGTAAGTTGGACTCCCATAAGGTGATAAATAAGAATTCAAATATCTAATACCAAAGCATTAAATTCAAAAAGCTCCCGGCCCTCCCCTCACCATCTAGATCTGTACCAAGATACAAAAAGAAAATTTGTTTGAGAGGCATTGTTTAGAATAGAAAAAAGGGGTGGCTACCTTTAGGCAGGATAGAGACAGAAGTGTGAAAGTGTAGAAGAGAAAAATAGAGTGTGTGAAAAGTGAGTGGAATCTACAGTGGTTCACCCATGAGACTGCTGATTGCCAGAGGAGCCAAGAAGTTTTACCTGGTGTTTTGGGAATAAGAGGATTTGTCCCTTTGGTAACACAATGGCAGCGGGCACCAGAGAGATGGTGGCATCCATGACTCATCTAGGTGAAAACTGGCAAGCCTTGGGACTACGAGCAGCACATGAGATTGAAAATCCTGTGGGCTAAGAGAAAGCCCCTAAAGTTATCTAAGAACAGCTGCCCAACCCCCAAAGGCAATTTTAAGAATTCCCGTGGAAAGAAAGAAAGAAAGAAAAAAAGAAAGAAAGAAAGAAAGAAAGAAAAGAAAGTCCATGTGGGAGACAAATTCAGAATGGCATTCTGTTATAAGGGGAGGAGGGGAATTAATGGAAGCTATTAATGAGAGCAATATCCACATACTCATTATCTTTAATTCTGTCAATATTATGTGGATATAATTTTCCTAAAATTGTCTTTTAAAAATTTTTGTAATGATTATCTTTGAGAGAAAAAGACAGAGAATGAGCAGGGGAGGGGCAGACAGAAAGGGAGACACAGAATCTGAAGCAGGCTTCAGGTTCTGAGCTGTCAGCACAGAGCCCAAAGTGGGGCGCAAACCCATGAACCATGAGATCATGACCTGAGCGGAAGTCAGATGCTTAACCAACTGAGCCACCCAGGAGCCCGTAAAATTGTCTTTGTTTAACTCAATTCTGAACACTTACCCTAGCAGAGAAAAGAATACAACATCACTTTGAAGCCATATGACATATAATACAGTGGGATGTCTTTCAAGGTCTCAGATTCATTATCTTCTGGGGGAAATTAGACTTTCCACTGTCAGTTAAGTGTTCCCCATTCTGAACTCACAGAAATAAACTACATGTCTCTTTGAATTTAAATATCTGGTTCTAGGAATTTAACCAGGTATCACCTATCATGTATTTGTCCATTCATTTATGTATTTATTCAACCATACGTTAGGCATATAAAACAAAAAGGAAGAACTAAACGAAAACCAAACTGGATTTTAAAATCCCTCCCTACATCTCCATATGATGATTTTTCCCCCTAACAAAATCCTTCTTTATGAAATAAGTTAATTAGCTTACTAACCTCTACTTTGAAAGTAAAATTATCTAATTATGCCAGCAATCAATGCCCAAATAAATTTGCCAGTGAATAGAGGTTAGAAAATGACACTGTTGGTGTTTTCTCTGTATAATCAGAGCAGTTATTGACCTTTCCAACTGACCATTCAAAAAATTTTTTTTAACATTTATTCATTTTTGAGAGACAGAGGGCAAGCAGGGCTGGGGCAGAGAGAGAGGGAGACACAGAATTGGAAAAAGGCTCCAGACTCTTAGCTGTTAGCACAGAGACCGATGCAGTACTCAAACTCATGAACCGTGAGATCATGACCTGAGCCAAAGTTGAACGCTTAACCGACTGAGCCACCCAGGGTCACCCCCAACCGACGATTTTTAAAATTCAGTATTCTGTCTAATTTCTTCATGTAAAATACAATCACCTGCCTACATATTATCATTCCCTATTTTACAAATGAGTTTTATAAAAGTTCAGTTAAACTAACTGCAATGCAAATCATGTTAACATTCTTTCATAACAACTATTAAAAATTTTAAGATATATATGTATGATAGTCGCATATTATAAATGTATACTTGGATATTTTAACATAAAATATTTTTTGTTTAGCACAGGAACATCTAACATAAGTTTATTTGCTCTCAGGAAGATAATTACAAGTTTTTAGAAAATTATGGAAACATTATTCTTTATTAGCGTACAAGGGGTTAATTTTCCACAAATACACTGTTAGTCAAGACAATGGAGGCTACTTGAACGCATAAATAATATAATTTGACTCTATCTTTCCTCAATTGTAAGATTCCATTTTGTTAATTATGATTATAACAAAAGCATTAAACCTGGCAAACAGAGAAGACCGATTAGATTCTCTAACTTGCTCTTTGAAAAACAGGGAATGATTTCTGTTCCCCTCCCCTCTTCTCAGCCCCAGGGACTTTCTCAGGTAAACTCTTTTTAAAACTTACAAATACTGGAAAAAGTACCCTTGGGGAAATATTCTGAAGCTCAGAGGATCCTTCAGGCATTTTTTTGTCTTTCTTGAAACTCAGTCTGCTTTAGGTTTTCGCACTCCACACTACTCTGGTTTTACCGCCTGCCACCCATTTTATAATACCTTATGCCTGAAAGGGCGTGGTACTCTAAAGAGAGGCTCTGTCTCTATCAAAATCATAACCAGCAATCAGTGACTGCTTCCCAGAGGCCATACCCTGTGCTGTGCATAAAACGGTCTATCCCTCAGACCAACACTTGTATCTATTTGTGGACAGATGAAGAAACTGGGGTTCAGTGACTTAAAATAGATCACTCAAGAAAAGCAAAGGTCAAAGAAATGGTACAACAAAAATTCTAACCAAAATTATTAAACTCTTTGAGCACCTGGGTGGCTCAGTCCATTGAGTGTCCAACCTTTGGTTTCAGCTCAGGTCATGATCTTCTGGTTTGTGAGTTTGAGCCCCATGTCTGGCTCTGAGCTGACAGTGCAGATCCTGCCTGGGGTTCTCTCTCTCCCTGTCTCTCTGCCCCTCTCCCTCCTCAAAATAAATAAATAAACTTAAAAAAAATATTAAACTTTCAAAGCCCTTTGGAATTCAATCATGATGTGTCTCCCTGGAAGCTAAAAATGAGGATTTGATGAAAAGGTGTCTCAATATACGAGCAAAAAGTGTAAACACCCAGATTCACAGTTTCATTGTAGAAGCTACAACCAATCATTCATTCTGTGCTCTCTTTCGTATCTGTTAATTCAAGCATGAGGGTCCTGTATGTTCCTGTCACTGCAGTTCTCGGGTGAGTTCATGCTCTCAAAACTACAAATGTATCTAGGAACTTCCAAATACCTAGGCCTACCTTTAGTTTGAAAGACTACCCATTCAAAAAATGAGTTGTCCTTTTGAAGAGAATACTTTAAATACGAATAATGCACACAAACACACCCATACTTACATATTCTGCATAGTGTGCCCACATCTCATGTGATAATTCAATATAGTAATGAATTTCTCCTCTTATCTTTGGTGCTAAGTTCCCACACGTTGTTTATTTTCCTACCTCTTATAACTTCAGCTACTTACACATGTGTTCTTACTCAGATTGCCCCAGCCACACTGGTTTTCTATTTTTCTGAATATGCGATCTTTTCCGCCATTAGCACTTGCTGTTTTCTTTGCTTAGAAAACACTTCTGCCACCTCTACCAATGGCTGACTCTTTTTCAGCATCAACACCATCTTCTCAGAGACGCTTTCCTTGATGTCTTAAGTCAGGTTTCCCAGAAGCCAATCTATAGGTTAACCAACCATCTTGGTTTGCTCAGGACTATCTCCTTGTTTGTAGGTATTCTCCTACCTGCTGATAATATTCCAGTCCCAGGTAACCCCACAGCACTGGGCAAATGCGACAGTGACTTACCATAGATTTAAAAGAGCATTGCTCCCCAAGAGTTTCTGTTAAGGGTGTGGGGGAAGCAGAGAGGAATAGAGAGGTCAAGGAGGGCAAAGTGTAGTGGAGATAACTTAAACAGATCTGACATGGAAACCTAGAGTGTTAAGTTAGGATCTTAGTTTTTTCCAATGGAAGTAAAAGATCTGGCTTTCACAATCTCATACCTGTCCATCAATGGCTAAAAGGTATCCTGGGGGTGGCAGCAGGCAAAGTAAATTTACAGGCAGGTTCTCCTTTGTTACAATGCAGGCAAAGCAGTTCCATTAGCCCCACATCAAGTGTGGGAAAGTGTCACAGGTGTGGCTCATTAGAAGCAAAAGGGCACTGAAGCTGGGGAGGAACACGTGGAGCGCGTGGAGCATTCTCTCCTTTAGAACCACACTCTCCCTTAAGCCCTACTCTATCATTGTTTCACTTTCTCAAGGCACTTCTCAGTACCTGGCCTTACCCCATGTATGTGTAGCTATCTGTATCTACATCTAAATCTATATCTTTATCCATGTTCATATCTACAAATGCCACTGTCTATGTGTATATTTAATTACTTTTCTTTTTCTGCTAGCATTTAGCTCTGAGAGGGCAGTAACTCTTACTCACCATCTCTAAGGTAACCATTGCTAAATAACTATTGGAGAAATCCATAAAGGAATTCACATGCTAAATGAAAATATTCCAGTGGAACGAAAGAGCCATTGCCTCAAATTCTCAGCTCCATCTAGTAATTCCAATAGCCCTGCTTATCTCTCTGTGTTTTCTCTTCTGTAAGGTTTCATTGCAAAAACATAGTTCTTGCTCTGCCATTCCTTAAACCTCTGTCTTTTCAATTCCTATTGTTTTTCCCCCCTTAAAAACATTCTTACCTGAGAACAAACTGAGGGTTGATGGGGGGTGGGAGAGGGGAGGGTGGGTGATGGGTATTGAGGAGGGCACCTTTTGAGATGAGCACTGGGTGTTGTATGGAAACCAATTTGACAATAAATTTCATATATGGAAAAAAAAAATTCTTACTAACCAGGTAATAGAGTTCAGTTCTTAAGAACATAAGCTCTGGAGTGACCTAGATTGTGTGATTCTGGAGGTCAGAACTGCTACTTAGTATGTTTATGACTATGGTTTTTACTCAAGGAAAAATGGGGAACTATCTGACTTATGATGTGATAGTGAGCATTAACATATGTAAAGCAGTGAGATAATGCCTAGTACATAGAAAACACTTAAGAACTATTAGCAATTACCAATACCCAATAAAATATTACTTATTTTTTGTACCATTTCAGATTAGTTATGATTTATTTTTCAAACACCTCAAAAAAGGATCCAAGATACCTTGACTCTAGAGATGAGAGATTTTATTTTCAGTCATCTCGATAGAATTTGTATTTCCTACATTATTTATATCTTAGTAGAAATTGTTTTAATCTAAACTAAAATTAGTTTTTCTCAAAAGGCTTGAGAGTGAATTTCTCATGTAACAAACACAGACACTAACCCTTAAACTCACTCATGCTTAAGACACACAATTGGTGCACTTTGGTGGCTCAGTCGGTTAAGCATCCGACTTCAGCCTAGTCATGATCTCGCCATTCCCCAGTTCAAGCCCTGTGTCGGGCTCCGTGCTGATAGAACCTAAAGCCTGTTTCAGATTCTGTCCCTACCCCACTCGCGCTCTGTCTCTCTCTCGCAAAAATAAATAAACATTAAATTAAAAGAAAAAAAAGACACACAGTATGAAAAATGATTTCTTCAGCTGACCAACTTCTTGGGGTAATCATGGCCAGAATTCATTGACATAACCTCTATGGTTTAAAATGCATAGGTGAACAGATTAAAGCAGTATTGTCTTTTCGTTATATAATAGGTTTTTGTCAGCCATTTATAATTCCACTGATGGTTCACTACATTTAAGATTTTTTTTTGTTTGTATTCTAAGAAATGCACTATGTGATCACTTATAAATGTAATTGTTTTAGCAAGTTCAAAAAGTTTGGTAGACATTTCTTGCCACCTTACCCATAATATGATCTAAACATTATTTTTGTTGTTTTCTTTATGTAATATATATATATTATATACATGAATACTATTTTATTATTTCTAAATATTATTTGTATTTCAATATTAAATGCGCAGAATTCTTAGCATAGGGGCACAACCATTACTTATGAAAAAAACATTTGCATGGCAATAGCCTGATACCAGATCCTTTTAAATACATATTTACCTATATATGCAGATAAAGAATATTTGAGAATTAGTGTGTATAGTAGTTATTGATCCAGACACAGATACTCTACCTTTGACTATGTGCAAGCTTAAAAAATTATGTCACCTGTCCATGTCTCAATTTCCTCATCTGTAAAACAGAGATAATAATAGCACTCACTCTTAGGGCTGTTATGAATTTTAATATATGAATTCATGGCAACCACTAAAGTGGTTTGGCACAGTGCTTGGCGAATAAAAATACAATTTAAGATTTAAATATTATTGTTACTATTAATATGTCATAATCCTCTGGAACACATTTTATGCATTCATAATATGACATAAATGGACTGAGAGCATTCCTATATATAATTCTTAGAAAAGTGAATTCATGTTGTCAATTTAATGATGTATTTATGTCATCATTGTTGTTTACCCTTAGATTTGAGTGTGTATCTAAAAAGTATCATAACATCATACGATTTGGGGTCTAATTTTGACTGCATTATCAACTGTGTGCTCTCAAGAAATATATCCCATCTGTGGTTCATTTTTGTGGTCTGCAAATGAGATAGTAACCATATCTTCATAAAAGAGTAGCTATGAGGTTTAAATGAGATGACATCATAGGAATGGAAATTCTTGGTAAACCCCATCAAAAAAGTTGTACTAATAATTACTTCTTCAATGAAAATATATTTTGATTTTTGAAATGTATTTTATATTTCTATTATGCTGTTATTTTTCTGAGAAGTATATCCCTTTTGGTCTTCATAAAATGTCTAAATGCTTTGTGTCCAGTGATCTCACATCTAGAGTTATTTTCCTACCCTAATGCTCTACAGTAAGAATGACAGATAAATTTCATTCCATGTGCCAAAAACCAATCTACGGGTAGTAGTTCCCTGGGAATGGTGTGTTTCTAAGGACTCTGAGGTCACATGTGAATAAACTGTTGTGAGTCACTAAACCTTACATGGCTATATGAGGAGTCTCTATTTGTTGCTCTTAGATGACAAATGATGGGAGGGCTGCCAATACAAATGGAAGTCATAAATGCCTGGTATGATTTGTGTCCAAAGACTTATCACAAGGAGAAAAACTTATATTTGATTCATTGTTTTCTGTGCATACCTCTCCAGAGGATTTGAAACGTGTTAAGAGTAAGTCTGAGGCATCTACAAAATGAGGTCTCAACCCACTGCCAAATTTCAATCTCTGTCCAACTTCCAGTGGGCAGTTACAACTTTCACTAGAACCAGAAACATAAACAGATAACTTAAAAAAATTCTGTATCTATATATCTATATCATCTATATCTGTATCTATATCTGTCTGATGATTTCTGTAGGAGAGGCTCTGGGCACTTCCATAAAGACATTTCACTGCCAAATTGCATTTTAATTAATTCCTTCTTGGCCTTTCTTTAAATGAATTCTTTAGAATGGGGTGGTGGCAACTTTTAATGTCAGTATAAAAATGAATTAATTAATATCTCAAAGAATCTCCCTCTTTTAATGCTGAAATTCATTTGCTGATGATTTAGGCTCAAAACATAAATATGATATTCAACAGCCTGGTAAATAAATTCCAACAAATGTGTCTATAAACCAAATTATATCTTTATGCCTCATTGATCAGCATGTGCAGAGCTGGGTAGAAAGAATGTCTGCCGCTAATCTGTATGTTGTAACTTTAAATCCTTCTCTAAAGAGCCTTGTATAAACAGAAACGGCACCTTTTCCAGAAACGTTTCAATTTAAATTTCCATGAAGTTTAAATACCTCCTTATCCCTCACACACCCAGCCACTTCTCCATACCTCTCTGCTCCTCTACCCCCGCTCAATTTTCATTGTTTGACTCATGATAATTCTCTGACTTTCAAAGATCTGATAATCTTTTTGTGCAAAATCAAATCAGAAAAACCAGGGAAAATTCTATGCAGTTGAAACAGTGACTCATTATGGGATGAAACTTTCAGGGCAACATGGAGATAATGCAATAGAACCAAATGGTGTTTAGAGCCTAAGTATTTAAACAGAATACTCTTAAATGAATTAAAAAAAACAGTTATGACATAAAGATATAAATAGTTTTTGTTAGATTTGCAGCAGGGGGATTCTACTAACAGTCACTATTATATGTCAGACATTGAGCCCAGCACTTAATTTGTATTATTTACATTAATTCTTAGAAACATCAGAGGTTTTTATTGTTATCATCACCATCTTGTTGACAAGAGAGTTTAGATTCATAAAGAATATGAAGTATTCATGGCCTCAAGGAGAACATGAGGCTGCAGATAGACTCAGAACCAGGGAGACCCAGAGGCATCTCGAGCTGTCAATTCAAGGCCATTTCCTTGCGGTACCATCGGCAATATAATTAACCCCCTTCCCACTTGATTTGAATCTTTGGGTCACACTTGTGAAGGGTGTAAATTCTTCAGATATTTTGATGACTAACTAGAGCCACCTGCCACCATTGGGCAAGGAAGGTTACACTACCTTCACGGACAGCTATAGGCGGTTAACAAATGGGGGGAAAAGAAAAGCGAAAGGAGAAACACCTGCTGGGGAAGTAAAGCTGACAGCCCAAACGGGGACCCTCTGGACAGCTGTTCATTTATCTAAGATGAAACTCGGTGCAACTTTCGGATGGATGCAGTGTATAAACTGTAAGGTTGTTGCCTCCTTTATGTCATCAAAACTATTCTTTTTCCAACCACAGAAAAGTTTTAACAGTTTGTTCACTTTGTCATTGTAAGACCAACACAGTCTGTTGTGTTGCAAGGGATCTCCGATGGGGTTACTGCTCTTCACTATATTGTGTGCTAAATCTGTGCTTTGAGCAGACCATTTAACCACCTCCAAGCCCCCCCCATTCCCTCCTCCATAAAATGAGGTCCATAATAGCCCTTTTTACTCAATAATAGTGGTAGCGGGCAGAGGAGACAATGTATGTAAAGCACTTGGCATCGTGCCTGTTACATAATGTCCCACTGCTATTTGTAAAACTCTTTGAATTGGAAGAAAGAAAGCAAGGCACTCATTCTTGGGGAAACCTTGGATCAATAAAGTGATCCAAATTAAGCAATGATTTGGTCAGAGAATCAATGTTTTAAGGAAAAACTCAGAATATTTTATTTCTTCTGGCTCCTGTGCCTATCAAATAAAACTCTGTTGAATTTGGATAAGACTATCACCACTTACACATACCATTTTAGCCAAGGCACAGTCAAAATGCCAGTCTGTGTTTAATTGTACATGGCCTGTTAAAGAAAAGCGGTGCCAAATATCATTAATAGCCATCAAGGAAGAAAAAGGTTGTTACAAACTAACTTCCCCTGGGAAACACACTGTAAAACAGAGTATCAGGCAGCCCTTTAAATAATCTGTTAGCTACATTGTCACCTAAATCAGAGACAAGCCTAATCTTACTGTAAATTTCATCAAAAAAGCCCTTCCCCAGAATGAGGTTACAGTAAAGCTATAAACTCTTCCCATGTACTAATATATTTTTAGATATTAATTTGTCAAGTGCGGGGTGAAGTAATAATTTAAATATGAGTAAAGCAGTCACCTTGTCTAATTAAAATGAAGAAATATTCCTTAGAAACAGTCTTACCCCTCCTTCTTTGTTCCCTGCTTTCAATCCAAAATCCATCAGAAATTTGCATTGTGGTGGTCAGAAATGGTGATCTTGATAACAACATACAAATGATCCTGGAAGGAATGGGCTTAGCCTCAGAAACATCGCAGATCAGTGTTTGGGGAACAATGAAATGTATTATCAAAGATATATCTAAATACATCCGACACTAAAGTTTGCACGTTTTTTGAAAGGCTCCTTGTTCTATGTGGGTTGAAAAATCCATTTTCATGTTGAATAATAATGTGGAAAAGAGCAAACTCTGTTGAAAGGGAGACCTCGAAGTACACTGTTAAGCTGCTTCCAATAATGAGAGAAATAAAGACGTATTTGGGGACTTTTAAGTCTTTCCCCTCACCTCCGCCATTAAATCTCCAAAGTCCCTAAAATTGTTAGATCTCTTGAACATTGTGCCTGTGAATGGTGGTTGAGGATTGGAGAAAGATTAACTCCTTTTTTCTCTGCCGAGTCATTATGCCAGTGGGGAAGTTTAGAAATGCAAATAAGCCTCTCTCCGGCTTCTAAGTGGCTGTTTCTCCACTCACAGTGATTCTACCCATAAACCTGGAAACAAGTTCTGACATTTCCAAAGACAAGAACGTTACTCCCAAT
The DNA here is from genome assembly GCF_022837055.1 of Prionailurus viverrinus. Taxonomy (NCBI): domain Eukaryota; kingdom Metazoa; phylum Chordata; class Mammalia; order Carnivora; family Felidae; genus Prionailurus; species Prionailurus viverrinus. The sequence continues at coordinate 23,746,462 of NC_062575.1, read as the reverse complement.
GTGTTTCAGGTGCGGTGGATTATTTTTGTTTGGAAAACTACCACTTTGGTGGCAGTTTCTGGCTAATATCACCACATGGAGAAGTGTCACATCGGTGTGTATTATTCATTGTCATCTTTGCTTAATAATAATAAAAGGCACGGGACCCAGGTCCACTTATCAAAGAAACCTGTGATTGAACAGAAGCCCTTGAATATATTTCATATGGAAAATACATTTGCTTATTTAAAAATATATGAGTTGTAACTTTTTTGAGTACACTACGAAACAGTTCTATTTTCTACATATGCACATATGTATATGAGCTATCAGAAGTGATTTAGAAACAAAACCACTAAATTCAATCTAAAAACCCAGCATAAAATACTATTTCTTCACATTAAATTACTCTAACTTGATACTGTGAAAATTTGTCAAAAGTGCTTACTGGTATACCTTAAGCCAATTTAATTCAATAATATCTAATGTAATTTGGGGGGTTAAACATTTCCTCTCTAAAATGTCCAAATTACATGTAAACATTAAGTTTACTTTTTGTCCTCAATGGTACCTGAAACGATGCCTCTTAAAAATAATTATAATACCTTTCCAGAATCCCTGACAATAAAGTAAAAAATAACATTATGGCACCATCTAGTGACCTAATATTTCTTTTTCTTCTTCTGTTATTCAGTTCGAAAGCGCATATTTCTAGTGATTATATAAAGCCATGTCTACTTCTGGCACATGTGTGGCTAGAAATCGTCTCTTTATACAATTACCCATGGAGAAGCAAACTGAGCTTGACAAACTGAACTTTCAGAAATAATTTTCCACCTTGTAGGGTAGAAAGTGTTTTCTGAGGAGTTCAGTACTTTTGGACATAGTCTAGTTCTGCAAATAGGTAATGGTATTAACATAAGTTCATATTTGGAACTGAAGAAGAAAAATATGTCTCTAGAAAATGATTTCATCAACAAATGAAGCGTTTTTTAAATAACAAAACTGAAAAGGGTGGTTTTATTTTTCCTAAATAAGTAATAATGATTATGTATGTAATAATCACATAAATCCAAAAATACAGGTAAAGGAAAATTAATACCTCTAAACCCACCAAAGATAATTGGTGAACACTTGGCCATGCATACTCATTGCCAAGTGATATGTATTGTTTGGCATTATGATAAGCAAACTGATTTATAGCTTGTCTCTTAAATTTTAAGTATCTTATTACTTGTTTATCAAACCTCATCATTTTAAAGTTAGATTGAGTTTTAAACAGATATGTATTGAATTCCTGTGTGTTTGTGAAAGTGTGAATTATCAAAGTATTAATCTATGTTCCTCTTTGAAATGTGTTGCTTTATATTTGTAGTGGAAATTCACAAAATGATACTTGCTAAAAGCATACTTAAAACTAGACCCTGTCGGCTATGAAAGGAGGTTAAGTAGATTACCATGTAAGTAAATGGATTGTCCCATGACTGCTCTGTAACATGAAACATATTTAATAAAAAAATGATCTGCACTGAGGATATTGAATTATGCAGTTCCACCATCTTTGAAATCAGAAGTTGACTATAATAATGTAGAAGTATCTATCAGGAACAATTTATTTGAAATAAAACAAGGCAGCATAAAAACAAAATTATATTTTTTTATTCAAAATCTTACAATTTTTTTTTAAAGTTTGAATGAATATTCCATATTTTGTAAAAAGAAACCCGCATACTTCACTCTACTGTTTATTGACACGGAGGCGTATAAAGGCTCATCAATGGTTCCCGATACTCATCTCTAGTTCCTTTTCCTCAAGTAATGGCAATATCCTTCCACCCGTGTGGAAAAGGGTGAGGTTCTAAGAGATGAGGGAATTGATTTCTCTTGTCCGTGTCTACCACGCTTCTCACCACGTGCAATGGCCTTGCTGCAAGATCTTCATTCTGAATCACAGAATGTGCTTACTTGAATGTAATCTTTAAGTAACTAATCTTCATCACTTGATTTGCATGGGATAGCTGCCATATCTTCTATAGTGTTTTCAGATCCCTGGTTGTTGAGTGCAATTGTTAGTTCTGGGAGTGTCTTGGTGACTCAGTTTCTCTAAAGTCTATGATGCACCCCTGAGTGAACTCAAATATGATTTCCTTTCCCACAAACACAATGGTACTGGTGGTGAAGAGGCCTGCTTCAGACTCTGAAGTTAGTTCCAAACCTACAAGGGCACATTCCATTAGGTTTTAGGGCTTGAGAATAATCCCCTTTGGCTTGATGCTCTGTGTTTTGGGTTCACTAGGGTGGTGGCCACGCCTTCCAATTCCACTAGGGTGTTAGCCTCACCCACCTTGGCCCTAGGCAGCAGACCCATTCTTGAAGCCAGGCATGGCGGCCCTGCCTGGGAGGCACTGGGCAGCACCAGCCTGGCCCTCAGAAACAAGATGTGGACCTGCCTTCTGAGACTAAAGAGAACACAGCTGTGACCCCCCAAGCCAGAGTGAAGGTGGGAGCGGCATATCTGATTTCTGAATCATCGTTGGGGTAATTTTTTTCCTTTTCTTGAAAGATAATGAATGTTTGCAGCTCTAGTGTTCTGTTTTCTAGACTCCCAGAAGCCTTACATCTTTTCTTCATTGTGTTCCGTCTCTAACCCGCTGGGGCCAAGCTGCTAGTATTTCTGCTGATGTAACCCCATCTCCGTTCCTGGCTTCTGCTGACGTGGTTGATTTGATTCATGAGTCATGCCTGTAATCTCTTTATGGGGTGAATGTCCAGCCAACCTCTTGGTGTTCTCCCCACAAAACACTTTTTTTTTTTCTTTTTGCAACATAGATAGGCTGAGAATTTTCTAAAAGTCAAGTCCTGGTTCCTTCCTAATGAATAACCCCTTTTTCAATTCCCATAAGCAGCAAGGAGAAAGCAGGATGTACCTTCCACATTTTGCTTAGAAATCTTAAGTAAATTTCCAAGTTTGTCACTTACAATTTCAATTTTCCACAAACACAGGAACACACAATTCAACCAACTTCTTTGCCACTTGATAACAAATATTTTCTTGTTTTCCTCCAGTTTCTAATAACATGTTTTCCATTTCTGTCCATATTCCTACAAAACAGTCTCTTGGAGGCAATCTACACTTTTCTTAACATGCACCTCAAACTCTTTCACTTTCTACTTATTACCCAGTTTCAAAGCTACTTCCTTATTTTTAGATGTACGTTACATAGCATTGCACTTCATGGTACCAAAATCCGTATTAGGGTTCTCCAGAGAAACAGAACGGACAAAACCAACAGCATGTGTGTATGTGTGTGTGTGTATGTGTATAATATTTAAAATACTGTATAAAATACAAATATATACTTATTTGTATATGTTTAAATTAAATTAGTCTTATCTATTTATATATTTTTTAAACTTTATTTATTTACTTTAAGAGAGGAGGGGCAGAGAGAGTGTGAAAGATAATCCACACGTTGCCAGCATGGAGCCCAGTGTGGGGCTTGAACCCGCACACTGTAACATCATGACCTCAGCTGAAATCAAGAGCTGGATGCTTAACTGATTTAACCATCCAGGCACTCATAAATTAAATTAATTTTTAAGGAATTGGCTCACACTATTGCAGAGACTTGGTAAATCCCAAATCTGCAAAGTAGGTCAGTAGGGCTACTAGGAGACTCAGAGAAGAGTTTGTGTTTAGGGAAGTCAGCTGGCAGAATTTGTGCTTGCCCAAAGAACCTACATCCCTACCTTTTTAATTGATTGGATGAGATCAACCCACATTGTGGAGGGCAACCTGCTTTACTTAAAGTCCACTGATTTAAATGTTAATCTCATCTAAAAAACATCCAGAATAATGTGTGACTGAATATCTGGGAACCATGGCCCAGTCAAGTTGACACATAAAATAAAACAGTACACACTATTAATATTTTCTTCCACTAATGAAGAAAGTTCTTATTAAATAGATAAAATTTTCTCATGTGATCTTTATAAGGTGAAGTCAGAAGATTTCAATTTAGAAACTAGGTATAGATTTTGTAGTAGCAATTTATTTTGGTTTGTTGATAGCAATATATATGTGTGTGCATGTATAGTTATACACACACATGTACGCAATACATATGGAATACATGTAACACAATGAATTCCCTTCTGACAAATGTGACACTTAAATAGTTAGGAGTTACATAACTATATGTGTATTCATAGAAGTATGAACTTTACTCATTTAATCTACACAATTCAAGGAGGAGCATAGATGGAAAGAAATGAAATATTATGGTATGAGTGGTTAATTCTTCCTCCCACTGGCATTTGGAGAAAATGTTTCCAGTAAAGGATTATGAATGACATAGAGGAAAGCAGATGATTCACTAGTCTCTTGGAGCAGAAGTGTGAGGAAAAATAAGAGGAAGATTTTCTTAAGATTTTTCAGTGTCCAGATGATTCTCAATTTTCTCAATTTGGAATTAAAGAAGAAAGCCAAATTACCTATCTCAGAAAAATATATATGCATCTTCCTATATCTTACACATCTCTCTCTCTCTCTTCTAGACATGTTAGAGATGGTATCCCAGCTGAGATAAAGATATGAAATTAGTTCCAACACAAAGGAGAATTTTTACAAATGTTGACCCTCTGAGGGTTTTGGTCATCTAGGGTCAAATAAGTGCACTTCAGAATACTTTAATACTTCATAGAATCTTATGAAGATTGCAAGATGACTTATACAAAGGAGGTAGAGTGCTAGTTAGCATCTAACTTCACTGTATGTAAGTGCTTGGCATTATTCCTGAAAAATAGGATTTCATAAAAATTAACAATGAATAAATCAAGTAAGAATAGTAAGAGAGTTTTCTTCCTCTTTGAAAGCCAGTGTAGGTAAGTCACAAATGAGAGAATTGGAGAGCTTTCTTTAGGAATGTACAAAGAATATGTGTGGATGGGAATAGGACAGTTCTAATAATGAAATGATGAATAATACTAACATTTAGGCACTTAGGACTTCTTATGCTCCTATATTCTAATACACCATTTATTAAAACCTAATTCAAACATTCAAGTCCTAACCCATTTTGCTAGGTAAGCAGAGGTATGCTATCTAATTAGGAATAACAAGAAGAAAATATTTTATACAAAGGATCTGTAAATCATTTGTGTTCCATGTTGTGGTACAATTTGTAACTCTGCTGGATGAAATCCCAAATGTGACTGTTGAAGGCACATATGATAGATTATATGATAACATATACGATACAGTAGATCCAGACTTTAAAAAAAGCAATCATTTGTATATCTACATGTGTGAGTACATACAAATGTGTTCTTTCTCTCACTGCCAAGGGATCAGGCATCTAATGTCCTTTTTTAAAGCAGCATGCTATTTAAAGTGACCACATTCTTCTGGATTCACAAATTTATCCTCTGATTTTTTCACATTTTCAGGGTCCATTTCTCATTACTATGCATAAGCGGGTTCCATTTTCCTTACTCCTTTTTCTGCCCTTCTTGGACTCCTGACAGAGTCAGTGGTGTACTGTTGAGGCCATCCACAGACATGTATCAGAGACATATTTTATGTTCCTCTATTCCATTCACACAGCTGTCTTCACACTTCAAGGTAATACCAAAGTATTTATTTATTGCAACTTCTTCCAAAGGAAATTTTGCACCTTTCAATATGTCATGTTTTTTCTTGCCACAATATTTTTTCAGATGATGCTTGTTTTGTTTACAATATAGTGTCTTTCTTATTCTCAAAGCCAACACTTTCCTGTTCTTTAACATTTGGCATATTCAGTTCATGTGCTATTTGAAATATTCCTATTATATTCCCTCTCCGTGATATGTCTATAACCCTTTAGTAATATCTATTTTAAAACATATGTCATATTTGAATACAAATGTTTCTGATACCATAAATTAGTAAAGATTTTTTTTTTTTGGTAAGGATTCTTTTTTAGTAAAGATTTGTTGTTGTTGTTGTTGTTGTTTAGTAACGATTTTTTTTTTTTTTTTTTTTTTTTTTTTTTTTTTTTTTTTTACCAGTGACCTGACTCTGGTAGATACGGATCACAGTTGCTTACTGAATATACTCCTCTCCCTCCTTACTAACAGGACCCAGATTTTGTGCATAGAGTTAATTTGATGAGTATGAACAAATCTTTTGCCTCATCTTTCCCTGATTCTTCCTACCTGGAATATGATCAAGATACTTTAGAGGGTTGGTAGATAAATATGGATAGGTGTTGCAGTCTTTGAGTCTGGAGTTCTCTCTTGTCCAGGAAGAGAATGGATGCAGAATTGAACACAAGAGAGGCATATGTCTGGGAGGAGACAAGAGCTCCAAGTAAGGGTCCTTGTTCCATATTTATTAGGATCAGAAGGCTTACAAACGTGATGGATGATGGACATGCAGAAAGAGATAATGAAACAATGATCATTAACTCAAGTGTGTGAGAGAAAGGGGGTTTTGAAGATAAGCGGTGTTAGGGGTTTTGGTCAATACAAAACAAAATACCAGCACCGAGCAGATGGCTGTTTATAGCAGGCACCAGGCACTGGGTCTGTTTAACTTAACTTGCCTAGGGGAAAAGAAAAATAGAGCATGTTACCTCAGGGTCAACAAGGCACTTTTTTTTTTTTTTTGCTAATTAGCTCTGGGCAATTTCACCTTACTACAGTGGTCTATTGCCTTGTTTATCTGTTTTCCTATTCTGGGATGCTTTCCTCATGTGGAAGCAGCTTTCCATTCTATGCTTTTATTCTATGCTCGGGGAGATTTCACCCTGTTTACCTATTCTTGGGTGCTTTTGCCCTGTGGCTGCTTTCCACTCTAAGCCTTGTCAACCCATTGGTGCAAGCTCAGGGAATTCCTAAACTTATTCCTCACAGATAGGAGCTATCTTGTGACCATGAGGTTGAGAGGTCTATGTTAGGAGCAATGGGTCAGAAAGAGAATAGTCCCTATAGCACCACTCCTGAGCTATTTGTCCCCACACTTCCTGTTACATGAGAAAACAGAATCTTCTCTTTGTTACTTGTCGTCAGGCATCATCCCGATCAATAGGCTAACTCAAAATAAAGAAAAAGAGAAAGCAGGAATTAATTGTTCAAGATGATATATATAAATGTTCTGTAGTCAACTAATTTTAATTCTGTCTAATTTTGATGCTCAAATTATAAACAGAAATGTACAGATATACACTGATATATATTTCTCTATGTATACCATCTCTGATTTGTTATATGTTCTATTTATTCACAGTTGGGACGTTAACCTTGGGTTTGGCAAAGTGGCTTTTGGAGGTTCTAGGTTTATATCTTAATAAGTAAAAACTCTACAGAAAGTGAACTCCTTTTTTTCGATCACTTTAGCACCAATCTTTGGACTGACTACATTCACACGTCCATCACTCAAATCACTTTTATTAAAGAATGGCATATATGGGTTGTTGTAGATACAAAAGGAATTTTTTCCTCAAAACAAAATCAGGCTATATTTACTGTAAGAATGGGTGCTAGAAGACAAATCAACTGATGTGCATTAGCTATATTTATCTGAATTTTGGGAGATCATAAACTATTTCCTGTTCCTCTATGAATCATGCACTTACACTGGCTGGTTCTCAATGGATATTAGTCTTGCCACATCAGTGTATATTTGTACGAGAGAGAGAGAGAACAGGTAAAAAGAAAGAGGGTTCCATGACACCCCTATTTCAGTCATCTGTCCACATTCTTCTACCCCATAACCTATCTGCTACAACCTTGGAAATAAATCTAACTAATTATTTTCTATTTACTTTTCACTTTGTTTCTCATTGTTTTATTTTCTTGTGTTAGACAACAAGATTGAAGGATAGAGAATTTCTGCTCAGTTACTCACACAGAGTCTGGATAATGCAATTATGATAACATAAGAATGGATTTGAGAGTTTACTGACACACTGAATTTGATTATCTCTCTTATTCACTTGATTCACCTGTTTTATTTTCTTTTCTCATAACTGAACCAGGAAAAAGCAGTCATCTCTAGAGAGTGGTTATTACATTTTTGCCTAATATTTTTAGACTCAAGTAATTCACGTTTCTGATAAGGTTGGGGGCTTTTGAGAGGTTGAAATGATTGCTAGAAATGAACTCATTTAAGGAGTCCCTATCCTCATGTCATAAGCCATTAGTTCAATAAACTAATGTCAGATCTGGAATATTTACCTAACCATCTAGAGCCCATTATTATAATCACACCTAACCATGTGGCCTTAAATGTTTATGGGCAGAATGATGTGCATGACCTTGTTTCCACACAGCATGCAGCAGCTCCCTGCTTGCTACTAAATGGATAATTTTAATGGTTTTATCTGGGTTGAGGTGGGAGTAAATCCAAATTATATTTCTTTCAATATTTACCCAAAAATCCAGAGAGAGAAATGAATATGAGTTTGTATTTACATTTATGCAATGATAGATAATTCCAAGCTGTTCAACAGCCTCAGACCCATTCCCAATACCATAAAGCAGACAAATGAAATATTTACCATTAGATTAAAAATATACTACCCATGCATATTGACAGCCTAAGAGTTCAGATCTGAATATAAAGAATATTGTGGTAGATTTTGTTTTTAATAAAAATTGATTTATACTATATCTAAATAGGATACATGTGGCTGACAATAACAAAACACTGTTTCTACTTATAAATAGATATTTTCATGAGAAGGTTAAGTAAATATTGAGTGTGAAATTTTAGGAATGACTAAAGAATTAAGTCAGAGATGGGGATATGATTTTTTGATTTTATATTTTACAGAAAAAAATCTTTAGTAAAATCCATATTATAAAATAGTAAGATGAACGTTTATGCAGTGTTTCCTCCATGGCAGGCATTGCTCAAATGATTTACATGTAATAACTCACCAAATTCAATTATTACATAGGTTCTTTTATCTTCTCATTTTAGACATAAGGGAAATCATCCTAAAACGTAAAACAATTCAACCAAAGCAGGCAAAAAGGTGAGCAACTACTATGAGATAAAGCACTACCAGCCTCAGGTGTTTTTTTTTTTTTTTTTTTAATTCTATAACCCACAATGTTTGAGTTCCTACCATGTGTCAGATATGTACTGAGCACTAGAATAAGGCATGAGTCTTATCTTTAAACAGTTCAGTCTAGTAAGAAATAGCTATATGTGTAAGCAATTTCAGTACAACACAACACCATATTATGATACAAAAGATAAAAGCAAATAATTTTTGAGGCACATATATGAGATCAATTAAATTCAGGGAGACTTCATGGAGGATGTAACATGAAAGCTGATCTGGGAAGGGTGAGGAGAACTTCCCCAGGTAGAGAAGAAGGATGTATTCATTCCACATCAGTGTTTCCGAATCTCAGTGCTATTGATATTTTGGATGAATAAGTGTTGGTGGGGGGAGACTCCTCTCTGCACTGTAGTATATTTAGCAGCATCTCTGGCTTCGCCCACTAGATGCCAAAAACAGCTACCTAGTCGTGACAATCAAAAATGTCTCTAGACATTGCTAAATGTCTCTTGGGTAGGGGCCACAACTGTCCCCAGTTGAGAACCACTGTTCTCCAAAGAAACAACATACCTAAAATCAAAGAGCTCAAGAAGAAGTTGTTCAGCATGACCTAATGGAGATGGATGCAAGAAGGACCCGTGGAGGCAACTTAGGTCACAATGAGAAAAGCCAGATGGCTACAAACAGAAAGTTAGGCTTAATCTCAAAGACAGCTGGGAACCAAAGAAAAGTAACATAATTGCAATGGTTATGTTAGGAGCTAACTTGGATAGTTCTGTGAAGGAGAGCTTGAGGTGGAAAAATAATAGTCATTCCTTGCCTTCAAAATACAATCTTTGGGCTATAATTTGGAATTGGGAATTTTCTTCTTATTTCGTCTCATTATTAGTCCCATAGGACAAAGAAACAAGGTGTTCCTATCAGTTCAGCCTAGATCATATCTTTACAGATAAGTCTATCCAAAGCTTCATCAAATTCTTCATCCTCATGAATATGTGAAATTTTCATGTCTCTCCGTCAATATAAAAGTACAATCTAAAACAAGTAAACATTGCCTTATAAAATGAAATTAGAGTCAAAAGTAAATATAAGAATCTGCTAGTGTTGCTTCTGAATTGCATTTTCCAAATTGTCCTCAAAATTCTCCAAAAGTCCTATACTCCCCTAAGTATCATTCTCAATGCCACCTTTCTTTGACAATTTTCTAAATGTGAGATTTCTTTCTTCTTGCCTCTTCTGAAGATTACAAATGCCATGACCTCTGATGATCCCACATAGAGTATTTCTGGTGTATATCATGACAAGTGTAACAATGCAGTCTGTCAAACTCATCCCAGTCAGAAAGTCACCAGATAGGATCCCAGGAATCTTGATACATGCTGCATACATATGGCATACACTTCATGACTACACTTCTTTTTGGTTGAAATTTTGAAGCGAGTAAGAATACAGCTACAATTCTCTACCCAAAAATCTCTCTTTTAATATGAAAGAGAAATGGAGCATGTGTATGTGCAGGTATGCATGCATATGCACATGTGTGTGTAATTGTCTGGGAAACTGTATAAAAGTATGTAGGGAATTCTGACACACTTGTATACTTAGATTTTTCACCTGTTTCTTATCTATTTCACATTGCTGAATTTCTCCCATAAATAAATTCATTCCAACTTTTCCCCCCAATATACTGAAGTCATTTAAGTGCTCAGTGGGCTAGACCATTCAGTTTTAGACTCTACTATGTTTATTAAATTTCTGAATGACCCCAGAACCAAATCATTCCATCTCAGAACTTTATACAAGAACTCAGAGTTATTGTATCCAGTAACACTTTAACACATATTTGGATGATCAATTTTAATGCATAACGGTAAGTCAAAAAATATTCATAAAATCTTACTTTGTGATTTTGTCATTGCACTCTAGACTCAGATTCATGAAAATCCTAGTCGTCTTTCTTAATTTTATCTTCTTATTTGAGGCATATAATCCTAGCATTTTGGAATGTGGATGTGTTAGCTAATGTATTCTCTATTCAAACTTCACATCAACTGTCAATTTGAAAAATATTAAACATATCAAAGAAAAGAAAGCAACGCCCCCCCCCAATATTTTATATCTGATTAAGACCAGAGCTGAACAATAACGTTAGTGCTAAGCTTCTCATAGAAGTAGTTACACTTAAAAAGATGTTTAATTATTACCATTCTCAGCTTTTAGCACCAAAAATACATCAAAAAATTTTGTACTTAAACCAAAGAAATGACAGTTGTTTTCAGAAAAAAATACATAAAATTTAAACAAAATTGGCAAACTTTAGCTAGACTATAATAAAAAAAGAAACCTAAAATAAGTAAAATCAGAAACGAAAGGAAAAATTACAACTGACATTACAGAAATAGAAAGGATCATAAGAGACTACTAAGAACATTTATATGCCAACAAATTAAATAATAAGAAGAAATGGAAAATTTCCTAGAAACATAAACTTTAATCATGAAAAAACAGAATATCTTAATAGCTCAGAAAAGACCAGGATGAGAATGTTTCACTGATGAATTCTACCAGACATTGAAAGAATACCAGTTCTAAAAAAAAAAAAAAGAAAAGAAAAGAAAGAATACCAGTTCTTCTCAAACTTTTCCAAAACTGAAGATGAGAAAATACCCCAAACTCATTTCACAAGACCACCATTACTCTGGTAACAAAGGCAAATAAGGACACTACAATAAAAGCAAACTATGGTCTGATATCCCTGATGAACACAGATGCAAATAACCTTAACAAAATATTGACAAACAGAATTCAACAACACATTAAGAGGATTGTCCACCATGACTGAATGAGACTGATTCCTGGGATACAAGGATAGTTCAAATTATGCAAATTAATCATTGTGATATGCCACATTAACAAAATTAAGAATAAAAATCATATTATCATGTCAATATTTGAAGAAGAAGCATTTGACAAACTTGAACATCTTTTCATGATTAAAAACTCTCTCAATAAATTAGGTAGAGAAGGAATGTAATAAAACAACATAATAAAGAATTGTATAGCATCATATTCAATAATGAAAACCTGAAGCTTTTCATCTAAGATGAGAGAAAAAAACAACATGAGAACGCCTACTCTTGCCACTTATGTTCACTGTAACAGTGAAATTTCCTAGGCAGAGAAATTAGGCAAGAAAAAGAAATAAAAAGCATCCAAATTGGGAAAGAAGTAAAATTGTCTCTGTTTGCAGATGACATGATTTTATATGTAGGAAACCCTAAAGATTCCATCAAAAACCTGTTGGAATTGACATATTGAGTCAAATAAAGTTGCAGGATACAAAAACAATATCCAAAAACCTATTGTGTTTCTGTATACTAAGAGTGAACTATCCAAAACAATTAAGAAAACAATTAAGAAATTAAGAAAACAATTTCATTTATAATAGCATCAAAAGTAATAAAACACTTAGGGATAAATTTAACTAAGGAGGTAAAATATCTGTATAATGAAAACTATAAAACATTGATGAAACAAATTGAAAAAGACAAATGAATGAAAAGATATCCCATGTTCATGGATTGTAAGAATTATCATTAAGATGCTTATACAACCTAAAGCAATCTACAGATTCAATGCAACCAGTATTAAAGTTCCAATGCCATTTTTCATAGAAATAGAAAAAAAAAACAATCCTAAAGTTCATGGAACCACAAAAGCCCCACATAGCCAAAGCAATCTTGAGAAAGAAGAAAAAAGCTGAGGTATTACACTTCCTAATTTCAAGCCACGTTAGAAAGCTATAATAATCAAAACTGCATGTTACTGACATAAAAACAGAAATATAAACCAATGGAACAGAATAGATATCTAAGAAACAAACCCACACATATATGGTTAAAAAGATATATGAAAAAGGTGCCAGGATTATACAAAAGAAAAAGGACAGTCTCTTCAATAAATGGTTCTGGGAAAACTGGACAAATGCAAAAAAAAAAAAAAAAAAAAAAAGAAAGAAAAAAAGAAAGTGAACCACCATTTTACTTCATGTACAAAAATTAACTCAAAATGCATAAAAGATTTGAATATAAGACCTAAAACCATACAACACCTAGAATAAAATGTAGGGCATAAACCCTTTGACATTTGTCTGGGTGATGATTTTTTAGGATTTGACACCAAAAGTAAAAGCAACAGAGAAGCAAAACATTTAAAAGTGGGACTACATTTAACTAAAAAGCGTCTTCACAGCAAAGGAAACCATCAACAAAATGAAAAGAAGACCTACTGAATGGGAGAAAATATTTGCAAATCATGTATGTGATAAGGAGTTAATATCCAAAATATATAAAGAACTCATACAACCCAATGGCAAAAGCAACCAACCAAACAAGCAAATGATCCAATAAAAAAGCAAGCAGAATATCTGAGTAAACATTTTTCCAAAAAAAGACATATAGCTGGCCAGTAGGTATATGAAAAGGTGCTAAACATGACTAATCATTAGGAAAATACAAATCAAAACCACATCGAGATATCACTTCACACCTCATACTTGTTCAAATGTCGATTATCCAAAAGACAAAAATAGCAAGTTTTGGAGAAGATATGGAGAAAAAAAGAACCCTTGTGCAGTGTTGGTGGGAATGTAAATGGGTGCAACCACTATGGAAAATAGTATGAAAGATTGAAAAAAAAATTAAAAAAAAGAATTACCATATGATCCAGTAATTCCACTTCTGGGTATTTATCAGAAGAAAAGGAAAACACTAACTCAAAACAAAATCTGCACCCCATGTTCACTGCAGCATTGTTTGCAATAGCCAAGATATGGAAGCAACTTCAGTGTTCATCAGTGGATGAATGGGTAAAGAGAATGTGGTATGTATGCATATATGAAATACTATCCAATCATAACAAAGAAGATCTTGCCATTTGACAACAGAGAGGTAACGTAAGGGCATTATGCTAACTGAAATAAGTCAGACAGGAAAGGTAAACACTGATCTCACTCATATGTGGAATTTAAGAAAACAAAAACAAAGACTGAGTTCATGGATACAAACAACAGATTGGTGGTTGCCAGAGTTTGTTTGTGTGTGCGTGGCGGGGGCGGGGGGGGATTGATAAAGGGAGATTAAAAAGTAAAATCTTCTGGCTATAAAATAACTAACTCATGGGGATGTAATGTAGAGCCTGGTGACTACAGTTAATAATACTCTATTGTATATTTGAAAGTTCCTAAGAGTGAACCTTAACAGTTCTTATCACATACAAAAAAAATCGTAACTATTGGGGCACTTGGGTGGCTCAGTTGGTTGAGCATTCAACTCCTGATTTCAGCTCAGGTCATTATCTCATGGTTCATGAGATCAGTTGCTGTGTGGGGTTTTGTGCTGACAGTACACAGCCTGCTTGGGATTCTCTCTCTCCCTCAGGCTCTGCCTTCCCTGCTTATGCACACGCACACTGCCCCTCTTTCTCTCTCTCTCAAAATAAATAAATAAACATTAAAAATTTGGAACTGTGTATGGTGATGAATGTTAGCTAGACTTGAGGTGGTGATAACTTCACAATATATACAAAATATTGAATCATTATGCTGTACACTTCTGAAACTAACAAAGTTTTATTGGAATTATAACTGAATAAAAAAAGAGAAACACGCAATACAATAACAACAAAGGTTTTTGCCCCAAATCACATGACTAGTAACTAGCGAAGTCAGAAAGTTAAGCCAATTCTGGCTGTGGTGTTGGAGACCTTAATTCTTACGCTTTAATTCTTCTCTCTCAGGCTGCACTCAATACAAAGATGGTCTAAGCATATAATGCTTTTATTGCATTAATTTGTAGGTCCTTTGTGGTGAGTGGTATTACCACAGATCTCCAGTATACCTAACAAATCATTGTTAAAATATGCTTATTTTCCTAGCCTATCTCTCTATATGTGTCATATGACAATGTATGTCTCAAATGTATGTCTCATAGTGACATATGCATATAGATGCATATATACATCTATATGCATATGTATTTTATATATTTCTAACCTAAATAATTTTGAAGTTAGAGAAAAATTGTTAAAGTATTACAAAGTTCCAATATACCCTATAGTATGTTTCCTCCAATGTTATTATGTAACATTAGTATATAGTTTATAGATTTCTTTAGGGAAACTATTGTACAACGCTTGTATTTCAGTTATATAAATTTAATATCACCTGTCTTGTGATATGGGAAAGTTCCTATGCAAGTAGATATTCTTTACTTTTTCTAAAAAAATTATTTTGAAAGGGTGGGGGTGGTGGGGACAGGGAGAGAATCCCAACCAGGCTCTGTGCTGTCAGCACAGAGTCCAATGTAGGGCTTGAACTTAAGAACAGTGAGTTATGACCTGTGCCAAAATCAAGAGTTGGTCGTTTAACTGTCTGAACCACCTACATGCTCCTCATGTAGATATTCTTTTAAATAAAGTCTAATTAAACTTGTAGACATATGGTGCTTCATGTTTTCTACTTTTACTCTCCAGATGCTGATTAGATAAAAGAAAATGATACAGATATTAATTGAACTAATATTCATCTTCAATGTGAACAGAAATGGTAAGAAAGGGAGAGGAAAGAAAGGAAAGATGAGGCAGTAACCAAGGAGGAGATGAAGAGGGGAAATGGTAGAGAGAGAAGACAGAATGGAGAGAATAAACATGCAGAAAGTAGAATGGTGAAAAAAGACAAACCAGAAAGAAAAGGAGAAAAAGGGAACAATACTGGTTGAGAGGGAAGAATAAAGGGTATGGAAACAAGAGGGGAAGAAAGAAGGAAAGAAAAGTAGCTAAAATATAACTACAAATTATGAGATATTATACGCCACATCCCATGCCATGTGATTGACTTACACTATTTTATTTAATCCTTTTAACTCACGAAATTCTCATTTTATGCTCCCTGTTATTTATTACCTGTCTCTTATAGTCATGACTCCTGACCATTTCTCCTCACAGATGAATTCCAGAAACTATACTTAGATTTGAAATGATTTTTAACACTGATCTCACCTCTGTTTCATTATTTCCAAATGCACCTATTGCATTTATAGTATCACATCTACACCTGAATTTTTTTAAATCTGAAAATATCTTTATTTCATGTCAATGGTTAAAAGATATTTTTGGGGTATAAAATTCTCAGTTGAAATTGCCCCTCCCCACCATCTGTTTTCTATGTTTGGAGGCTGAAATTAGAAGGAAAATATCCACATATCTCCAAGCGTTGAGTTAAACACTTTTACTCAAACTGAGCTAAACTTGAATGAGCCCAATTTTCAAAGTCCAGCGCTGGTGCTCCCAGGATTTCTCCCTTTTATTTTATCCATGATTGAGCTTTCAGCCAGGAAGGTATTAGACAGGGGTTTCATCTTTCCATTTAGTCTCAGCAGAGACTTTGATGCCAACAATTTTTGAAAATGGACGTGAGTGTATGAATTGTTTCTGCTTTTCCATTCAAGTTTGCACTATCCAATAATGTTGGAAGAAGGGTTTGGAGGAGAATAAGTATGTTGAGAAAATTATTGTTGTAATATGTAGACTCTTTCAGACTCCAATAATTTGGCCAGCCCTATCAGCAGCAATAATTCTCTGTCCTCTTACTGTTATCCAGTAAAGTATCTTGTTGAACAAACCTTCTCTACCTGTCAACAACCAGACAGATCATTTCATGTCTCTGGAAATTAGTTTATCTGTATTCTTTGTCTATTAGATATGTTTGATATTTATATTTTCTGGATTTGTGTGTGTGTGTGTGTGTGTGTGTGTGTGTGTGTGTGTTACTGAAGAGCTAATGTTTTTACAGTCTGTCCTCAGCAGGATTCTAGCTTCTAGGCTTCTTGGAGCAAGAACATAATCAGAGCTGGACTGGGACCCAGGAACTGGGCTGGCCAACTTGTGGGAAATTTTCACAGAAACAAATCTCTGAAGTTAGAAAGGAATATATGTTTCATTTGAGAATATATGAGATGAGTAAAAATTTTTACTACTAACTTTTCTGGTGAAGCCTAAATATTCAGGAATAGTATTCTGCCATTGCTGGCAGATAGACTTAAACTGTCAGTTCTCTGTGTCTTATAATATATAATCTTATTACAAATTTACAAACAGTCTGATATTTCTTAATGACAGATTATCTAATAAACAGAAGCTACTGGTGTTTTAAGAAATAAATTTTCAAAAAGTGACAGAAATCATGATGTTTCCAAGGGAACCTAAATGCCTGGGATGATATTCTACAAAGTACAATTGACCCTGGGACAACATGGATTTGAACTGCTTGGGTCCACTTGTATATGGATTTTTTTTTCAATAACTACAGTAGAGTACCTTAAATATGTTTTCCTTATGATTTTCTTAATGTTTTCTTTTCCCTGGCTTATTTTATTGTAAGAACACAGTATATAATACATATAATATAGAAAATGTGTGTTAATCGACTGCTTATGTTATCAGTAATGCTTCCAGTGACAGGAGACAATTAGTGGTTAAGGTTTTGGAAGTCAAAAGTTATACATGGCTTTTTTGTGCACAAGGTCAGTGCACCTGATCCCT
Source organism: Prionailurus viverrinus (assembly GCF_022837055.1). Taxonomy (NCBI): domain Eukaryota; kingdom Metazoa; phylum Chordata; class Mammalia; order Carnivora; family Felidae; genus Prionailurus; species Prionailurus viverrinus. The sequence continues at coordinate 23,728,829 of NC_062575.1, read as the reverse complement.
ACATTGTTCGAGGGTCAACTGTAACATACTTCACTTTGCAAAGAATTTTTTAAAAATAAGAAAAGCAAAAAAAACCCCTTTGTTTTAAAATTTAATAAAGAGATTTTTGAGTGTCTTTTCATTCCATAAAATATAAATCTAACAAATGATTCCATTCATTTGCATGATCAATGACTATTCACATTTATTTCTTTTATTACTCTTACAAGGCAGAAAATAGCTCTTTTGCATGCTTCTGTAGAAATTAATTGTTTTTCCTTTTTCTATGGTTGTTTAGGGTTTGCATTCTCAGTATGAAAAGATGACAGCTATTGTAAGTTCCTTAAGTGATAATTAGTCCTCTATGACAGTTTATTATGTTGCCACAGCTTATTAAAACTCTTCATTTTCATACAATTATCAAATTCACCATTGGAAGGCTACTTTCAAAATGGAAATTTACATGCAACTGCTATTTCCTTGAAAAAGAACACAGGAAAAATTTCAGTAGGTTGGGTCAAATGTCAGGACTAAAAGGACACACAAGCACATACACTGACACACATGAGTTTCTTTCCTTTTGTTTTTTTTTTGTTAAAATTAATTTCCTTGGTTACTACAAACTTTCTAGAAAATGAAATTAAAAGTTTCTTTTCTGAATATGAAGAAAAATTGTGAAAATGATTTTCTGCTTTGATTTCCTCACTGTGTGTGTGTGTGTGTGGTGTGTGTGTGTGTGTACCCAGCTTTGTGACATGAGTATATGCTATGAACTTGTAACATTGCTTCAGAATTCACACAAGAATGCCATGATGATTTCCTATACTAGAAAATAGAGAATTTTAAAATGATTTTCTATTGTGCATTAGAACAATTATTAATTTTCAGAAAAGAAATAGTCAGTTTTTTAAAAAAGAATTTCCTTCTTAAATGAAAAGATTTAATTACTAAAGAATTAGGTAAAGAACAAGTAAGCTGCATATCAGGAAATCTGAAATAATTTTTGACTCTTATTCTTCATAATGCTGTTTCATTTACATCCTTGATTTCCTACTTATTTATCAAGCTTATACAATGCTTTTTTTTTTGTCAAATAAGGTTATAAACTCTAACCAATATAGATTCATGTAATCCTCATGACAATTGCATGGAATGTAACTATTACTCTAAATTCACACATGAATAGCTAAAGCAAAGAGAGTTTATTTACTTTGTCACAGAGCTCACAAATGTCAGAGACAGGATATGAACCCAGGAAATTAAAATCAGAATATTCACTATAATTAGTAATATTTGGGCACTCCACTGAAACTGTATTGAAGCTTGACTTGCCTAAACCTCTGTGGTATAATTTTAACTGAGTTTTTGGCACTTTTACTTAAAACAGTAAAACAAGAGCATTTCAGTTCCTACTTTGAAGTTTTCAGTGGGATAAATTTTCGACAATTTGGCATATTGTTGATACTCTTTCTTGATTTGACACTTGCCAGGCTATCCAGTTTAACTGTTGATACTTCTTCTGCCCTTTCAAGAGCTCCATCCTTAAGCAATACTGAACCACATGTACTTAAACAGAACATGACATTCTTGTGATTGTACTTGGTGTCCTGTGTGAACACTGCTTATATGTGAAACCTTCTTTGAATTCTTTAGTAGTTGAGCTCCTCATGCCTATACATTGCTATTGTGCCTTCTAGATACTACTAATAGAGAGATCATCAAACTTTACTATTTCCACATAGGCATGTTTTGACCCCACCTTAACTATGAGATCCTTGAGGTCGGAAGCATGCCCGTCGTATGTGCATATACTTTGAGTACATGCTTTGTAAATGATGGACACTCTCTCAGGTCCCTTCTTCCTCTGACATACCTGTTGGGAATGCATTCACAGCCAATAAGGGTAAAACTAATATACAGGTGTTGAATATTCCAGTTGGCCAAGGCTGGTGGTGTGACAGTCCATGATGTAATATTCTGCTGAAATATTTTTGTATTTCATATATTGTGTGCACCTTTGCTTCATGTTTTCCACTTATCATTTATAAGATGGATGCACAATCCCAGATATCACATTCACATTTGGAACAGAAAGCAGGGGCCGAAAGCAATGTCAGTGCAGGAATCTGATGCCATTATTGATAAAATTATATCACAGGGCCAGAGTGAATATTTAGCCTTTTCATCTTCTGAAGTGAATGCAGCAAATGAAAAGAGTGATGGGAAATGGGATTTGTGAACCAAAACTCAGTGGAAAATCATAGTTTTACTTGGATCTTCAAGATCCATGTCTAGTGTCTCAAAATTTTCAAGAGGCATCTTTTTTAGTATGAACAGAACACAATTCCATTGGGAAGTTATTTCATATCTAGCAGTTCCACAAGGGGGACACCTACTGTCTTCCTTTCAAGGTACACAATTATCTGTCAGTTGGTCCATTGTTCAAGGCCTGAGGGAGAGAGGACAAGGGTGTGTGTGTGCCTGTGTCTGTCTGTCTGCCTGTCTGCCTGCATGTGTCTGTGTGTGTGAGAGAGAGATAGAGACAGAGAATAAGATGCATAGAGGCATGGATGAGAGGTTTGCTTGTGCCCTTTAATACGATTAACATAGTTATCTTCCGTAATGATAACTGTAGTGTTTTCAGTAGTCTGAGGGGACACTGCATGAATGTGTCTCATAATATTTTTTCTTGAAATGAGATCTCCTCCTAAAGTTAGAGATCTTAGAATGTCATTGGAATGGTAATATTTCAGGCCAGGTCTTTCTTCAGCTTTGCAGACCTTTTGAGAGAAATATCCACACAGACGTTTCTATTAACTGACATGCAAACACTGAGTAAAGCAAATTACCTCATGTAGTAGCTAGTTTAAACAGCTAAATAAATGTCTGTAAAGGATTATGTTTGAGTCAGTGTTTTATTCTGCTAGAGCATTGATGGAGACTAAACTGTATGGGACTTCCATTATTATGGTTTAAGTTCCATAATAAAAATCACAGTAGCTAATGTTGGGTGATCATCCTTATTTTATTGCCAGTCACCATGCTTATAGTCTTTATGTGGTACTTTAGTTTTTGAAAACTTTGCAACTATTTCATGAGGTGGGAACTATTCAACACTGATTTCTGTGGATAGAGAAACCAAGACAGTAAGAAATTACTCAAAGTTACAGGCTGTTAACAAGTACAGATGAACTAAAAGTTCATACTTTACCACATTGTATTAGTTTCTTGTGGCTGCCCCGCCCCCCAATTACCACAAATTCAGTGGCTTAAAGCAAAAGAAAAAAATTAATATCTCACTGTTGCAAAGAAAAGAAGTCTGAAATCAAGGTGTTGGCAAGATAGCATGCCCTCCAGAGGCTCAAGAGAACAATCTGTTCCTTGCATCTTTGACCTTCTGGTGGCTGCGGGTATTCCCTAGCGTATGGCCATACCATCCCAATCTCTACCTTTGTCTTCACGTCAACCATGTGTGACTAAATGAGAAATCCCTCTGTCTCTCTCTTATGAGGATATGTACGATTGCACAGAGGTACCACCCAGATAATCCAGGATAAGTGTTGCATCTCAAATTCTTGATCTCATTTTTTCCACATAAATTAATATTCACTCTTCTGCCACATCCGATAATATTTACAGGTTCCATGGATTACAAAGTAGATGTATCTTTGGAAGGCCAGTTTTTAGTCTCGTACACACATGTAGTGAAGAACCCTCAAAACCTGCTTAGAAAGCTCAGAATTACTCTTCAGTATTTGGTCCATGTGCATTCAAACAGAAAATATATTCCTTCCAGGGAAAAATAATGATGGAAATCTAAGTTACATAAATAGAACTAAAAAAAACACTACAAGAAATTATTAGAAAACATAGGTCATTTCATTCAGATAATTTATTAAAAATGACAGGGAATGAGCTGTGCGACTCTAAAAGTCTTACGACAAAATGAGGCTTAGGGTTGGGCTTGAGTGCTCAGTGACGCAGCACCCGTGACTGTGAACCAATTAGGAAACAGGAGAGTGAAGACTCTGGTGGATACAGTGAGGAGGTGGGACACGTGGAGTGTACCTGCACAAACTGGCCCAAGACTGACACTAGAGGCAAACATAATGCCTCATTCAAGTTGACACGGATTCCTCCCACTCTTTTCTGGAAGGCTCGGGTCCGATGCTAGCACCCAAAGGAAGAAATGAAAGACTGGCAACTTCTTGGGTATTTTCATCATGTTAGAAAATGCTTCATCTATGTTTTTGTAATTTTTCTGAGGTATACGGTGCTGTCTTCCATTTAAAGATCGCCATTTCTCCTATGGTATATAGCCATAGTCCAAGAAGGCTATATGGTGGAACTTTAAGATTTTCCTAAATTTATTTATTATGGAAGCAATAAGCTACCTATTGTCCATTCCTTTTTATTAAACAGCAATTTTGAATCTAAATGGATACTCTTAGTTAATGTCTAATGTAGACACAATGTGGACACATACTTTTAATCAACATCCATGCAATTTGGGGCCACTTTATAGATGGATAAGCATAAGCACACTCATGGAAAGGTATTCACCCTGCAGTCAAAGGGCATTTTCATGAACACCGAGATATCCATGTGATCCACTGACCAAACATGTGTTGCAATCTTTTAAAATGAAAACTAACACTATTTCTTTTGACAACTAATTATTCTTCATCATCACTGCTTATAGAATTTATATCTTTCCTTCATCAACCTGTTAATCTTTTACTAACATCTTATCCATTCATCCATCATCTATCATTTTTGCTAACATATCTGCTAAAGCTAGACTTTTATGAAAAATTCTCTAATCAGTCAAATATTTCACTTGCATAATTTTGGTAGAAGGGATTCATAGGTAGTGATTAAAATAAATAAATGTTCTGAATATTCTATGAATTTTAAGAAGTTGGGTTAATCATAGAACTTTTTAATATACAATGATAATTTACTCATAAAAATCAAGGTTTTGGAATTATATTTTTTATGCGATCCATTGGCTACAGTAAATAAAAGGTATCTATATCTATTTATATCTATATCTATTTCTCTCTAGACACACACACACATATATATATGTCCATATCTGATGTTATTTGCCTTTAAAAATTATTAATGAATGAGGCATTTTTCTGCATCATAGTTAGGGTGAAATCACTATTTAAATTAATTATGACAGCCATATCAATTAGACATAAGAGATTTCTAAAGCTAATTAGAGTCTGAGAGTTTTTAATTTGACGTCTGTCTCTGTGTAATATGTGCTTTATGCATTAAATTAATGAAATTAAGCCTGCATCATTATAAATTTCCACTTTCATAGTTCCATAAGTTTCACAATTACATGCCATATTTGAATGATAATTGAATGAAACTAAATAATTATGTTCACATCAGCATTGCTGAGGTATAAGAATGTATCCTTTACTTTTTACCTCATGTCCTTCCAAACAGGTCCTAGCAGAACACAACTTGTTCCTAACAAAACCTTACTGTCATTTCCAAAATAGGGACAAAAAATAGGAACTGCAAGGGAAGTAAAGTATATCAGAAGCATACTAATGTATTGTAAAACAAGGCAATAACTCAAGACCAAGTAATTATGAAATATGATTAATACATAGTGTATGATTTTACACACTCTTCGTTAAAAAAAATTATCTGAGATGATTATTTGCTGTTAAACTCAATACATATATGAAAAAGTCTTATTTTTTTTAAGTAAAAAGTTGATTATAGGTCTTTGCTGCACAGACACTCAGATATACATACAAGGGTATATCACTATATAATGTTTTGAAATAAATCTTTAATGCATTCTGTGAAAATACATATTTAAAATGAAGAAAAGAATTAATTTGCATGCAAATGGGACTAAAACATAATATACAAGAGGACTGCAACCCTGCCTTTAAGATTTGCTTCTGACATTTGTGTTTTAACAGGCAATTAAAATTTAATTTGTCCTATGATGAAAAGCAAATCCTTTTATCCTATTTCAGCAGTCTGAAAAGGTACAGACTCTATTACAATATGAGACTGTGGCTGAAGGTTTCTTGTGCCCTCATGACCCGGTGGTGTGAAATTGATGATAATCCAATCAGAAGAATTACTTAAAAATAAGTCTCTACATAAATAATTCTGAGAGGAAAGACAACGTCCAAGAGAAAGGGATCATTGGTTATGTTCTCCATGAAGAATTTCAGATGAAATTTCATCTGTATTTTTTGCAAGAGCTAGAGTATCCGGATAACATACCATTGGTTTTCTGCAATACCTATCTAGAGATTCTGCTGGGATAAGATTAGTGCAAAAAACCAGGTGGGAAGTTTCTGGTCTCCCACTCAGAGCAATGAAGTAAGATGAAGTGAAGAAAGAAGAGGTGAAGGATGGAGGGGGTGGGGCGTGAGATGTTGCCAAAAGCTTAGTCGATGAGGTGTGTGTAAGTAACATTTGGCTAGCTAGAAAATTATAAGGTCTGTACAACTCCATATTGGTTTCCTTTAGACACCGTATGATTTTGATTTATTTTAAAATGATACAAGTATTCAAGCATAAGCCATCCATCCATCTAAATATGCATCCTACTTTATCAGCCTCATGTTTTCTTAAAGAATACTGGGGATTTAACTCAGGCTTTAGAAACCAAGAGGAAGGCAAACCATAAGAGACTCTTCAATACAGAAAACAAACTGAGGGGTGCTTGAGGGGTACTGGGTTGGGGATGGGATACAACCATAATGTATATTAAGGAAGGCCCTTGTTGGGATGAGCACTGGATGTTATATGTAAGTGATGAAACCATTAAATTGTACTCCTGAAACCATTATTACACCATATGTTAATTGACTTGGATTTAAATAAAGAAGGAAAGAAAAGAAACCAAGGTTAAATATAATCTAGGTTAAGAATTCTTAATAGGACAAGGAACATATTCTGAGATAGTTGTTTAGAGATACATGAAGGCATTTTCCATCATCACATGACTGCAGCTTTGGGGTGCCTGGGTGTCTCAGTTGGTTGAGTGCCTGACTCTTGATTTTGGCTCAGGTCATGATCTCATGATTTGTGAGTTAGAGCCCCACATCTGGCTCTGCGCTGACAGTGCAGAACCTGTTTGGGATTCTTTCCCTCTCTCTCTGCCCCCCCACTTGCTCTCTTTCAAAAATAAATTCGAAAAGATAAAAAAAAAAGTTTTTTCCAAATTCAAAACACCTTGTGATTATCCCCTTGTCATTCATTTGAGGAAAAAATAATTCATATATATCTATAAATAATATATATCTATGTAATTTACAACCATTTGGATCTAGAATGCAATTCTGTTTTATATATAAACAAAGTTTTTGTAGCAGTTAAATATGCATGAAATTCTAGATGAAGACTACTATATACATCAAGAACATGTTTACTATGTTTGGATTTTATTTTTTATTTTTTAATTTTTTAAATGTTGTTAATGTTTATTTATTTTCGAGAGAGAGACAGAGCACAAGCCTGGGAGGGGCAGAGAAAGAGAGGGAGACGTGGAATCTGAAGCAGGCTACAGGCTCTGAACTGTCAGCATAGAGCCTGATGCGAGGCTTGAACTCAAGAACCTCGAGATCATCATCTGAGCCAAAGTCGGATGTTTAACTGACTGAGCCACCCAGGAGCCCCACTGTTTGGACTTTAAATTTAGCAGGAGTTATTAACTAGTTTAGAAATTTTTTTTTAATAGCAATGTTGCCTGTCATATTACAGTCATTAATATAACACAACTGTATCAGTCTGGGTTTGTAGCTGAAACATTCATAATATTTCTGTAGTTACAGGGAAGCATTCAGCTACTTTATTCTTACTAGTATACTCAGTCTCAGTAATTTATTTATGTAAAAAAATATTTTAGGGGAGCCTGGGTGCCTCAGTTGGTTACGCATCTGACTCTTGATTTCTGCTCAGGTCATGAACTCACAGTTCCTGGGTTTGAGCCCTGCATGGGTCTCTATGCTGACAGCATGGAGCCTGCTTGGAATTCTCTCTCTCCCTCTCTCTCTCTCTGCCCCTCTCTGCTCATATGTGCACCCACTCTGTCTGTCTGTCTGTATCTCTCTCTCTCTCAAAATAAATGAATATAAATATACAAATATTTCATACTATTTTTGTTTATTTTTTCCTTTAAATTACACTTAGGGCATTCCATTTCTTCCTTTGCTAACTAGTGTGGTAGGATTTATTACACATAAATATTATTTCAGGAGAGCAGAGGGAATTAGATAGCTAAATAAAATCTATATTTAAAAGAAAAAGGGCACCTGGGTGGCTCAGTCAAGTATCCAACTCTTGATTTCAGGTCAGGTCACGATATCACGGCTCATGAGATCAAGCCCCACAATGAGCTCCACACTGATGGCACAAAGTCTGCTTGGCATTCTCTCCGTCTCTTTCTGCCCCTCCCTGACTTCAAGTGTGTGTGTTTGTATGTAGACACATGCACACATGTCCTCTCTCAGAATAAATAAATAAATAAACTTAAAAAGTAAAAGGATAATGGGTCAGAAAAGGTTGAGAATCGGCACACCAGGTAAGTGTGTTAGATGAGAGTGTGGGTATATCAAAATGTAATGACTGAGATCAGATGTCTCAAAATTGGATGTTAGCCATCTTCATGAAACAAGGAATGGTTTCTGACATCCAATACACTAAAGCACATGGAAAATTATTCGACTGAGGAGTTTGCAACAACAACCACAAAGTAGAGGATGGAGTCACCTGAACTCAAGATCTGATTTCAACACATCCCTCAAGAAAACATATCCCTCCAAAAAAAAAAAAAAAAGGAACCTTCTAGGTAGCACTTACTCCTGCCTACAAGCAATTGAAAGTCACAATATGCAAATGTAAATGCCAGCAATAAAATTTTTATTTAATACTATATGAAGTGTTTTAACATTTTAATAAAAATGTCCATTCTTCTAAATATTGGTATCACTCAATTTATGGAGTAACTGAGTTTTCATATTGGGTACATAGGAGAAATATGTAAAATCTGCTTTTTCATTGGCACATGGATATAACTCTGATATGATGAAGAAAGTCAAATATTTGCTCCTAAACTGATTTGACAACTTGTAAAGAGCTATTTTTTTTTTTTTCATATTGGCTCGTCCCATGTTATGCTGAGCCATACAGTTTAAGGGATTTTAATAGTTGCCAGTAAGATCAAATTGTTACTTGCCTGGTTGGTCATATTTCCTTTCAAATCACTAAGTATATTTTGAGGAACTTTTGCCTTCTTTTCCACCATATTCCCAACTCATTTCCTATTTCACCATTACTAGCTGCTTACTCTGGAAACAGGCATTGTTGCATTCATTTATCATAACTTAAGATGTTTTCTGTGTCCTGTTTACTAATGATTATATGGATTAGCTTGGATCTCCTGAGAAACAGTTACCAAGGTGAGAGGATACATGCTAGAGAAAAGCAGAAGGAACCTTTAAATTGGGATAATGTCTCAACCCCTTGTGAAAGGGAAGAGAGACGAAGGAGTGGGCTGTAGAAAGTCTTAAAGTGCAGTGCCATCAGAAGTTCCAACAGGGGTGCCTGTGGGTGGTTCAGATGGTTAAGTGCCGGCCCCTTGATTTTGGTTCAGGTCATCATCTCATGGCGTCACGGGTTCAAGTGCCATGTTGGGCTCTGCGCTGCAATGTGGAGCTTGCTTGGGATTCTCTCTCTCCCTCTCTTTCTGTCCCTCCCCCACTCACCCTGTCACTGTCTCCCTCAAAATAAATAAACTTAAATAAAAAAAAGTTCTATCAAGGTTTCCACCGAAACACTGAGGAGTCTTCAGGCGGAAGTTGCCCTTTGGAGGAATCCCACATTTTGCTGGCATGATCCTGCCTTGAGTCATCAGCTGGATCATTCTCAGTCATCAGCTGGATTTTGGAGCAAATGTAGTAGCAGCTCCAGTGAGATGGTAGCTGAGACAGTCAGTCACTATGTCCCCTGCAGTGGGCACTCTGAGCAGCACATTTACAGCTTAGTAAAAGGTGCTTCTGGAATCAGGAGCCATATGTGACTGCCTTCTTTCACTTCCCACTATGCACGGGCAATGGGGCTGTCCTGCTCCAGGAGCCCAATCTGAAACAGTTATGCACACCAGTGCTCAGTGTCCCTGACTTCCTTCAGGTCACAGGGGAGGTGATAAACAGATTCTAGGTGTCAGGCTTATATTGCAGTTTAGCAACATTCATCAGAGAAAAATTTTGCTACTAGGAGTGGGCAAGGGGTAAGTAAGAAACAGGCTTTAATTTGATTATAGGGAATAAAATAAACATTCTTCATATGCCTGTCCATGAAATCAATTTGTGGAAGGCTTCTTTCTAATTTTTGTTTTGAGAACAACAATTTTGCTGCCCAAAATCTTCAGATTATTTTTCATATTTTCATTTTCTGATCCTTTGCATACACAATGAGTACACATGTGATCGGAGCCGTTCTTTCTTAAACTCTTAATGGCTGTGTGATGTGCGGGGTTTGTTTTCAATAGGAGCTGCAGCCTGCATATACACTTGCCTTGTGTGCAGTTAACATCCAGGGGCACTCAAGGTTAATTAGAAATGGTAATAAGTTTAATCATGATGAACTCATTTGGTGCTGATGCGGATGTCACCTGTAATTCCATAAAAATTCCATTGTAATTTAGCATTAATTAATGTCCACTTATCAACGAGTGTTACAGCAAATTAGTACAGAAGTGACAAGTTATGTGCTTAAGAAATGCTTAATGGGGGAAAAACAGCATTTACTAGGTCATCTTAAAATATAACAGATTGAGACATCTTTATTATTTAAAATATGAGATTAAAATCAGGTAAAGTGGTAATAATTAGGCGAGACTTTTGATAAGAATTTGCGAACTAATGGGGTTGCAGCAAACATGAGGAATATGGATTTGCTTGGATTACCATTTTTTAGCATAAATGACAGAGAAGATATGCAGCTGTTCTTATCATTGCCCTATAATAAGAGAAGCTGCTGAATTTTCAATAATCATCATCATGAGGCAATGGTCTTACTCATGTAAAATAAAAGCATTTTTCTCCGTATGTAAAAATGCTATTAGCCATATTTGAAGGCATTATACTCAGATATCATTTTTCCATTTCTGTAAATGACAACCATTAAATGCAATCGTAGCTACATGACAAGACTATTTTTATTACATCAAAAGGAAGAAAGGGATTAAAATGAATTTATTCAAAGGTGTGATTTGTCATTTTTCCCCCCTTATCAAGGCACATACAGGACAGCTTTAAATCTAAACACTGAGATCTGACCTCATATTTGAATAAGTTAATGTGATCCGGTGTTCTCTAGAAGTACAGAAACCTCTCTTTTGTATCCAGAAATCTCAGGAGAAATTTTGGCTTTTAGGCGGTCAGCTCCAAGGTTCCACTTCTTTTCATCATTTTCCCTTTTATCATTTAGCAATTCTTGACAGCTTACAGGGTATTCTAGGTGCCATACTGGCAGTGCAGTATGGAGAAGCACTTATAGAAAGTCTTTTTCCTTTTACATAGATCTTTTAAGGGCATGTTAAAACTATTTGGAAAGATTTCTTCTCACAGATAGAGACTAATCACTACAAATGCAAAACTGAAATCCATACTTTAGAGAAAAATGTTAGAACTATCAAATTTTTACTGAAGTATTTCTTCGATTTTAATTATGAATTTGGTTCCAGTAATGTACGTTCTTAAGCAGTGTAAATTATTTTTAACTTAGAACAAAGACATGCTAATTAGAGATTCAGTATTATTTTTCTAGATTTATTCATCAAGCCACTTTTAGTTCACTGGACTTATCTTTGGCTTTGAAGATGCATTTTTCCCCCTAAACATTCATGCTCAGGGTAAGAAAAGAGGTATTGATAACATAATAAAATAGACAGGAGAAATATTGAGTTGGGAATATATCTTTGTTTCTACAGGTACTTAAACATGGCAGGTAAGACCATTACTATCATTCTTCAATCAATGGAGATACAAATTCAATCAAAGTGGATGTTTTGACAGGAGCATCAGGTGTAAGTGAACTGGGGGTTGCCTGAAATAAGAAAACAGACCATTCTTGTCCACTTTTGACCTCTAAATTCCAAATATGGTGCCTAGCACTGATGAGGTACTCCATAAGTATGTATTTATATTTTAAATGGAAAGTAGGTTTGGCATCCCATGTAGAAACATAGCACTGCAACAGTAAATTGTCTTTGTAGCATTTTCCAACCTCCATAAATTTCTCCATGAAAACATCAATTACTTCTTTTATGCCTACATCTACAGATCAGAATTGTTTTCAGCATTTTTGGATGCTTAGGTGAACAAATTATTCTAACAACATGGAAGATTATTCTTTTTTTTATGTTTAATTATTTTTGAGAGAGAGAGAGAGTAAGCAGGGGAGGGGCCGAGACTGAGGGAGAGAGAGAGAGAGAGGGAGGGAGGGAGGGAGGGAGGGAGGGGGAGAGAGAGAGAGAGAGAGAGAGAGAGAGAGAGAGAGACAGAATCCAAAGCAGGCTCTGCACTGTCAGCAAGGAACCCAACACAAGGCTCGAACCCATGAACCGTGAGATCATGACCTGAGCTGAAATCAAGAGTCAGACAACTGACTGAGCCACCCAGTCCCCTCTGGACTATTCTTTTTTAATTAGGTATTATTTATAGTGAATTGCACAAAACTTTAATTGTACAGCTTTATAAATATTCATGTATATTTGTACTCAGGTAGCCACCACCCAGAACAAGATCTAAAAGATTTCCATCATTCTAACAGCTTTCTTATCCACACTCAGTCAACCAACCTCTAAACCAGCCTCTAAAATCTTACCACTATCACCATAGAATCATTTTAAACATAGAAGTTTGAGTTCATATAAATGAAATGGTACGTCTAGCTTCTTGCCTCAAAATTATGTCTGAGAGAGTCATCCATAATGTCATATGTGACAGTAGTCCTTCCTTTTGCATATAACTGTGAAGATTCTATTTTATAAATATACCATAATATGTATGTATCTATTCCATTGTTTTTCTAATTTTTTGTTATTATGTATAACATTGTTAAAAGAGTACTTTACAAGTACACAACGTGATACAAGTACTCAATTTCTGCTGAGTATATACCTAAATGTGAAATTACTGGTTCAGATTTTATATACCAATACATACATATGATCATTACCAATTTCTATTTTCAAAACTGATGTATGGGAGTGCTAATTTTTTCACATACTCACTAACATTTCTTACGGACAGTCTTTTCAACTTTATCCACTATGTAGAGGGTGAGTGACATCTCACTGTAGATTTTATTTGCATGCAGGCATAGATGCATGAATGAATTAAATATAGCTTCCAAAGAAGTAAAAGTCTTGACTACTTTTGAACACCCCCAATTATTACAAACTCAATCAACACTACATACTTTTTACTTAAAAAATTAAAACAAAAACAAAACTACTTCACAGTGTAATAAAACCTTCAAAATATGCTTTACCCAATACCATCAATACATTTCGTTTTGGAGTGTTCCAATTTTGATCCTAATTGAAACTGTACCTAATAGTTTCTCAAATAAAATTTCAGACCTCCTATGTCCTTAAGTTTGATTTGGATCCTCCTCCTTTCTGTTCCTTGTTATTTTGGACTTGTGTTTACTGAGAGGCGTGGCATTTTGTATTATAGTTAATTCTCTGTTTATTTACCTGGGTCCTCCACCAAATTGTAAGTATCCTACAGGTAATGATCATGTGTTATTTTAGGTGGCATATTCTGTGTCTTACAAAATATTTGTTTGTAAGTTTGTAAAGTTTTTGTGCAACGAATTACTATCAGGTTCATAACTCTCTACCTTGGAAAAGCTCTCTGTCTATATGGAAAGAAGATAAAGGAGAGGGAGGCACACACAGATAATGGCAGGATAGACAAAGAGATAATGAAAGAAAGAGACTGAAATTTTAATGTCTCATAGTCTTGTTAAATTAATCCCATATCCAAGTAAATAATGAATAAATGAACGAACGAACGAATGAATGAATGACCCCCATATCCTTGTACTAAATCTCCCATCCCACTGTGATTGGTAGGATGATGTATAATTTATCATCCAAATTAGGATACTAATGAGAATAAAAAGGACATTTTAAGATGGGGTGCTGGAACAAGAGTTATAATCCAGTTCATACAATAAAAGGTATAAATCTTAAGTAGTTTGTGTTTAAGCTAATTTGAGTGGGTTTCTAGTCCTTGTACCCCCAAAACTCTTGATATATTATAAATATTTGATACTGTATGATCCTCTGATTTCTTACAGAACTATATCTCAGAACAGGAAAGACTTAAGAGCAGTCTTGCATGATCCATGAGAGGACACTGAAATGAAAAGCACATAATTCCAGAACCTGTCAAAAAAAATTATTAAGGATTAACTGAATATCTCCATTCTAATGATCCCAATGGATTCAACTGCATTTCCCACCTGAAGTTTTATGGCATTCAAAGGCACAGGTGTTCCTACCTAAAGATATCTGTTAAGAATATACAGTGGAAAAATCTTGTAAGACCTAGAAAGTGTTGAAGAGAGATGGGATGCATTTTAGGAGCTTTTTCTTAGACTGAATAAATGAAGAGGCTCCAAAGGGGGTTCGATCTAAGAAAGTGAATGAAGGAAAAGTGTCTAAAGCCCATGTTTTCATGGTATGTATATTCTAAAACAAAATCAGAAACAGTCTTTACACAGAGGTGTGAGGAGTTCCTTTGAAGAAGGAAATATTGTTATGCAAATTGTTTCATAATCCACAGGGAGTAGTGGGGGTGGAGGGCAGTTCTCCAGAGGACAAGTAAGAGCTGGAATCTTGGAAGTCTTTAGCATAGAAAAAAAGCTTCAAACAATCTGGACTACAGAAAAAAAAAATCCCTGAAATTAAACATGGGAGCCTTTAAGTCTTCTCAGTTCTCATGCCCCACATAAGAAATCCTCATTGTTATCATGAGATCACTAGGTAAGCAGACAATTTACAGTTTCATCCAGGAGTCCTCCAGACTTGTTGTTCCTTCCTTATGACTTCTTAGACAGCCATATTTGTTTTATAATTCTTCAAAAGCCTTATAATACATTAGTTTTCTGTGTGTGTGTTTCCTTTCTAGACTGAACTCTCAAAGTGGAACTGTTTGGTAATCATCTGCTTTCTGTGCATATAACACTGGGAGTAAAACATTCTAAGGGCTGAATAAATCTTTGCCGAATAAGTAGAAAAATAAATGAATGAATTTTCCTTCTCTTAGTATTTGTTTCTGTTTATCATCAAAAATTTAAAGAAAAGACCAGATAATTTCTAAATATACCACCAACTTTAAATTTGGTGTTCCAATATTCTCTAAGTAATTTTTAAAATATACTTTCAAAGGCTAAAATTACTTTACTGTGATAAAAAAAATGACATTGAAAGCCCTCTGTTTCCATTTTACATTTACTGTATTAACATTTAAAACCCTGGTAGTTATACATGAACATTAGAGAGCCTATTTTTAAAGAAGTATTTATGATTGAATAGGAAATGCTAGGAGGCAGAAATTCCAAATAACACTACGACATTACTGCACTTAAAAAAATTGCCATTAATTTTGAACAATGGGTTGTTTTATGTGCGTGACACCCTATCTTCAAATGCCAAGAATTATAAATAGCATTTCTATAATAATACAGAGATTATAGAACAGTTTTATCTTACACTATTTCATTGATTTTCAAATAATTTTTAGGAGAAAGAAATGTTCCCTTATGAAATTATGTTATTGTTCTTGAGTCTGTTCTGTGATTCCAACAATAAAACAGAGTCAAAATGGTGTTATTATGGACAGAAAAAGACAGGAGATCCTGAAGTCCCAATCACTTGGCCTTGCTCCTACCCCCTTCAGTGAATTCTGAGATGCTTCCAGTAAACCCTAGCACTCTGTGGAACCCAGTTTAAATGGCATTAACTATGTAACAAGCCTTTATTTATTTATTTATTTATTTATTTATTTATTTATTTATTATTTATTTATTTTTTAAAATCTGGAACGCTTCACGAATTTGAGTGTCATCCTTGGGCAGGGGCCATGCTAATCTTCTCTGTATCGTTCCAATTTTAGTATATGTGCTGCCGAATTGAGCAATGTAACAAGCCTTTAAAGATCTGATGCATTGAATATAATACTAAGAGAGATTAAACAAATTTCTCAAGGTCAGAGGATATGTATATAATGGACATAGGATAAACCCACATATTCAGACACTAACTTTCATATCATTCCTAGTTCACCAAAGTCGGATATGAATATTTTTAGAGTCTACTGACCCATCCACTAGAAAGTCACTCATCTCTACAGTAAATCTGTGAAATCACTTTCTCCTCCTCCTTCCATATTTGCTACCCTAGAGAGCTGTGTTACTTTCATTGAGCAAGTCTTTTCGTCCTTCATTTCCATTCTAAATAAGTTATCTCTGCAAGAAAGCATTTGCCTAATTCTCCTTTATATCATGTCTCTCTCTAAGGCAAAAGACACAGAAGGTGACAACAAAACATTCATTAGTCATATTTTCTCTGCCAGTTTGAGAACTGGTTAAAAATCTCTACTCAAATGAAGCTCCCCTAACTAATTCTTTGGGGCCATTTGCACACAGATGCCATGGGTTCTTAGGCTTACAGGTTCCATGCTGCATGCAGGCAAGCTAGGTCTGTAGTTTCTCTTCTCTCTCATGGATAATTTTCTTCCCTAAAATTAACTATAAAGTAGCCTTGACTTATCAGGGGAAGCTGGTTTTCTTTAGAGAAGACTGAGTAGACAAAGAGCAAAGAAGACAAAGTAAAGAATACCTTTTTGCTTCATATGCAACTAATATCCTCTATTACATATTTTCCAATAATAACTTATACATTGATACTTTACAATCTTTGACACTTATAAATCTCCACATGGCATCTGCCATCTGCCTTCCATTGGTGACAATTTGAATGAGAAAGGGTAGTTTAGACTCCTATTCAAGGTATCATCCTTATGATGACTTCACAAATAAAATCAAACAATTGTTGAAATATGTGCAGAAGTACCCTAACGTGAGCATTCTACCAAGAATTAATTTGCATTTTTCTTTACTGTTTTTAGCAAGACAGATTATCACCAGTATCAAGTCAAAGGCAGGGACAGAATATGACCTTTAAAAATATCTTTCTTGTTCTTTCAAGAAATATGTAAATGGTCTTTTATGGTAGTTGTGTAACTATAATGTTAGCAAGCCTAATATTCCCAGAATATATGTAAAACTGGTTGAAAGAAATATCCCCTTTTCTGCAAAGAATACATTGAATAATAGCTTCATTTGTCTCACAAAGAGAAAACAAACCCAGGTGTTAGGAAAGAATTATTTGATGGGTATAGCAGGCAGTTTGTGGGTCCATATACTGTAGTCACATTCTCATTTCAGGTCATGCAACCCACTTATAACTACCAGCACCTGCAATTCCTTTCCTGAGTGGCTCTGGGAGCCTGTTCTACCATATGCATGGGAGAATGAATCATTACCCAGGAAAAGCCTTAACCTGTGGCTGACCAGAATTGGTAGACACATGGCTCCTTTGGTTCTTAAATTAGAAAACTCTGAAGCAAGACAATACTCTTTATGAGAGTTCTGTAATAGAACTAAACTTTAGTTATCTAGAGGGTGGCATGCTTGGTAACACATCAGGTTTTAGCTTCCTCCATTTTCTCTTTCATTTTCCTACACTTCTATCAACGTTTCTTGGAATTACTTTTAAATATGCTAATTGCATTCAGGTCCTTTTTTGTTGTTGTTGTAGGGTCTCTTTCTGAGGCAATCTAAACTAAAACAGAGGTTAAAATGCTTCATAATCTTTTTTTTTAATTTTTTTTTCAACATTTATTTATTTTTTGGGACAGAGAGAGACAGAGCATGAACGGGGGAGGGGCAGAGAGAGAGGGAGACACAGAATCGGAAACAGGCTCCAGGCTCTGAGCCATCAGCCCAGAGCCCAACGAGGGGCTCGAACTCACAGACCGCGAGCGAGATCGTGACCTGGCTGAAGTCGGACGCTTAACCGACTGCGCCACCCAGGCGCCCCGAATGCTTCATAATCATTTTTAAAGCCTGTGGGTTCTTAATCACCAGGGAGCACTGGTAATTCTAGGTTGTATGAAGGAGGAGTCCTTGTTACTGAGGTCCAGAATGGACCCTCAGAAATGGCTTTGTATTAATACCCTGATAGAGCAGTGGCTGGTAAGTAATGATGTCCATACATATATACGGCCCAGACATGTCAGGGAATGAAGTCCTATTGATTGGACTTAGAATGGGGAAATCAAATTGCTTGGAAAACAAGTGTGAACATTCTTTGCAGGACACTGGCAAGAAAGGTTCCAGAGGCTAAAGCAGGGGGTTCAACCCACTGCTATGAACTGGAACTTAAACTTTTAAAACACTGTTAGTCTAATGAGACAGCCCAGACCACATTGGCTTAAGTCAGATTGTAAGAGGGTAGGAAGCCCACCTAGTGGAGAGGCTTCTACCTGGGAAGACACTAATCTAACATTTTTTAATGTCATGGAATTGAAAGATTTTTCCTAGCTTTTGCTTTTAACACTAGACTTGACAAACATCACATGTAAGCTCATATTCATCACACCAAGAGGACATGGTGGCTTGATCTATCTGAAGACACCTGAAGGGAGTTCATGTACCTCTGTATGCATGATGAAGAACGGGAAGGATAATAGAATTAGGACCTTCTCACTATTATAAGCACTCTGTGGATTGGGACTGGACATTCTTGATATGTACATAGGACAAGTCTGGCTTTCATGAAAGTCCTTCCATGCACTTTCCTGGCTCCAAATTCTAGAAGAACTCAACCAGTTATTGGTAATAAACATCTCTTTATTCCTTTGATAATTCCTCTGATAATAATGCCTATATCAAAATTATGTAGAGAAGTATCTATCGATCTATCTGAAGTTCCCCTCCTCATATTTATTTAAAATTTCTCATTTCCTGGTTAAACCCTATCTGAAATAGTTTCCAACTACTTATATCAAGTATTTATTGAGCATTTACTATATGTCAGTCACTACTTGTGCATGAGAGGGATACCAATGAAAGCGGACAAGGCCCCTCAATTGATAGAGCTTACATTTCAGTGGTATAAACATTATCAGATACTTACTATTATAGCTAGTTAAGACAAAAGATTTTTAAAAATGCATGAAATGACCAGTATTCAAGATAAATAAAACATCCTCTAGGTCTTTTTATTGTCAATCCTTTTGATAAATAAGGTACATATAAATTATTTGGTTTAAATTAATATAATTTTAAGCTTAACTGAATATCAAATGCCTTATTAGGTTATACAGTCATGACCTAACTCCTGTCAAAGAACATGATCCCCTTAAGCTCTATACCCTAGCTAATAAGAACCAATTCCAGGCCCTAGAACAATTTCTCTTTTATGCCTCTGTACTTCACAATTACCATTCCTTCTGTTTAAATGACTTCCCTTCAACTACTGTCTTCCTGGAAAATTACTGTTCAATCATCAAGACCCCAAACAAAAATTACTTACTCGATTACTTCCCATATATATAGTTCTATTCTCTAGGCCCTCTGAGCACCTTCACATCCCTAATTCTGATGACACTGCTCAGGACATATCTAAGCACTGCATATGCAATGCTCATTTGCAGTTATGTATACGCTTTTTTTTTTTGAGACAGAAAGCACATGTGAGTGGGGGGAAAGGGCAAAGGAAGAGGGAGAGGAAAACAGAGAATCTTAAGCAGGCTCCCCACCCAGCACAGAGCCCAACATAGGTCTCCGTCTCACGACTTTGGGCTCAAGAGTTGGACACTTGACCAAGTGAGCCACCAAGGCTCATGTATAAGCTTTTGTTCATTATTGGACTGTGAATTCTTTAGATCAGGACATCTCAAAGTTTAACGTGTAATTTAGAATTATAAGAGAAACGTGTTATAATACAGATTCTACTTCAGTGGGTGGGGTCTGTGACTCTAAATTTCTAACGAGCTGCCAGGTGACCTTAATGTCTGATACTACTCATGCCTGAACCATACTTTGAATAGTGAAGCTTTAAATGTTACTTATTCTGTTTGGATTGTAACTTCCTGGCATGAAATTTGGCACTTTATAGGTACATCAGTGTTTACGTATAAATGGTTTGATTCACATGCTGTTATCCTTTCATATAACTCCAATACCAAATTGCAAAACTCCTTGGATGTCTTTATTTTCTCTGCAAGACTTCCTTGAATACTGTATGTACATGGGGCTTCCTATAATTAGAAATATATAAAATACGGTGGTGAAATTGTAGCTCAGCTTTGTAAGGTGACTGGTCAGAGCCGTAAATTAAAAGGTAAAATGTTTCTGACATATTTAACTTTTGAAGTACAGTAATATATTAAAGTAACACACTTCTATATCCAATGCCATAATTAAATTTTAACTCATAAAAAATAATCAACTCCCCACAGGAACAGAGCATTTTCAGTTAAAAAGCTACTTATCATTTCTACAGCCATACAATGTTGAATGTGCTGTTTGATCTTTTAACAATTTCATTTTAAAATATTCACAAAAGAGTGGTAATTAAATTACATGGGTGCCATGGTAACCACTGCATTAAATATGCTTAGACTCTGTGCCTTAGCATTTTGGTAGGGAAAAGGGTATTCTTATTCTGTGACAATTACAAACTATGGGTGTTTAGGTCAACCTCACCCAGCCTTCCAGAAGAGGGTAGGCATATATAACTAAAGTTAGATCAAGAATAGTGGGCACTAGTCAGGTATAAAGGAATCCTATAGCCAAGTAGAAAGTCTAATGGACTGAGAATCAAGTCTCAGGCTAGTCGAGGTTCTGTTATTGACTAGCTGTGTGTTCCTTACTTTGAGCTTACTTTGAGCTGCAGACTTCTCACATGTAAAATGAGAAGGTTGAATATGGAACCAGATGTTCAATTCAACCTTGACTTTTCCAATTCTATGAGATCTTTATGATGTAATAAGCACTATATATTTTTACACACTTTATAGCATATAATTTCTGCATTAATGTCCCAGGGCTGATTAAAAAGTACTACAAACTGGGTGGCTAAAAACCATGGAAATTTTTCTCTCATAGTTGTGGAGATAAGAAGGCTAAAACTAAGGTGCTGTCAGAGCAGTGGTCCTTTGGAAGCCTCTAAAGGATGATGCATCCTTGCCTCTTTTAGCTCCTGGGAGCACAACACTTTCCTTGGTTGTGGTAATGTAAGTTCAGTCTCTACTTGTCTTTACATGGCCCTCTTTCCTTTGTGTCTCTGTGTGCCCCTCTTCCTATAAGGACATCAACCATAATGGCCCACCCTATTCCATCATAACAAATTGTATCTAAAACAACTCTATTCCACATAAGGCAATTTTGAGGTACTGGAGTTAAGACTTCAACCTACTTTTAGAGGTACATAATTCAACCCATAAAAATTTCCTTTTGTGAAATCCAAATCATATTGTGTCTCTTTATTTTAAGCTATAATCTGGTTATAAACTGCAAAACAAAACCATGTAATTCTTTGTACACAGTCTTAGTCTCTAATGCATTGTATTGGGTAGGGGGATATATTCGGTGATCATACTGCAATACCATGACTTTAGCGCTATATTTTTAAGTAAGTATACTTCCTCGGAGAAGAGAATAACAGAATTGCTCAATGTTTTGGAAGGATAAAACAGATCTTTGCGATCCACTTCAGAGTACTATTTTGGGCCATCTAGTCTCAAGACAGCTGAGATGTATAGTCCATGCAGTGTTGCCCAATCTCCACATAAAGCATCTGCTATATGGTCTCAACTTTTTGCTTTACTTTCTTATAATTGTGCAAGGCTGTCGGCCATGCCTAGAAGTAAACCAAAAGTAAGGCAACTAATGCTTTCCAACAACAGGAATTGTGAGTCAGTGGATAAATGTCTAAATGTCTATCTTCTGAAAAGACAACCAGAGCTAACAAACTCATAGATATACCATCCATTGTTTTTATTTTTCTTATTCTTTTTCCTTCCCCATCTTCCACTGTCATCTCCCTTACATGAGTTACCAGGACGACTTCCAAAATAAACCACCTACATCCAAAGGTCCATCTGCATACTCACAGTCTGCTTTAGGGCACTCCAAGTAAAGACAGAGGAGCAAGTAGGCAAAAGAGTGGCCTGTGCAAAGACCCTTAGTTGTGAAAGAGAAAAATGTTGAGGGACTAAAGCAGTTAGGTGTGGATACAGCAGAGGCAAAAGAAAGAAGGTAATGAAAGGCAGGGTTATGAAGGTATATATCTACTGCATGAGGGAGTTTTCACTCTGCTTTCATTTAAAGAACAATCATATATTTTTATGCAGATGAGAGCATGATATAATTTGCGCTTGACAAGAATCACTCTGAGCAGACATGGGAGGGGAGACCATTTGGGATACTCTTGCAAGAGTTCAGTAGTGAGACAATGAGGGTCCAAATGAAAATAATGATAACAAAGCCGAGACTGGGCATATAGAAAAAGGTCATAAAAACTAGTTTTGATTATATCAAATTTAGTGACTGCATACTTGTAAAAGGTGAGGAGAAAGGAATAGGAGGGATTCCTAGGTTTCATTTGAATAACTAGGCTGTGAATAAATGAGGAAGGACATGTTTGAAGGAGATACAGCGTTGTCCAAATTAATATATAATATTTTAGTTTTTTCTTAAACTTTAATGTGTATATAAACCACCTGAGGATCTTACTAAAATGTGGATTCTGATTCAGCAGTTGTAGACGAGGGCCTGCACTTCAAATAAGCCCCCAGGGATAAGAGACGCTACTGCTGGTACTCAGCACACTGGGTAGAACAGTAAACCAAACTGAATAGAACAGGTATGAGCTAAAGACTCTGTTGGTAAGATTCTAACCCAGTTCTAGCTTGAGCATTTGCCAAAAGCCTCCATGCCTCTTAATTTTGTTTCCTTGCAGCAACAACCTAATAGGTTTACCCTCCCATAAAACAGCTCCCAATCACTTTGCTAGCCCTTCTTCACTCATACCTTTTCAATAGCACATGTCTCTTCATTGTGCTGCCAATATTCCAATCACTTTTATCCCGGTAACCCTGTCCTAACCCTACCGACCTCTGATGATTCAGTGACATCAACTACTGCTCTTTTTTATTTATGCCAGTTTGGGTGCTTTCTATCCTTTCCCAATTTGGAGGACTTGCCACTACTTATGGTCTTTTATTTAAATTCTCAGGCTTTCCTACTCTTTCTATATTAGTATATTGGTATAAACTGGGTTCAGTAGATTTCCCACTACTTTACACATTGGCTTTTACTTCAACTTCCTCTGCCTCTCCTTGTTCATAGAGGAAATGTTTAATGTGTACAATTTCTCCCATTTAAGAGTAATTAAAATATATCTGCCTAATTTGCTAGAAAACTCAGGTCATAAAATCTTATGCTCATAATGCTTTCAAGAAGCAGAGTCAAAGGAAGCTTATAGAATCAAACCATTAATAAAAGGGAACAGACTTTCACATCTATCCCTTCTCTCTTTTGCTATATTCATTAAATAGGGACATGTACAATGAGATTCATTTCTCCTGAAGAGAAAAAAATATGAGCTTTTTCCAGTCTCATCTTAATATAATCCCCGGCTTTGGGTTCCTCGCTTCTGTATTTAAGAATATCATGGTACGTTCCTCAAAATTTGGTGCAGTGGTTCTCAAATGTGAGTAGTATATCTTACCCAGGGAATGTTTAAGAATGTATATGAGAATAGGGAGGAGGCAAGATGGCAGAACAGCATGGAAGGTTTTTGTGTGTCTCACGTCCATGAAATAAAGCCAGACCAACACTAAACCATCCTACACACCTAGAAAACTAATTGGAGAATTAACACAACCATCTGCACAACCTGAACCACAGAAATCAGCAGGTACACAGTGCAGAGAGCTGAACTTGGGGAGCAAGAAGCCACGAAAGGTGTAGGGAACTGCTTTTGCGGGCAGAGAGAGGATGGAGACTGGGGAGGTGGGTAGAATATGGGAAAATCACACCCCCCCAAAAAAAACAGCTGGAAAGAAAGTGGAAAATTGGAAACAGCCACAGGGACTAAACTAAAAAGGGAGAAAGGAGAAAAGAGGGTTTAAAAATTCCATTAAGAATGTAAACAAGGGGAGCGCAAAGGTTGCAACTCCACAGCTTGATACCTGGCAGTGCTCTGGTGGGAAGGGCAAATCCCCAGGAACAGAGTGGGGTCCAGGAGGTTCTCATGTCACACAGGGAAAAGCGGGTCCACTGTGGGAAGAACATTTAGCAGAGACTATTGAAGCCACCTGGTCCCAGGAGACCCCAGAAGGCTGCCACATTCCCTGGTGCTGGGGCAAGGTCATTAAGGGTGAAGGCTGGTGCCAGATGTGTGTTGTGATTATCCATAATCCCTGAGACGCTGCTGCAACATTATCTTGTAAACATTTTCTGCGATGGGCTGGCACCTGGCTGCAGTCTTGGGGCACCAGAAACAACAGGGTCCAGCGGGTGTACCGGGGTGCAGCCAATATTAGGCCATTGCTCATTCGGCCATTGCTTAGTGAGACCCTCCTGCAGAGGGGTGGAACGGGTCAAAGCTGCAGTCCTTTGGAAGTAAGGGGCCGGGGAAAACAGCTGCATCTGAGACAAAACTTGGGAGAGAGGTACTGCCTGGGGCCTGGTCACAGAGAGTGAAGAAGCAGGGAGTGGATGAGAGCTGAAGACAGAGGACAGGTGCGTGATTGCTGATCTGGGAGAACAGACTGGGTGGCTGGGTGGCACCATTTTCACGGATCCTGCGCATGCACATACGACCTACTAGCCCCATAACAATCCACCCGCGTAGGCTAGCAACACCATCTAGTGGAGAGCAGAACTGTTACAATGAGTGCCGCCCAACTGGGCCAACTTCGCTCTTCAAGAACACAAGTCTCACCACCGGCTTAATTTATGGACTATAAAGAGCTACCTAGACTGACTTCTAGGGGAAAATGAAGCAAGTTCAGTCCTACTTCAATTTGCTAGCAGGTTCATCTATTCAATTTTCTTTCTTTTGTTTTATTCTTTTTCCTTTTTCTATTTTACAATTCTTGTCTTTTTCTTGAATACAGAAGAAAAAATTCATTTTTATTAAAAATATCTTTAATTTTTATTACTATATTTTTTACCTTTGTGTAAATATTTTCAAATTCTACTTTACTTCCATCATTTTATTTTAGTCTACTTCAATGTACTCACCTTTTCAAATTTTCAAACAATTTCCTTTTTTGTTCTTTTTTCTCTTTTTTGTTTCTTTTCTTTTTTTTGAATACAGAAAGAGAAGAACTTAATATTTACTTTCAATTTCTATTAAAATATTTTTATTTAATTTGTATTACTATATTTTTTGCTGTTATGTAAATTTTTTCAAATTCTATTTTACTTCCATCATTTTATTTTAGTCTACACTATATTCACTTTTTCAAATTTTCAAATGATTTTTTTACTTTTTTCTTTTTTAATCTTTTTTTCTTTTTCATTTATTTTCTTTTTCTTAAATACAGAAAACAAAAAAATTCATATTTTTAATTTTTATTAAAAATATTTTTCTTTAATTTTTTTCATACTATATTCTTAACTTTTGTGTATATTTTTTCAAATTCTATTTTACCCCCATCATCTCATTTTAGTCTACTTCATTGTATTCATTTTTTCAAAATCTCAAATGATTTTCCCCCTTCTTTTTTTTCCCTTTAATCTGTCAAACCACTTTCAGTACCCAGACCAAAACACACCTAGGATCTAGCATCATCTGTTCGATGTGTGTGTGGGTGTTTAATTTTTAATTTTAATATTTTTTTAATTTTAATTTTTTTAATTTCAATTTTTCTACCTCATTAATTCCTCTTCTCCCCTCAAAATGACAAAACGAAGAAATTCACCCCAAAAGAAAGAGCAAAAAGAAACGACAGCCAGGGATTTAACCAACACAGATACAAGCAAGGTGTCTGAACCAGAATTTAGAATCACGATAATAAGAATACTAGCTGGAGTCGAAAATAGATTAGAATCCCTTTCTGCAGAGATAAAAGAAGTAAAAAATATCCAGAATGAAATTAAAAATGCTATAACTGAGCTGCAATCACGGATGGATGCAGCAGCAGCAAGGATGGATGAAGCAGAACAGAGCACCAGTGACATAGAGGACAAACTTATAGAGAATAACGAAGCAGAAAAAAATAGGGAGAATAAGGCAAAAGAGCATGATTTAAGACTTAGAGAAACCAGTGACTCATTAAAAAGGAATAAGATCACAATCATAGGGGTCCCAGAAGAGGAAGAGAGAGAAACAGGGATAGAAGGGTTATGTGAGCAAATCATAGTGGAAAACTTTCCTAACCTGGGAAAGACACAGCCATCAAAATCCAGGAAGCACAGAGGACCCCCATTAGATTCAACAAAAATGACCATCAACAAGGCATATCATAGTCAAATTCACAAAATACTCAGGCAAGGAGAGAATCATGAAAGCAGCAAGTGAAAAAAAGTCCCTAACATACAAGGGAAGACAGATCAGGTTTGCAGCAGACCTATCCACAGAAACTTGGCAGGCCAGAAAGGAGTGGCAGGATATATTCAGTGCACTGAATCAGAAAAATATGCAGCCAAGAATTCTTTATCCAGCAAGGCGGTCATTCAAAATAGAAGGAGAAATAAAAAGTTTCCCGGACAAACAAAAATTAAAGGAGTTTGTGCCCACTAAACTAGCCCTGCAAGAAATTTTGAGGGGGACTTTCTGAGGGGAAAAAAGATGAAAAAAATATATATATATATACCAAAGGAAACAAAAGATTAGAAAGGACCAAAGAACATTACCAGAAACTCCAACTCTGCAAGCATCATAATGGCAATAAATTCATATCTTTCAGCACTCACTCTAACCGTCAATGGACTCAATGCTCCAATCAAAAGACACAGGGTAGCAGAATGGATAAGAAAACAAGATCCATCGATATGCTGTTTACAAGAGACCCACTTTAGACCTAAGGACACCTTTGGATTGAAAATAAGGGGATGGAGAACCATCTATTATGATAATGATCAACAAAAGAAAGCCTGAGTAGCCATACTTATATCAGACAATCTAGACTTTAAAATAGACTGTATCAAGGGATACAGAAGGACATTATATCATAATCAAAGGGTCTACAGACCAAGAAGACCTAACAATTGTAAACATTTATGCACCAAATGTGGAAGTTACCCAAATATATAAATCAATTAATCACAAACATAAAGAAATTCATCGATAGTAGCACCTTAATAGTACGAGACTTCAACACCGCACTCACAGAAATGGACAGATCATCTAACCAAAAAATCAACAAGGAAACAATGGCTTTGAATGACACACTGGACCAGATGGATTTAACAGATATATTCAGAACATTTCACCCTAAAGCAGCAGAATATACATTCCTCTCCAGTGCACATGGAACATTCTCCAGAATAGACCATATACTGGGACACAAATCAGCCCTAAGTAAGTACAAAAAATCAAGATCATACTGTGCATATTTTCAGACCACAACACTATGAAACTTGAAATCAACCACAAGAAGAAATTTGGAAAGTTAACAAATACTTGGAGACTGAAGAGCATCCTACTAAAGAACTAATGGGCTAACCAAGCAGTTAAAGAGGAAATTAAAAAGTATATGGAAGTCAATGAAAATGATAACACCACAACCCAAAACCTCTGGGACGCAGTAAAGGCAGTCATAAGAGGAAAGTATATAGTAATCCAGGCCTTCCTAAAGAAGGAAGACCTCAGATACACAACCTAACCTTACGCCTTAAGGAGGTGGAAAAAGAACAGCAAATAAAACCCCAAACCAGCAGAAGACAGGAAATAATAAAGATTAGAGCAGAAATTAATGCTATCAAAACGAAAAAAAAAAACAGTAGAACAGATCAATGAAACCAGAAGCTGGTTCCTTGAACGAATTAACAACATTGATAAACCACTAGCCAGTTTGATCAAGAAGAAAAAGGAAAGGACCCAAGTAAATAAAATCGAGAATGAAAGAGGAGAGATCACAACCAACACAATAGAAATAAAAACAATAATAACAGAATATTATGAGCAATTATATGCCAATAAAATGGGTAATCTGGAAGAAATAGACAAATTCCTAGAAACATATACACTACCAAAACTGAAACAGGAAGACATAGAAAATTTTAACAGACCCATAACCAGTAAGGAAATTGAATTAGCAATAAAAAAATGTGCCGAAAAACAAGAGTCCAGGGCCAGATGGCTTTCCAAGGGGAATTCTACCAAACATTTAAGGAAGAGTTAACACCTATTTTCTTGAAACTGTTTCAAAAAATACAAATGGAAGGAAAACTTTCACACTCTTTCTGTGAAGCCAGCATTACCTTGATTCCAAAACCAGACAGAAACCCCACTAAAAAGGAGAACTATAGGGGCGCCTGGGTGGCACAGTCGGTTAAGCGTCCGACTTCAGCCAGGTCACGATCTCACGGTCCGTGAGTTCGAGCCCCGCGTCGGGCTCTGGGCCGATGGCTCAGAGCCTGGAGCCTGTTTCCGATTCTGTGTCTCCCGCTCTCTCTGCCCCTCTCCCGTTCATGCTCTGTCTCTCTCTGTCCCAAAAATAAATAAACGTTGAAAAAAAAATTAAAAAAAAAAAGGAGAACTATAGACCAATTTCCCTGATGAATATGGATGCAAAAATCCTCAACAAGATATTAGCCAATCAGATCCAACAATACATTAAAAAAATTATTCACCACGACCAAGTAGGATTTATTCCTGGGATGCAGGGCTGGTTTAATATCCGCAAAACAATTAACGTGATTCATCACATCAATAAAAGTAAGGACAAGAACCATATGATTTTCTCAAAAGATGCAGAGAAAGCATTTGACAAAATACAGCATCCTTTCTTGAAAAAACACTCTCAAGAAAGTAGGGATAAAAGGAGCATACCTCAAGAACATAAAAGCCATATATGAACATCCCCATGCTAATACAATACTCAATGGGGAAAAACTTAGAGCTTTCCCCTTAAGGTCAGGAACAAGACAGGGATGTCCACTCTCGCCACTGTTATGCAACATAGTATTGGAAGTCTGAGCCTCTGCAATCAGACAACACAAAGAAATAAAAGCATCCAAATTGGCCAGGAGGAGTTCAAACTTTCACTCTTCGCAGATGACATGATACTCTATATGCAAAACCCAAAAGATTCCACAAAAGCACTGCTAGAATTGATTCATGAATTCAGTAAAGTTGCAGGATATAAAATCAATGCACAGAAATCGGTTGCATTCCTATATACCAAAAATGAAGTGACAGAAAGAGAAATCAGGGAATCAGTCCCATTTACAGTTGCACAAAAAACCATAAAATACCTAGGAATAAATCTAACCAAAGAGGTGAAAAATCTATACACTGACAAGTATAGAAAGCTTATGAAAGAAATTGAAGAAGACACAATGGAATCTGTGTCCAGATTTCACCCTAAAAAATGGAAAAAAATTCCATGCTCCTGGATAGGAAGAACAAATATTGTTAAAATTTCAACTCTACCCAAAGCAATCTACATATTCAATGCAATCCCTACCAAAGTAACACCAGCATTTGTCACAGAGCTAGAACAAATAATCCTAAAATTTGTATGGAACCAGAAAAGACACCGAATAGCCAAAGCAATCTTGAAAAAGAAAACCAAAGCAGGAGGCATCACGATCCCAGACTTCAAGCTATGCTACAAAGCTGTAATCATCAAGACAGTATGGTACTGGCACAAGAACAGACACTAAGATCAATGGAACAGAATAGAGAACCCAGAAATAGACCCACAAACGTATGGCCAACTCATCTTTGACAAAGCAGGAAAGAATATCCAATGGAATAAAGATAGTCTCTTTAGCAAGTGGTGCTGGGAAAACTGGACAGTGACATGCAGAAGAATGAACTTGGACCACTTTCTTACATCATACACAAAAACAACTCAAAATGGATGAAAGACCTCAATGTAAGACAGGAAGTCATCAAAATCCTCGAGGAGAAAGCAGGCAAAAAACCTCTTTGATCTTGGCTGCAGCAACTTCTTACTCAATACATCTCCAGAGGCAAGGGAAACAAAGGCAAAAATGAACTACTGGGACCTCATCAAAATAAAAAGCTTCTTCACAGCAAAGGAAACAATCAGCAAAACTAAAAGGCAATCGACGGAATGGGAGAAGATATTTGCAAATGACATGTCAGATAAAGGGTTAGTATACAAAATCTATAAAGAACTTATCAAACTCAATACCCAAAAAAACAAATAATCCAGTGAAGAAATGGGCAAAAGACATGAATAGACACTTCTCCAAGGAAGACATCCAGATGGCCAACCGATACGAAAAAAGGTGCAACAGCACTCATCATCAGGGAAATACAAATCAAAACCACAATGGGATATCACCTTACACCTGTCAGAATGGCTAACATTAACAACTCAGGCAACAACAGATGTTGGTGAGGATGCAGAGAAAGAGGATCCCTTTTGCATTGCTAGTGAGAATGGAAGCTGGTGCAGCCACTCTGGAAAACAGTATGGAGGTTCCTCAAAAAAGTAAAAATAGAACTACCCTATGACCCAGCAATTGCACTACTAGGCATTTATCCAAGGGATACAGGTGTGCTGTTTCAAAGGGACACATGCACCCCCATGTTTATAGCAGCACTATCAACAATAGCTAAAGTATGGAAAGAGCCCAAATGTCCATCGATGGATGAAAGGATAAAGAAGATGTGGTATATATACACAATGGAGTATTACTTGGCAATCAAAAAGAATGAAATCTTGCCATTTGCAACTACGTGGATGGAACTGGAGGGTATTATGCTAAGTGAAATTAGTCAAAGAAGGACAAAAATCATATGACTTCACTCATATGAGGACTTTAAGAGACAAAACAGATGAACATAAGGGAAGGGAAACAAAAATAATAAAAAACAGGGAGGGGGACAAAACAGAAGAGACTCATAAATATGGAGAACAAACTGAGGGTTACTGGAGGGTTTATGGGAAGGGGGATTGGCTCAATGGGTAAGGGGCATTAAGGAATCTACTCCCAAAATCATTGTTTCACTACATGCTAACTAATTTGGATGTAAATTTTAAAAAATAAAAAATAAAATTAAAAAAACAAAAGAGTGTATGTGAGAAGGGTTTAATTTGCCACAAAGATTGGCATGGAGAATGCCACTGACATTTGAAGGGCAAGTTCGGAGATGTTAAATCTTATGCAATGTATGTAGTGGTCTCCTCCATAATACCATTTATTCCCTATCAAGAAATATAGCTAGAATATGACAGCATTATATATAAATTTGTATTATGTGACTTTAAAGGGGGAGAAAGAGCTGTCACTAAATTATTTACTTAGGGAAATAATATAAAATAATGAACAAAACCACTCAAATAAAAATAAATGAAAAGAAATCCAAGCAGGAAGACATAGGAATTGCATATTGTGTTACTACCATATTAGTTGGAAAGAGAAAATGTCAGCCATAGTTTTTAGGATACATCTTGAATTATGTGAACTATGCATTGTGGGAATTGTTAAGATCACATCTCTTACCTCTCTTATGTTTACTTTTATAATAGTCTGCATTAAGAGGAATGGTATCTTCCCTATCAGATCCATAAAGTCTGTTTTACTTTAGACATTTGATGTACAATGTTATATACTACAGAAAGGAGGCAGAGAATTAAAACAAGTTCCTTGAACACTAAAATAGCCAGAGCTGTCTGCTATTTGGATAACTTAATCGGTGATGTTGTAAATCTTTAAAAGTCAAGAATGTCTGAGAAAATGTATTCTTGAATCATAACTCCCAAGAAGCAGGTATCAAAAACCTCCCTGTTTGGTTCTACTGCTCAAGGCCCTCATGGTTTAATACAGTTTGTGAATTATTAAGGTTATCAATTAGGCGGGGACTAAAGATAGTAGGTACATATCTTATTTTGAAATTAAGGTAGAAGATATACTTTAAGTATCAGAAAGTCAATTAAACAGAATCTATGATTCTGCAAGTCAAACAGGTTCTCTCTTCTCTGTATTGACCTAAGGTGTCACAGCTTTAATGAGGACAGTTTTAGCAAAAGCAGTCAAGTCCATTACATCTTCTCAACAATCTTTATATAACTTACTATAGAATGTATGCAGGGGTGGAGGCATGAGGGGAAAGTTGCAAAGGGAGGGGTAATTATAAGAGAACAAACACTGGATGTCGAGTAAGGTAGACTTTATTTGAAAATCCAGCTCACCTACTTTTAAGCTATATGATTATGCAATTTACTATTTGTCAAAATATGTTTCCTTAGTGCCAACATGAAGAGAATAATGCTTTATCTGATAAATCACAAGGCTTGTTAAGGATATTTAAATCAGGGAAGCTGAGTGAAAGAAGCAAAAAGTTCACCTTCTGCATAGTAGGCACTCACTATAATCATTGCTTCTAAATAACATGCTGAATTTTAAAATTATTTAGAAAGACTTAGTTTTGCCTTGCAATGAATGCTATAACACATTGGAATTTTCTGTCTGATTTTTGTTAAATTTAGGAGCAGTTAATTATAGTAAGAAGGCTAAAGGTCTTTAGGGCATACCACCTTGTCTTTGTGTGGTCTACAAGCAACTGTAATACACAGTGGCAACCAAATGTATTTCTTACAGTGGAATGAAGACTGTCATGCTGAGTGGATTTCAGTGAAATGTGGTTCTTAAATTTTTTTTTAACGTTTATTTATTTTTGAGACAGAGAGAGACAGAGCATGAATGGGGGAGGGTCAGAGAGGGAGACACAGAATCCGAAACAGGCTCCAGGCTCTGAGCAGTCAGCACAGAGCCTGACGCAGGGCTTAAACTCACGGACCGCGAGATCACGACCTGAGCCGAAGTCCGACACTTAACCGACTGAGCCACCTAGGCGCCCCTGAAATGTGGTTCTTGAGCAGAGGCCTTGGCAATATCTGACTGTGTTAGTTCAAACATAAAAGTCAGAAGACTAGCTGGGAATATTGGATCTAGGTGTGAGATCAGGATGTCATGTTTAGACATGTATTTGCTGGGCTGTCTCTTCCATCCTCTCCTTCTTCCACTAACAATTACAGATAAATAAATAACCAGGATTATATAAAGCTTAGGGACTGGTTCCCCAACCAGTCCCTGATTCCCCTCAGATGACACCAATAACGGGGCATCCATGTATATTTCTAGGATTGGTAGTTTTTACTACTTTTCCTCCCAAATCTAAACTTTTAGTTTCTCCTTCTGATTAAACCCAAAGAAATTAGACCATTCAGCACAAAGTAAAGTCCTAACTGCAAAAAGCAGGGGCGTTGAAAACCACATAGTAAGCATGTAACACCTACAGCTTTATCATTTATAATAGATAAACAGAATCGCTTTTTTTTGTAGTATTTGACTGTTTATAAATAATCTTATGTTTTATTCTCTGTGAAGAAATTTGGACTCATAATTATTTCTATTTTATAAACTAGGAAACTAGGGCTCCCAACAGTTAAGTCAACGTGTCAATATCCTTAAATGTTCCTATGACCCTTCTGATTTCAAGGTCCTAACACATACTCTTTCCTCTACCTGCAATTTGCCTTTTCTCTGTTCTCCTACAAATGTTTCTCTTTGCATAGTTACTTTCTTCTTAGACTTCAGATTAATATTTAAATATCACAGCCTCAGAAAGCCATCAGTCCTAAATACCCCTACAAATTCCCATGTTCCATTTTTATACATTCATATAATACATCTCCTTCAATGTATAATTATGCCATATTACATCATTATTCGAATATATATTCTCCTTTCAATTATAAGCTCCATGAGTGAAAATTCTGTCCTCTTATCTCTTATAGTCCAGGGCCCAAATTAGTGTTCAGACCATAAAAGATGCTCAAAAAGTATCTGCTGCCTAAACAAGGGGAACTTAAATTCATATATACTAGTCTTCTTGATCTATAGTTGAATTAATAGTATTTGATCATTTTTTCCATTTATATCCTAAAAGAATCATAATGCTAGAGTACGCTAGGGTCATTTTTTTACCTGGCCATCATTTAAAAAAGTTAATACAACCTATAATTTAGAAAACATTTCCTTATACAGAACCTCATTTTAAAACTCTCTAAAACACCAAGAAGCAACTACTACTATTTGTTTTTAATGAGGAAACTGAACTTTAGAACTTCAAAATACTTGTGTGTGTGTGTGTGTGTGTGTGTGTGAGAGAGAGAGAGAGAGAGAGAGAGAGAGAGAGAGACAGACAGATACAGATACACACACACACACACACACAAACACACACAGATATTTCTTCCTAAATTAGAAGAAGGTCACAAAGCTGACAAACAAAATCTTCATTTCCTTCATATATAGTTCCAGCTTCTCTTTTTATGAGTTATTAAGATTTAAGTGAATATGAGTTGTTATCATGGTAAAATAATGTTTTAACAAGTTTCTATTTGAAAATGGGTAAGAGATTAATCTGCTTTGCTCCAGGGACCAGGAATAGCTAGAACAGTTCACCAACAAGTTGGGGCAGAATATTCTAGTTGTTTCTCGATTCTCATTCTTTGCTATTTTCTCAAAATAAAACCACCATGTTAGCCGGTCACATGAACACCCAAAACGAAGGTTATATTTTTGTTATAGCTTATATGTGGTGATGTAAATAAGTAATGACAGATGGAATATAAGAGGAATGTGTGAGCTACTGAAAGTGTCTTTAGTGAGTGTCCATTCTTCTCCTCTTTCCAATTCTGGTAGATGATGCCTGAAGGGCTGTATTAAAGCAAAGGGTAGGAAGGCATATGGTGAAGATAGCATGACTGCAAGTAAGAAGAAATCTAGGACTTTGACATTAATGAATACATCTTGGTTTTTTAAGTATAGAGAGACTGTGCATCAGCTCATAAGCAGGGGAGGGGCAGAAAGAGAGAGAGAGAGAGAGAGAATCCCAAGCACTGACAGTGTGGAGCTGGACATGGGGCTTGAACCCATAAACTGTGAGATCATGACTTAAGTCGAAATCTGGAGTCAAACACTTACTTAACTGAGCCACCCAGGTGCCCCTTAATGACTGCATCATACTGGTCCTAGATTCTTTAAGTTCCTTCTGCATTTCAAACCAAAAATTTTTTAAATAAGGTAATAAACTTTAATATTTTAGCCTTTTTAAACTTAAAGCTGAATCTAAATCTAATAGACTAGTTAATTGTGAAATAGAGACCAGAGTATTCTCCAAAAAATAAATAAATACAAACAAGTATAAGGAAAGACTTATGGGTGGGAACTATATAGTCATATCAGAAAACAATGATTCATTTTTCTACAATTTATGGCATTGTGGATCCTAGCTGGGGATGAGGATACAAAGGTATGTTTGGGTCCGTAAGTTCCTTTCAATCCATGCTAAGGAGTTTAGACCTGAAAGAGAACTCTCTGTCATAAATAGAGTCTAACCGGCAATTAGAATTAGAGTTCTGTCTGGTATAATGGTGGAGGATTTCAGTTAGGTTGCAGAAATATTCTTCTGATCATGACATATGGCTCTCATATCATTCAGCCCAAAGGAGGATGTCTTTATTCTTTCTTGAAGTGCAGGCATCCTGCAACTGTGATTGCCTGCTAGAAGCTGACATGAGAGTTAATTGTTATTTATATTTGATAGCAGCCCCCAAATCAATCTGATACCACTGCCTCTGCTCTTGAGTGGCTACAGAGAATGTGGCACACAGGCAAAGTCTAATTTAAGAAAGGCACCTGTCAGAATATCGAGCACCTTGCCCTAAGGATATCATCAACCCTAGAGATTTAGTCTCCTGATGTAATATGTCTAACTTGTCTCATTCACTGACTATGTTGACATGTAATGCATGGCAGAAGAGGAGAAAGCAAAGGAAGTTGCAGAAATTTTTATGACTTATTGACAGTATATTCAGTGCTGTACAAAATCAGGAAGAAAGGTCTTTTCAACTGGGACTGAGAACTGTGAACAATCATGAAAAGAAAGAATATGTTTGCACCATTGTGCTCCTCTTGACACTGATTATCCAAAGATGTACATAAAATTTCCTTCCTGGGAAAAGAAATACTCTCTAGGGAACTTCACATAAGGGGAGAATGGCCCTTATATGACAGAAACATGCCATGCTGCTTCATTGTCGTGATGAAACGTCTTCCTTTTCCTCATTGTCCTTGTATCTGAGAGCAAAACATACGTAGCAAGTAGCTGAAGGTGGCTCTAAGATGCTATAGATGATGGTAATGTATTAACATAGGGAATATCAAGGTAAAAAAAAGGTAAAAGAAAATATTCCTAGAGAAGAGAATGTTCCTTTAAGGATATATGTGGCTCCAACTGATCACATTTTTGTTGCAGTTCCAATTAGTATACTGGAATTTCTCATGTTCTTGGACTGCTTATCTCCCTGATTAAGAATTTCCTTTCAATGCTCGGTAATCACTTACAGGCTCCTATGAAAGGCAAGAGAGGGTAAAGTTAATCATGGTTCAGCTTCTTTCTATGTCACAGAATCTCTGATGCTTTCATACTAAGTTAACTCAAGGAATCCTTAGTGACTCTTCCTGATCTATGACCTTGAATTTGGCCCTGTTTGCTTATTTATTTATTTATTTATTTACTTACTTACTTACTTACTTATTTGGCCCTGCTTTAAATATGGCTCTTGAACACAAGCCTGACTTTCTTTTAAACTGGTTTATGATCTTGAGCTTTCCCAACCTTAGTAATAAACGTGAATTCAGTGACTCCAATTTCATTTGTCCCATTTTCAATTCAGTAGCATTGCCTCACAAGTCCCATGCCCAAGCATTATTCTAAGCATGCTTAGCAGTGGTAACTTCTGGAATTTCTGGCTGATGTTAACTTTTAAAACTTTACCAGATACTCCCAAAATAGGAATTAGCCATTATTACTACATCACAGTGCCAGGTGACAAGTTTGTGGTCTTTTGACAAGTCCTACAGCATTACATAAAAATCTAGACAGCATCACTAAGAGCAGGTGATAATAGGGTCATTACAGCAACAGAGGATTGAGAGAAACTAAGAAGTAAAGCTAGAGACATAAAATTCCCACAGAAATAAGGAAGAATCAGAAAACAGAAACTCTAGAAATAGCTGAAGATGAGTTGAGAAAAAAACAACAGTAAATCGTAGAAGCTGTTAGATTAGAAAGCAATGTAGTTTGTCAAAAGCCAAGTGAACTACAAAAAAAAAAGATAAACAGAAACGCAGTGACAGCAATACAACCTTAAAAACAGTCAAGTTGTCCCTTTGCCTACACACTCTTATATAGATGCTAGTTGGCTACAGCCAATGGCAGAATTTGCAGGTGGACACAGTTAAATTCTATAATGGAGGTGGTAAGTTCATTAATGATATTACATAAGCCAAAATGGCCCTAAAGCTAAAGTCAAGTTCAGATAAGGCTTTCAGATTTCCCTATAATGAGATTCTTTATTCACAAGTGCTGAGTACTAGCACTGTTCTGGACATGGAATCATCAGTTATGAAAAAAAAAAAAACCCTACAATGTAGGAGTTAAGAGTCTCACGGGGGAGAACTTATTATTAGCAAGAGATTTATGTAATCCTGTTTTTCACTTAGGAACACTCAGAAATTATATGGGATGGATTTGTGAAACATTTGAGTGGAGAAGGCAGAATTAAGGATGTCAGATGTGTTTGTGGGTTGGAGGGGGAGGGACAGAGAGAGATTGAGAGAGATACTGATTTGAAAGCCATTAAGGGTGTAAACTGACA
Source organism: Prionailurus viverrinus (assembly GCF_022837055.1). Lineage (NCBI taxonomy): Eukaryota > Metazoa > Chordata > Mammalia > Carnivora > Felidae > Prionailurus > Prionailurus viverrinus. The sequence goes on along the minus strand of NC_062575.1, from coordinate 23,690,820 downwards.
AGAGGGAGGGACAAAGAGTTATATCCCATTTTTGGGTAACTAAAAATGGCTGAAAATATTACCAGAAACAAGGGGCAAAGGAAGAGATGGGAGGGGAGCAGTTCTGGGCCACTGAAGTCTGTGAAGACTCAGTTACCTGTTGTTCCATAATTGTGAGAAAGATGGACATATCAATCATGTTTGGTCCTTATGCTTAGTAGAACAAACCAGCTGAAAAACATTTCCCCACTTGTTTACTTTAGTTAAGATTATTTATAAATTCTCCTTTGTTGGCCTTACTAAGATGGATCTCAAAAAATTACCAACCAAGGAAGAAAATATAGTAAGTTTCTCTTCTATAGGCAGAATCATCTCATCATGATTTAAAAAAAAAAATCAGTGCTTGCAGAGTGAGGTTATTTTTCTCATCAGCACAAGAGTGGTTTGTGATCACATCTGTGTCAATAAAATAAATACCACAATTATTCGGATAAATGTAATCCAAAAGAATATTTCAGCAAGATGGCAAAGTAAGAGGTCTTCCATTCATATCTCTCCATAGAAACAAAAATTGGGCAGCAATCCATGGACAAAAGTGTCTTTTTGGGAATTTTTTTTTCAATACATTGAAAAACCTGCCAAACAAGAATACCATACCCAATGAAGCTGCTCTTCAGAAATGAGGGAGTGATAAAGACACCCTCAGACAAAAGCTGAAACAGTCCCTCACCACTAGACCTGACCTGTAAGAAATACTAAAGAAAATATTCAATTTGAAATCAAAGGACACCAAATAATAACATGAAAACATACAAAAGAATAAAACACGTAGGAAAACATAAATATGTAGTAGGGAACCTGTGTGACTCAGTTGGTTAAGCATCCAACTCTTGATATCAGCTCAGGAAGTCCTGATCTCCTGGTGGTGGGGTCAGGTCTCACATCAGGCTCCACACTGAGTGTGGAGCCTGCTTGGGATTCTCTCTCTCCCTCTCTCTGCCTCTCCCCCACTTGTGCTCACTCTCTCTCACCCTTTCTCTCTTTCTCAAAATAAACAAACTATAAAAAAAAATATGTAGTCAAATCAGAATACTCTGTGTTGCAATGGTGATGTGTAAATCACTTTAACTCTACTATAAAAGTTATAGGAAAAGAGTATTAAAAATAACCAAAGCTATAATAAATCATTAAAAGATACACAATATGAAAATATTAAAGTGTGACATCAATAGCATAATATGAGGAATTGGGGAGAAGTAACAGGGTAGAGTTTTTTGTATGGAACTGAACTGTTCTCAGCTTAAAATAGTATTTTATAACTATCAGATGTTTTATGGAAGCCTCAGGATAGTCACAAAAAATATTCTAGTAGAAACAAAAGATGAAGAGAAAGGAATCAAAGTATAACATAACAACAACAACACAAATCAAAAGGGAGACAGAAAGACAGGAAGAAACTACAAAACAATGAAAAAACAATAAATGGCAATAGTAAGTCCTTACCTACTAATAGTGAAATTAAATATAAATAGATTAAATTATTCAATTAAAAGACATAGAGTGGCCAAATGGATAAAAAAAAAACCAGGATATAACACTATGCTGCTTACAAGAGACTCACTTTAGCTTTAAGGATACCTGTAGGCTGAAGGCAAATGGACAGAAAAAAATTATTCTATACAAACAGTAACCAAAGGAGAGCAGGGGTGGCTATACTTAGACCAAACAAATTTTCAGTTAAAATCTGCCATGAGAAACAATTAAGGTCACTACATAAATACAAAGTCATTTAATTACAGTACATAGAAATCATAACTGCATGTGCACCCAGTATTAGGGCACCTTTGTATATAAATCAGATATTAACATAACAGGAGGAACTAATAGTCAGGAATATAATAATAATAGAGGGTCTTAATACCCCACTTTCAAGAACAATTAGATAATCCAATAAAGAATACCAATATGGAAACTGTGAACTTGAAAGTCACTATAACCAATTACAGACTTGATGGACATTTATAGAACATTCCATCCAACAATAATACATTCTTTTCAAGTGCTTATAGAACATTCTCTGGAATAGATCATATGTTAGGTCACAGAAGAAGTCTTAACAAATTCAGGAAGAGTGAAATCATATCAAGTGTCTTTTCTGACCATGGTGGTCTGTAACTAAAAATCAGTAACAGAAGGAACACTAGAAAGTTCACAAACACGTGGAACCTAAACAACACATTTTTGAACAAGCAATGAGTCAAAGAAGAAATCATAAAGTATCTTGAGACAAATGAAAATGGAGTCATAATATACCAAAATTTATGGGAAACAGCAAAAGCAGTTCTAAGAGAGAAGTTTGCTGTGGTAAATGCATACATTTAAAAAAAACCCTCAAATAAATAACCAACTTCACACCTCAAGGCACTAGCAAAAGAACAAAATATGCCCAAAGTTAGCAGAATGAAGGAAAGAATGAAGAATAGAGGAAAGTAAATGGAATAGAGAATCAAAAGACAGTAAGACCAGTGAAAATAAGAGCTGGCTTTTTGAAAAGATAAACAAAATTGACAAATATTTAGCTATACCGACAAAGATAAGAGGGTTTAAACAATAAAATTATAAATAAAAGGAGGGATATTACAGCTTGTACCGCAGAAATACAAAGAATCATAAGAAACTACTATAAACAGTGATAAGCCAACAGAATGGATAATCTGGAAAAAAATAGATCAATGCCTTAAAACCTACTGAGTGAATCATGAAGAAACAGAAAATTAAAACCAATTAATTACTAGTAAGAAGATTGAAGCAGTAATCAAAAAACTACCCCCTCGCCCCCAAAAGCCCAAGACCAGATGGCATCATGGATGAATGCTGGCAAACATTTAAGGAATTAACCCCAATCCTTCTCAAACTCGTCTGGAAAATTAAAGAGAAGGGGACACTTTCAAGCTGATTTTACAAAGCCAGCATTGTCTTCATGCTAAAGCCATATAAGAACACTATAAGAATGAAAACTAGAGTCCAATATCCCTGGTGAACACACATGCAAAAACTGAACAAATTTTTGGAAACTGAATTTAACAGCACATTCAAAGGATCATACACCATTTTCCATTATCATTTGTCCTTGGGATGCAAGGATGGTTCAACATACACAAATAATAGGATATACCACATTAACAGGATAAAGGATAAAATCACATGACTATCTCAAGAGATACAGAAAAAAAAACATTTTATAAATTTCAACATCATTTCAAGATAAAAATCTCAGCAAATTAGAAGGAATGTACCTCAACATAATTAAGTTCTTATACAAGAAGCCCACAGATGCTATCACACTCAGTGGTGAAAAACTGAAAGCTTTTCCTCTAACATCAGAAACAAGTCAACAGTGCCCTCCCTCACCGTATCTATTCAATATAATACAGGAAGTTTTAAGCAGAGCAATTAGAACAAAAATGAATAAAATACAATAAATAAAATAAAAGTAAAATACATAGGAAAGGGATAAGTAAAATAAATAGGAAAGGAATAAGTAAAATTGTCTCTGTTTGCACATAAGATGATCTTAAATATAGAAAACCCTAAAGACACCACCAAAACACTGTTAGAACTAATAAATAAAGTAAAACTGTACTCACACAGTACAGTAAAATCAACTCACACAAAGTATCTTCATTTCTATACACTAACAACAAATTATACAAAAATAAAGAAAATAATTGCATTTATAATAGCAATAAAATACCCAGGAATAAATTTAACTAGAAGAGGTGAAAGATCTGTATACTGAAAAATAAAATACATGGATGAAGGAAATTCAAGAAGACACAAACAAATGGAAAGATATCTTGTCCAGGAAGAATTAATATTGCTAAAATATCTATACTAACCAAAGCGATCTACAGAGTCAATATAATCTCTGTCAAAATTGCAATGCCATCTTGTACAGAAATAGAAAAAAAATCCTAAATTTTGTATGGAGCCAAAAAGACCCAAAAATAGCCAAAGCAATATCAGAAGGAAGAACAAAGCTAGAGGGATCACACTTACTGAGCAAAGCAAAAATTAAAAAAAAAAAAGAAAGAAAGAAAGAAAGAAAGAAAGAAAGAAAAGAAAAAGAAGTGGAAATACATCAAACTAAAAAGCTTCTGCACGTCAAAGAAAATAACAAAATGAAAAATCAACCTACACCATGTAAGAAAATATTTGCAAACCATGTATTTAATAAGGACTTAATACCCAAAACACACGATGCACTTGTATAGCTCAATAAAAAAAATCAATGAATCGATAATATAATTTAAAAAGGGCAAAGGATACAATGAATAACTATGCCCACAAATGTTATTAAATGGGTCAAATCCTTGAAAATTACAATCTGCCAAAACTCACGTAAGAAGAAATAGATTATCTGAATAGGCCTATATTTATTAAATAAATAAAATATTTATTAAAGAAATAAAGAAATCACTGATAACTTCCCAAAAAGAATGACCAGGCCCAGATGGATTCACTGATGAATTCTAGAAAACATTTAAGGAAGAAATTATACTAATTCTCTACAATCACTTTCAGGGTATAAAAAGAGATGAATACTTCTTAATTCATTCTTTGAGGCCAGCATTACTCTAACACCAAAACCAGACAAAGACATTACAAAAAAACTACAGACCAGTATCTCTCCTGAACACAGACACAAGAATCCTCAACAATACAATTAGTAACTCAATTCCAACAATGCATGAAAAGGATTATAAAATATAGCCCAGTAGGATTTATCTGAGGTAGGCAAAGCTGGTTCAACATTCCAAAATCAATTATGTAATCCACCACACTAATAGGCTAAAACAGAAAGATCACATGATCATATCAATAAATAGAAAATAAAGCATATAACAAAATCCAACACCCGTTTATGATAAAAACTCTGAGTAAATCTAGGAATAGATAGGGAAATTCCTGACTGTGATAAAGAATATCTACGAAAAACTTATAGCTAGCATCATACTTAAAAGTGAGAAACGTAAAGCTTTCTCATTAAGATTAAACACAATGCAAGGATGTCCCCTCATACCATTCCTTTTCAAGATGACACTGAAAGTTAGAGCTAATGCAAAAAGACAAAAGAAAAAAAAAGAAAGGAAGAAAAGAAAAGAAAAGAAAAAGTATGCACACTGGAAAGGAGAGAAATAAAACTCTTCACTTGTAGGTGATATGATCTGATCATATATGTAGAAAATCCCAAGAAGTGACAAAATAACCCTCCTATAATAAGCAACTGTAGCAAGTTGTAAGATACAAAGGTAATGTTTAGTAGTCATTTGTTTTCCTATAATGATTAGGTGGAATTTCAAATTAAAAACACAATTCAGTTACATTAGCATCAAAAACAAAATGAAATGTTTAGGAATAAACCTAACAAAATATGTAAAGATCTGTATGAAGAGAACTACAAAATGCGATAAATTAAATGAAAGAACTACATAAATGGAGACAGATTCCATATTCACAGATAACAAGACACACTATGGTGAAGTTCTTTCCAACTTGATGTACAGATTTGATGCAATTCAAATGAAAATCCAAGCAAATAATTTTGTGGATATCAACAAACTCTAAAGTTTATATGGAGAGGCAAAAGACTCAGAATAGCCAGCATAATATTGAAGGAAAAGAACAAAGTAGCAAGACTGACACTATCTGACTTGAAGACTTACTATAAAGCCATAGTAATCAAAACAGTGTTTTATTGGTTAAAGAATGGACAAACGATTAATGGAATAGATAAGAGAGCCCAGAAATGAACCCACATAAACAGTCACCTGACCTTTGACAAGGAAGTGAAGGCAATACAATGGATAAATGACTTTTCAACAGATGGTGCTGGAACATTTGGACATTCACATGCAAAAAAAAAAAAAAAAAGTGAATATAGACCCAGACCTTATACCTGTCACAAAAATTAACTCAAAATGGATCACACATCTAAATGTACACACAAATTTATAATATACCTAGAAGACAACATAGGACTAAGACCAGATAACCTTGAGGATGACAATGACTTTTAAAATACAACATCAAAGGTACAATGCATGAAAGAAATAATTGATAAGCTTGGCTTTATTTACATTAAGAATATTTGCTCCACAAAGGATAATGTCAAGAGAATTAGAAGACAAGCCACAGACTGGGAGAATATATTTGTAAAGAGCAGATCTGATAAAAAACTGTTATTCAAAATATACAAAGAGGTCATAAAATTAAACAAAAATAAACAACCTTATTAAAAAACAGGCCAAAGATCTGAACAGAAACCTTACCAAAGAAAATACATAGATGATATTAAGCTTATGAACAGGTGATCTACACCATATGTCACTGGGGAAAATCAAGTTAAAAGAATGAGTTCCTATTGCACAGCTGTTAAAATGGCTAAAAGCCAGAACAATGAGAATGCTAAATGCTGGTGAGGATGTGGACAAAAGGAATTCTCATTCCCTGCTGGCAGAAATGCAAAATGGTACAGCCACTCTGCAAGATAGTTTGTCAATTTCTTACAAATCTAAAAAGACTCTTGTGACCCAGAAATCGTGCTCCTTTCTATTTACCCAAAGGACTTGAAAACTATGTCCTCACAAAAACCTACACATGGATGTTTGTAGCTTCTTTAATTGTAATTTCCAAAACCTGGAAGCAACCAAGATGTCCTTCAGTAGGTGAATAAATACATCGTGGTACTTCCACATAATGGAATATTATTCAGTGCTAAAAAGAAAAGAGCTATCAAGCTATGAAAGACATGGAGGAAAAACTTAAATGCATATTACTAACGGATAGAAGTCAATCTGAAAATGCTATATACTGTATGATTCCAATCATATGACATTCTGTGAAAGGCAAAACCATGTAGACAGTGAAAAAGAAAAGATTAGTGTTTGCCCGGGCTGGGGGGGGGGGGGTGGGACACAGATAGGCAAAGCAGTGAAGATGTTGTGTATGATACTTTAATGATGAATATACAAGCCAAAGAGTGAAGCATTATGCAAACTATACTTTGGGTGATTACGATGTATCAATGTGGCTTGTCAATTGCAACAATGCATCAGTCTGCTGGAAGATGTTGATAATGAAGGAATTTATGGGGACTAAGGAAATAAAGGAAATATGTGAACCTTTCACATTTGATGTGAACATAAAATTGCTCTAAAAATGGTCTAAATTTTAAAAATGGACAAAAGACTTGAATAGGTATTTCTTCTGAAGAAGATATACAAAAGGCAATATATATATATATATATATATATATATATATATATATATATATATATATATAACATATATATAAAACGATGTTTAACATCACTAGTAATGAGAAAAATGCAAATCAATACTACAACGAGATATCACTTCACATTTGTTAGAATGGCTATTATCAAAACGAGCATTAGCAAGGGTGTAAAGAAAAGGGAATCCTTGTACAATGCTGGCAGGTAGGTAAGTTGGTACAGCTCTTAAGGAAGGCAGCATGCAATTTCCTCAAGAAATAAAAAAAAAGAGGCACACCTGGTGGTTCAGTTGGTTGAGCGTCCACCTTTGGTCCAAGTCATGATCGCGTGGTTTGTGAGTTTTAAGCCCCACGTAGGGCTTTTTGCTGACATCTGAGAGCCTGGTGTCTGCTTCTCATTCTGTGTCTCCCTCCCTCTCTGCCCCTCCTCAGCTCATGCTCTGTCTCTGTCTCTCTCACTGTCAAAAATAAATAAAAACATTTAAAAATTTTTAAAAAATTCAAAACAGAGTTACCATATGGTCTAGCAGCCCCACTTACGGGCATATATCCAAAGGAATTGAAGTTGGTATTTTAAAAGACGTCTGCACTCTTACAATCATTGTAGCACTATCCATAATAGTCAAGATATGAAAACAACCTCAGTGTCCACCAATGGGTGAATAGAAAAAGAAAATGTGGTATATGTGGTACAATGGAGTATTATTCAGCCATTCTTTTATGACAGAAACTTCTGTCATTTGAAATAATGTAGATTAAGCTGGGGGGGGGGGCATTATGCTAACTGAAATAAAACAGACACCCAAAGATAAATCCAATATGACCTCATTTATATGTAGACACTAAAAAAGCCAAAACCATAGAAACAGAATATAATGGTGGTTTTCAAGTACAAAGTTTCAGGCACAAGATGAATGAATTCTGAGGATCTAATATACAACATGGTGATTATATTTAAGGACACAGTATGGTATACCTGAAATTTGCTAGGAGAGTACATCTCAAGTGTTCTCAACACCCACGCATACAAAAATACTAACTAGGTGAGGTAATGAATTTAATATTCCTGAATGTGGTAATAACTTCACAATGGGTATGTATATCTTAAATCATCACGTTGTATACCTTAATATATATATAATATATATATTTATCATATATATAATAGATATATTTATCATATATATAATAGATATATTTATCACATACATCATATATATCACATATATATTTATCATATATATGTTATATATGAATATGATATATATCTTTAATGTAATATACATATATATTTCATTTTTGTTTGTCTATTATTACCTCAGTGAAGCTAGAGAAAAAATAATGAGTTTATTATCCCTGAGAACTGAACAGGTTCAGTGAGAGTTTGTGGGTCAGTGCTAGAGAAATGAAGATTATCTGGAGGCATCCAACAATAGTTCAGACTTAGCCCAAGGTCCAGGAAATCAGTGTAATTTCATTAAGATCAGGTTGATTATCAAAATATATGCATAGCAAGAAGTGTACTGACATGAAAAATGTGCCTTCCTACTGGCACATGGAAGGGGACTGCCACTAGGTATGTTTTGTTTTATTTTACAATAACACAGTAATACATAATCATGAAAAAATAATAGAAGCCCACGTAGGGTAATAGAAATAATACAATCAATCCAATTTAAAGATAAAAATAAGAATGATGATCCCTATTTAGACACATTAATAACAGCTTTTCAAACACAAAAACTCCCTAATTCAGTAGCTTAACACAATGGAAAATGAATTCTTATCCACCTAAAGTCAAAATGGGTGTTAATGATCAGTGAGTGTTCTCTTCCAATACAGAATTAATGATAAATGACTACCTAGTACCCAGTAGTTCAGCCATCTCCCAGGGCCATGATCCAGTGATAGGTCCTCTGCAAATGGAAAGAGAGAATTGAGAAGACATTATCTCCCTCCATTGGTGATAATCAATCTCGTGTCCCTGTCCACATACAGGATGGAGGAGGGGCACAGGTCTAAATTTTTTTAAAGATTGAGATCACACTGCAAATTTTATTACCATTTTGTCATAAAAAAGAGAAAAAACTTACTCTCCTGAAGATGCACTCAAATGAGCCATAATGCTCATGTCTTTTCCAAAACAGAGGAGCAAAAATTTTAAAATACCTACTGTGTACCTCATACTATGTCAACATTATGAGGAATACAGAATATACAGGATTGGATACTTAATAATGTTGCATTATCATCAATAAATGAAATAGCGATAGTTATACCAAGATAAATGCAATTAATTCCAAATTCTGTGATCTGGGAAAAAAATCACCAAAAAAAAGTTGCTAGGGAAGCACCTTGCAGAACTTGAACATAAACAGAGTACAGATAAGCACAGAAAAAGGGGAAAGAAATTCCAACTTAAGGGATACAGAAAACCCACAAATTATACTTCAGTGTTTCAAAAAATCACCACTGTTAATCATAATTCAAATATTTTATTAGGTTTTTATATATGAAACTCTTCATAAATGGCAGAAGGCTTTTAGCCAATTGGTGATAAAACTGAATTAATTAAAATTTACAAGATCTCTCACAGTATTGCAAACACTGTGCTTTACTCATCTATTTTGAAAAGAAATTGGTATAATTGGTGAGATTTTATCATTTTACCCCATGAGGATAAAGAATGTTTTACCATGGCAGAGTATTTATTTCAACTGCTTTTCACTTTTTGTATCCATTTGGTTCAACGTTGAGAAAGAACTTGATGATATCAAAGAAAACCATAGCACAAATCACAACTGTCAACTCTTATAGTTGTAGGCTTTAACTGACTAAGATGAATTACTTCATCATTGAATAAATCATTACTAATCATAATTTGTGTATGTTCTTGGACTGTGCAATTTAGACTGGCGGCACTACAGCCTGCCCAGAACTAATTGCTATAAATGTGCCAGATGTTGTAAAAATCTGGATACGTTTGTGATAAAGTCGAATTGTGCAAATTTGGTATGAAGCTAGAAGTGCATGATTTAAGGGTGCAATCTATATTTCTGACATTATAGGTCAAAGAAATATAGTAAGTATAGAGAGCCTTTATTAATATTGTAAAAGGTTATTTCCCTCTGCACTAAAGACCATTTTTTTTTTCCTTTTATGTCTTGATCCTAATAGATCTGAGCTTGGCTATAAATTTCGATGCTCCCACAAAGGGCATCGGTCTGTGGAAAAATAAGAAACCAAGGTTTAAATTAGAACACTGTTCTTTTTATTTCAGGTATTAGCAGAGACCTCTTCCTTGTTATACACAAAAATGCATAATAAAACACAATGTCGCTACTCTCGAAGACTTCTAAGACCATTAGGACAGAAATAATATGTTAGGGGGAGAAAACAAAACAAAACAAAACTCCTTGGTACTTTCTGATTCATTTAGAATTAAGCTGCATTATCCATACATTAAATAATAAGCAAACATTACTTAGAGGTTATGGGTATCAATATTTCCATTTTCTGTGCATTGTTATGGTAATAAAGCCTTTTAGTCAAGGAAAATATGAAGCCATAAAACTTAATGCTCTATTTGAGGAGCAATTACAGCAAATTATAAGCAACTGGGTTGTACAAAACTGCCATGAATAAAATTTTAAAGTATAATAATATACTGTAAGCATTTACATAGCTGATACTATCCATTTATTTTAAGTGTCAATCTTTCTAAAGATAATCATCAAAAAAAAAGCTGGATTCCTTAAATAATTACCATGTTGATTACTTAGAAGGGCAGACTTCAAATACATTTCAGATTAAAGAATTTTTAATAGGGCTCTGGTATAAAATATCACATTTGCTATTCCATCTCATTTAATACAATAGAGAGTTTGTGGGAAGCTTTGTGGTACTATTGTGTATTTGTGTGCATGTGCGTATGTGTATGTGTGTATATATGCTGTAGGTGAGTAGTTTAGTTACATTGACAATTGTCTATTTACTGCTATTTTTTACTAAATGTTGAAGACATTTTGTAGACTTTAAGCATTTTACTCATGATATCTTCCAAATTAAAATCAATATGCTTTGAAACATACCAAATGACTAGATTTTAGTATTTCTAACAAATACAGTTTATAAAGTACACCTCAATGGGTGTTTTCCTACAAATACTTTCATCAAACCATAAAATATGAAAACAATATGTAACCAAGCACGTATCAACATTAGACATAAATTACTTACACGTCATAAATAATTACTAATGCCAAATTTTTATTAAAATCATTTTTTAAAACTGTATGCTACTTGTTTGGTAATTTGAGTAATATTTATGTTTGTCACTTAGTTATTTTCTTCCCCCTTTTGATAAACATAACAATGTTAATACACCAATACACCTGAATGCCACTGCAGAATTTAATTACACATTATATATTTACAATCTGCTTGATAGCCACTATGTTTGTTTGCTCATCAGTTTTATTTTTTTTGAGAAAGAGAGAGAGCAGGTGCAAGCAGGTGCCAAGCAGAGAGAGAGGGAGACAGAGGATCTGAAGCGGGCTCTGCACGGACAGCAGCGAACCCAGTGCGGGGCTGGAACTTAAGAAACCTGAGATCATGATCTGACCTGGAGTCGAATGCTCAACGAACTGAGCCACCAACATTCCCCCCCTTAGTTTTATTTTAAAGATATTTCCTCTTTTCAACTACTCATATGGAGAATTGGAGATGATTTGCAGTTAATAATGAGATATTTTGGCTAGTTACTGGTTTATTTAATACTCTTTCACGACACAGCTATACGAAAATCTCTTCACAATGGGGAAATTAAAATAAAATATATTTAAACATATGTACAATAGATCATTCTAAACCTCCAGACAATTCTATAGGATCTTTGATATCCTAATATTATTGATCACATGCATGTATAAAAGAAATACAAAAATATACCATAGACATATAATTTAAAGCTTGCTTTACCCATTTGTCACTAGCTGCTCTGAGATACACCATACCCACTGGAAATGCTAAAAGGGAGGCCTAAGTTATTATATTTTTATATTGAGAAACACTGATTGGCTCAAAAATGGGCAGCGTCCACCTACTGAGCTAGTGAGTTAGTTGATTTCACTATTTAATAATGAAAATAAGAGAAATAGGGTCTGCATTTAGGCATTATTATCTCTGAGCTGAATTATCTTTGGAACTGGTTAAGAGTCAGGGCCACAATGCTCAAAGAACATGCTGGCCAACAGGGTGGTGGAGAAACTATTTGTAAGCATATTGAACTTAGTATTCAGGAAGAAGACATACACACACAAGAAATGAACACACACACACACATACATACATAAAGAAAAATTAGACCATGAAATCCTTAAGTGAGAACCAGGAAGCCACTTGAGTTTTTGAATTTTATATTCAAGTTTCAGCCTCCAGGGGGTATGTTTTTTTTTTCTTTTTGTTTGTTTGCTAAAGAATATCTAAGGAATTGAATTTTGTGTTCTCAATTACTACCCTCTTACTGTATGCTACTTTTCATAGTTTTCTTTACATTGTAATCACAATCCCTGACACAGGGAAAAGAGGATGGACGAAAGAAAGAAAGAAAGAAAGAAAGAAAGAAAGAAAGAAAGAAAGAAAGAAAGAAAGAAAGAAAGAAAGAAAAAGAGAGAAAGGAAGAAAGAAAAGACAAAACTACAGAATTCCTTCTAAGATTGCTTTCTATTATGTTGAAATTTTAAATGATAAGCTTCAAAGAACAACCAGCCAAAAGCCCATGGCTGGAAAGTACAGACACTGATTTCCCTGAAAAACGCATTATGTTCTACAAGCCTGTGGTCCTATTCCCTGAAAGCTTTCCAGAATTCTCCCCACAAGGATTCACTACTGGTCACCCTCCTTTAGCATATCTGATGACATGTAGGCTAGCCCTTTATGATGTGGAGAACAAAGGCAAAAGAAATATAGAAAAAAATAAATAAATTTCCTTTGCAGCCCATTGACAAATACTTGGGACAGGCAGAGTGACCTTATTCCAGGGGCTTAACTGCCTCAATGTTAATACTTTGCTAAGGGCAAAAGACAACATTAGCTTGACATTAGCCTGACCTCCAGACTTCTGTACGTCTCCTTTTACAGATAAAAATGCCTTTGTAAACTTCATCTCTACCCCCCACCAAGATACATGTTAGCAATCATCCTCCAAGCATATGGTCCAATGATATGTATCTGAAGGGTCTCATGACTAAAGTTTCATAAGACAGTAAAATGGCCCTCAAGGTCCTGGAAACCTTACTTCCAAATTCCTTAGAGACTTAAAGTATCCCTGACCCCCTCCCAACTTGAAAGTATACAATCAGCCACTCCTCACAACCCCAGTGCAGCTCTTTCTGCCCCCCAGGTCCTGTCCTCATGCTTGAATAAACCATCTTTAAATTTTTTTTTTTTGTTTTCAATGTTTAGTTTTGAGAGAGAGAAAGAGACAGAGCATGAGTGTGGAGGTACAGAGAGAGAGGGAGACACAGAAACCTAAGCAGGCTCTAGTCTCTGAGCTGTGAGCACAGAGCCCCTGATACAGGGCTCAAACTCCCCAACCGGGAGATCATGACCTGAGTCAAAGTCGATGCTTAACCAACTGAGCCACCCAGGTGTCCCTACAACCACCTTTTTTTGCACTGAAGATGTCTCAAGATTTCTTTCTTGACTGGTCTTTACTCCCAGACCCCAACATTTCACATCGTGAAGACAACTCGTTCTTTCTTCATTGATGTACTTTCTGGATTAAATTTCCTGTTCAGTACTCACAAGTTCAGCTAAGATATGTGGCAAATTTCATAAGCTAATTAAAGACAGTAAGAAAATCATCAGGACCCAAAAAAAGAGAGCAATCGGTGTGAGAGAAGGGAATAGGGATCAAGAGTGACCAAGACCTGAGAGAAGGAGCAGGGCAGAATATCAGAGGGTAACGGGAGAACAGCTGCAGAGTTTTTGCCACTTGCTTCTTTTGCAACCCAAAGAGTAATGGACATATTTTAGAATCAATCTCCATAGCAGTCGGGCCCTTATTCCTCAAGTACCTTTATTCTTTTTAAAATTTTCTTTAACGTGTATTTTATTTAATTAATTTGTTTATTTATTTTCTGAGAGAGACAGAGCATGAGTAGGGAAGGGGCAGAGAAAGAGGGAGACACAGAACTCCAAGCGTGCTCCAGGTTCCACGCTGTAAGCACAGAGCACTATGCGGGACTTGAACCCATGAAACCATGAGCTGTGAGATCATGACCTGAGCTAAAGTCGGATGCTTAACCTAGTGAGCCACCCAGGCACTCTATCAAGTACCTTTATTCAAAAAGGTTCTGTGCCACCCCCATTGGATGAACTCTACTAAAAGAAAAAAGTAGCCCTTTAGATCTGCCCCTGAACCTTCCATGAAGGCTTTTATCATTTTATCTTTTTAACCAGCACAGATTCCTTATATATTTTTTCTCTCTTCCTTAAGAAAACAATAGAGAGCTGGTTACTAAGAAATAATATAAAAAATAACTCTATTTTAACTATGAAATGATTATAGTTTATTTTCCATTAAAATTTTCAAACATATTCTTTTTATATTGCCTGTGTAAAGTATATGGGATTGCCTTTTATGAAAAGATACTGTAAGATTATGAGTATTAACAAAAGCTTCTTACATTGAACTTTTCCATACTCTTCCATACTATTCTCTTTGGGTAAAGCATATGACCAAAAATCCACAAAATAAATACAAAGAAACTAAAACTAAGTAAAACTAACATCCAATGGCCTAATCTCTAAAGAAAAGACAATCTCTCTTGTTCTTGTTTTTTGTTTTTAACTTTTGAAGTTTAGTTATTTTGAGAGAGAGAGAGAGAGAGAGAGAGAGAAAGTTTTGTGGCCTGCTAGTGGAGAGGGCAGAAAGAGGGAGAGAGAGAGCATCCCAAACAGGCTCAGTGCTTTCAGAGAGAAGCAAGACAGGATGGGGCGGGGCTGAATCCCAGGAACCATGAGGTCATGATGCTCAACCGAACAGAGCCCCCCGGGAGCCCCAGTGTTGGTTCTTGTTTCTTATCACATCTCCTAAATTCTCTCTGTACACATATCCTTATTCATCCCCTAAAGGAACTGTGTATGTTTTATTGGGCAAAGACCAGTAAATTAATTGTCCATGTTTCCTAGTGTGCCAAGTCATACATTTCTAGTTTGTAGGGCTCAAAGATTTCACACGAGTATCAAATTACACTCTCTTTCACACACCCCCTAGGCAGTCAGAGTGATACCGATGGCCAGTATGTTTCCTTACATGACAAGACAGCAAGCCATAATAGGCACTTCAGTCTGGACTTTTTCTATAAACTGGGCACAATTAATTGGACAATTAGTTACCCAAAAGGGTACTATGAAGGTTAAATGAGAATAAAAAAGCAAATTAAGTGCTTACACGTATAGGTAAAACCTGATTTAATCCTTACTATTATGATAAGTATTCAATTAATGGTGGATCTTGCCTATTTTGTAGTTTAGTGTTTTTATTTTGATACATAATATCTGGATCAGTTGAATGCAACCCAGATAGCAATTCAGGAATACATTTAGCTAGCAATATCTGAGTCAAACTAGGACTCAATCATAATCTACTTCTTCCAGGTGACTTTGATATCTGGCTAATCATTTGCATTCTTAAATTATCTTTCAGCCCCTAGACTTCAGATTTTCAGCTTCTGTTAGAACAATGAAAGATCCATTGCTCACACTTGATGCTGCTTCCTCAATGCTGGTCAAAGCCTGTCACTTCATCCAGTGTTTCAGGTACCAAGCTAGAATCTTCGATTCTTCCTTGCTCTAACCCCATGGACACAAGGACCAACCAGAAGTTTGCAAATGTTCTTTAATAATCTATCTCAAGAGATCTATTGAACATTGAACAGACTTGGTTTTATTTCATTTTATTTCATTAAATGATTCATTCAAGTAATCATTTAATTTTCTGCTGTCTGGAGATAAAAATGTCAAAGAGAAGTAAAAACAGTAAATCTGAAATGTGCTAAGATACCCTAAGATGTCACTGACACAGCATGGCCAGTTTTCTATCAATCTATCATCTTGACATTACAACACTTATCAGTTATTAGCCTAAGGAGACATGCATTTAAACCTTAAAGATCACAATGGAGGAATATACACTATTTTGATGTCATTATTTATATTTCATCTCTGGCCCTTTTTTTGATTCTCATTTATAATGGGATTAGATTATAATGGCTAAGGTTAATGAGACAATTAACTTTATACATGATACCAATCACAGAGATTGTTTTATTGTAATTAACCATGGTGACTTCTAGCAGAGTTCTTTGTACTCATAAATATATTTTTCAGGAGTTCTCGAGGCTTAAGGGAATTATTTCAAAAGTTTCAAAAGCATATCAAGAAGCCAGATGTAGAAATATTTAATTAAGTTTTGCTATGGGAGATGAAATGAGCATGAATCATGTGAAATGAAAGTTTGTGGTAGTCAGCAGTATATTAGTTTCCAAATAGATAGATAGAGGCATTCACGTGAGAGCTTTTAGTGGGTTTCTAGAACCTCCCGTTTGACCTTTTCTTAAGTCTGTTTTTCAAATGTGCTTGTTTTCTGACTGATGTATTCAAAATGCTCTTTTTCTGCTGACAGTGCCCAATTTTGTTGTTTTATGGGATGCAGCTCGAGAAATTTGCAAAGACATGACCAGTAGCTCGTGTACAAAAATGGATTTCAGAAATTGAAGAGCTGTAATGTTTCTTGTGTTTTCTCCTCTCACAGTGAAGCTTGTCAGCACCTCATGCAAATGCATCTCATAATTTCACAGACTCAGACCTTTAGAGGTATACCCACTGTCAGGATTTCACTTGCATGGTGTGGCTTCCCCCGCTTACATATTCCTGAGACTTTAAGTGACTTCCTTCAGGTGCTCAGAGAGAAGGAGGACTCACTTTGACAAAGTGAAAGGATGTCAGGATGAGACAAACAGCTGCTAGCTAAAAAAAAACAAGTTTTTATCTTTAAACACATCTCGAGAGGTTCCTATTTCTATTATGCTCTCTGTCAGTGTTGAGTGAAGCAGTAATTAATTTGCTTTCCTGCTATTGTATGGAATTCTCTATTTCATTTAACTTTTTTTTTTTGAGAATTTCAATGCTTTCTTCTTTTTTTTGTAGACTGACACAATGACATATCTCTGTACACTGGTGTCCTAATTAGTTTATCTCCTGACATAATTTTAATTAGCTCTATGATATGTCTGGCTTGCTTTTCGTCCCTGACAATTGCTACTGCTATCCAAAAAAAAAAAAAAAATGGTGATATTTGTTACAACCTCATTTACTTTTGAAATCCCCTGATCTTTAGCACAAAAGAAGAGAATGTTTTCCTTCTCACTAACAGGAGGCAGAAGTTAGAGTAAAACAAACAATGAATTTCTCCCCTGATCAGCTGTTTTTTGACATCTGGACCCTGGATAGCAGTCTAACAGTGTCTGCGTGCAGGGGCAATCACTCAGCAAAGCCATTCCATTGCATTCTCCATCAGAACTCGGAATTCCCAGTAAAGTCCGCTGACTGAAGCGCTATTTGGCCCAGGGGGAGCTGAGCTTGCTTTTCGTTTGTTTGTTTTGTTTTGTATTGGTTTTGATTCTGGTACGTATCTCTTTAAGGTTTTCCTACAGTATTTTACACTACTTTTCTACCATAGTTTTCCTAGGAAACACACTTCTCATTCTATCCAACAATTCTTGAGTTTCCCTTGTGGTTTAGCATATACAAGTCACTTATGAGATGATGAGTATTTAATATAGCTCCAGCCTCACACCCAAATTAACTGAAAGATATAGAGTAGTAGTTTGGGATTTACAACCTATTGTAGAAGACACTTGCCTTATTTTTTCCAGCTACTAAATTATAATTTCAATCAATTATTTAAAACCAACATGTAATCTCCAGTTCTAACTCTTGCTTTTTAAGTACGGAACGGTGATGGGGGAAATATCTGGTCTGTTTCATCTGTAACTGGGATAACTAAACTCACATTGAAAAATGTAACTAGTATATTTAAAAAACAAATGTGGTTATAGTTTCTATCTGCTCCTTCAATTTCTGACTTTGAATTCCAAATCCATAATAGGAGGCAGATGAAAGTACTGCTTATGTACACCACAGGAATTCTTAAACTCCAGTTATTTAAAATTATATATGTTATAAAGAAAGGATCTCATAGTGAAAAGCGATGATGGTGTTCCAGATGACCAAAGACACTAGACAGAACAGATTTAACATTATGTTTCAGGAAAATATGTTTATGTCCTCACAAAAAGTTATTAAATAATAAATAATACCTAACTAATACTTAAATAAAACATGGGGCACCTGAGTGGCTCACTTGGTTAAGGGTCCAACTTCAGCTCAGGTCATGACCTCACGGTTTGTGGGTTTGAGCCCCAGGTTGGGGTCTGTACTGACAGCTCAGAGCCTGGAGCCTGCCTCCTCCTATTCTGTGTCTCTCTCTCTCTTCCCCTCCCCTGCTCTCTCTCTCTCTTAAAAATAAACAATCATTAAAATTTAAAAAAAAAATGGGTTCTGTAATCTGCCAAATGAAGCTTGGTTCTATTCTTAAACTTTCCTTTTAACTATGTGATCACAAGGAAAACTACTCAATCTCCATAGGCCCCAAATACATCATTTTAAGTGATAGGTATGATTATAACAGCTACTTGAAGAGGGTTGTAAGGATTAAATAAGCTAACACAGGCAAAGCATTTAGCATAATGTCTTAACAACATGATCCCTTATAAATATTATCATTGCCCTTGTTGTTGTTAAGGCACACATATTTAGGTAGAATTGCATAAGAATGGGATTTTATCAATCTTGATTGCGTTCCTTTTGACTGAATTATACTTTCTTTTGTCCATGGTATTATGGAGGGTTACTTTTTGACTTTTACGGCAGTGGGAACTTTTTGACAAATGCCTTGATTACACTGATTCTAGACCACGACACATAGAAGAGTTCCTAGAATTGATACACTCATGGAACAATGCCAGGCAGTCATCCTTCACAGAGCATCCTAAATCTTGAAAGAAAAAAAATAGGAACTTTTCTTTCAGGGTTCTGTGAAACCCACTTGACATCTCAAAAACTAAGAAAATGTGCATTTTTTTTTTGCTCTCTATTTCAAACATAAAATTAATGACTTTGCAGCCAAACTGGTAAGAGCAGTGTCATTTAATGTTTCTGATGAAATAAGAGGGGCTGGGAACAGTGGTGGAATCTTAGCTGTTTAGAGGCTTCTAAGTGGTAAAGCTCTAAATACACTGCTTTACCTCGTGCAGAATTTTAATACCTCCAACTGGAATGCTGATATACCTCAAGGTAGATCTCACTTGCTCTCACATAATCAAAAGCACCTGGTGCCGTGATGGGCGCGTGAGAGACTGGCACCCAGGAGCTGCCACCCGCGAAAATGTCCTCCAAAGTCTGATTATTCCAATAGGCTAGTGCTCCTAGTCCCTTATAATGATGTGACTGTCCCCAGCCTGGTGCTGAAGGCAACTTTCTCCAAGGTCACTCAGCAGGTGTATCTTGTTTCTCATGTGTTTACTGTTTTTAGTTGCTTTTAAGCACAGACCAATTATAGCTACCTGGAAAGCAAGTGTCTCTGAGGTTACCTAACAGAGGCTGCTAAGTATCCTTTTGCAAATCCAAGGGAGGGTGGCTGAATCTTCGTCTGTTTTCTTAGCTAAGGCATCTATTTGAAATCAAATTTTGGGTTCTTTGTTTCTCTGCCTCAAGGTATCATAATATAAGAAAACGCATGTGTTGTCTTGCTTCTCCCCATCCTTCTTTCTCCTCTTCCCTTATTTCTCCTTTTTCCTGCTTTCTTGAAATTATTAATGGGACTAAATGACATTCTACAGTGATAACACCTAACATGCAAAATACAGTGAGCAAATGCATGGAGGATAAAATGTCATTAAAAATCTCAAATATAGAAGCTAGGTACTCTGATCAATTAGTTCTCATTATAAAGACTGTCCTTAGTTTTACTCATACAACAGAATATGGTTTTATTCTTTTTTCTTTTATTCTTTCTTTTTGATATATGCTTTATATGCTTCTTCTTTTGTATATGCTTTTCCATATACAAAATAGCACATGCTTCTGTTAGGATGCCCAGAAAATCCCATCACTTCCCTGAGGAGACCAGCATATACAAAGTGGTTGGGATGCTAGTGTTGCTAAAATTGGGACTCACACAACTGCAAAATCACCTTATCATAAAGAACTTCTTTGCCTTTTTCAAGCTCTCTTTGACTTTAAATATATCTTTTTCAGTTCTGCATCATTGTATAGTGACAGAAGCATACACTTTGGGCACAAAAATCTGCAGCTTGAATTCCAATCATATCTATCACTTGCTAGATATATAAACTTGAACATATTACTTAATCCCCCTTGGGCATTTTTTTTTGTTATTTAGGACATGTAGATAATAAATTCACACGACAGAATGATAGGGATTTGAGTGTGTGCATGTACATATGTACATATTTATGATTTCCACAAAGACAAAGGTGAGTTAGGCTCAAAGCCTCTGTGTGAAATAAGATACCCACATATTTAAAATATTTATGTCCCACACAGCATCTTCCTGCCTCACAAAGGTACAAATTGAGCTCAGAGGACAAGTGCTATTGCTGTTTTTGTTTTTTAGTCTTTGGGATATGTGTTTATATGTGCATATGTCTGAGTTTGCATGCATGTGTCCATCCCTCTATGTCAATGTCACATGGATGCATTCACCTCTGGATTCTTAAATAAAAATACAAAAGATCATGTTGAAGTTGGTTCAGTTATAGAAACTGTATTCTGAACAAAAGAGTATTTGAAGGAATATTACAATTCTATAAATGTAGGGAGAAAAGAAAATATCTAGAATTAATTTCTACACTTTCATACAAAAGTTATTTGCAGTTCTTCTGCTTGATTTATTTGTACAAGAAATGAAGATTGTTTTACTCTTTAAGATCCATACTATAACTGTCTAGTGGAGCCATACAGCATGCTAGTCTGATTTTCTTTACAATGCCAGATGTAGATACAGAGTAAACTGATACTAAGTTTGATCTCTGAAAATACTATAAAAGGACACCAGCTTGAGGTAACTAAGTATTTGGCGGAGAACTGGTCTGAAGGAACAGACTGTGATAAGATATATAAGAAAGCAGAAACCGGAAGATGCTTACCAAATGGAAGAAACTGGGAGTGTATATGTGCATATTACAGTTTGTAAACACCAAGCATGAAAGCCATTATGCAATGTTTCCATGTGCATGTCAGATGCAAAACATCACACTCAATCTCAGCCCAAATGTAGCTTCACAATCTTTATCAACATAGCCTTCCAGGGCTCACAACCAAGCAACAACAACTATGCCTCTAGATAAATCTTGTTTAGGATCATGATTTTCCATCAAGTGTCCTTTCTGCAAGTCCATGCCATGGAAAAAGAATGGAGAGTATTGAGCCTGTGGGTAGATGATCTGCAGATTTATTCCTACATGATTTCCCTTCCAGAATTCACCTCAACTTTCTAAAATTCTGGCTATGGGCCTTCCCTTAAAGGAAAGATAAGGTAAGGCAATGCATGTGAACATGCTTTCTAACTTCCAAATGTCACTAGATTCCTTTGTAGGTATTAAAATTCACTTTCCAGGCTCTTGTTATTATTCTTGTCTTTATTCTTGCCTGAGTTAGGCCCAAAGAATCTGCATTGTAGGAGCTTGCCAGATGATTCCAGTCAGCAACTTGAGGATGCACTACATCAACATTCTAGACGCAGGTATGGAGATAAACAATGATGTATAAACATCAGGAAGACAGAGTGGTGATGATGATGGTGCCCAAAGAGGAAGATCTGTGAATTTGGACTCCATGTCCTCTAGAAAAATGTACATTTGTATTCAAATGAACTTAAAAAAAAAAAAAACCTTACCCTTACCTGATGAAAATAACAGTCCTTCTTTGAACTTCTTACATTCTCATGCATAATTCAAATTCCTTTAGTGCTTGAGGGGAAGTGCTTGGGCATTCAAAGATGAAAGACAGAATTTCATAGGTAAAATTACTCCAACAGAAGCGACATCAATGGCAGTGTAACAGCTGTGCTACATGTCTGCCCCAGCATCCCGGCCACACCTCCTTTTTAGTTAGCTGGAAATCAGGTCATAAAGTTGAAACATCTGCATTGAGATCTTGAATCAGATTCAGATTTTTTTTTTACATCTGCTTAATATATTGAAGGACAATATGGGAAAAATATTGGTTCTTGTCTCATAAACTTATTCTCATTCCCATTCCATTACTGCTAGTTGGTTATTACTGTGCAAAATGCTTCATCTTTCAAAGTCTAAATTAATTTTTCTATAAAAGGAAGGCAATCATTCTTATCTAGCCAGGTTGAGAGAATTAGTGATGAAAATATTTGTGTGCAACTCTAGAATGCCTTACTCTGTCCCTATCATGAGAGGTTACTGAATTTCCCTTTCTTCTTCTTAATTCCATAGGAACAAGACAAAGAAAACATTTGTAACTATTCCAAGGTGAAACTATTGAGGATGGTAGCAGGAGAATGATTTGGGAGTTGACTTATCTGTTGGACACTGGCAGGGATGATAACCACATTTGGGTCTCACATTGGGTGATGCAGCATTTCTACCAAAACATGTCTTCTTGGACATGCAGAAGTGATGAAAATGTTCAGGCTGTTTGGTTCATAAAAAGTTAACGCATGGGAGCAGTCATTCAGAAGCCACATTATTTTATTTTTCAGAACTGTGAGTACAGAGAAGTACTTAGAAGTGAGAAATAAATAAAAAAGCTCTCAGAAAGTCCTCTTGTCTTCTCTGGCCATTTGTACAAATATTTCTTTACTTATCAGTGGGAGAGATCTCAGATTCCAATATAACAATTTCCTCACACTATGATGATTCACTTCTACAAAACTACCCTTGTCAATGACATCAGCCTTCACTTTTCAAGGAATTTATTCACTGTTCTTTCTCTTCCTGATTCCACACAGACTCTGCAAAAGCTGTTGTCTGACTTACACTGTGATTTCAATAACTATGAGCTCTTCTTAACTACTTGGGGCTGATCTCTGCAGGGCCATATTCCTCATGTCCTTTCCTCCTGGTTCTCATAATTATCCAACTCAGGACAGAATCTGGCATGAAGCAAATCTAGACTGAAAATAAACTAGAGATGCCACATGGACCATGGCTGCTCTGAAAATAGTTTGTAGGCTGGGTTAGTCCTGAGTCTGATACAGACAGTGAAGACCCTTTATTTCTAACAACAAGGTTTTCAAGATTTTGAAAGAGTAAGAGGAGTGAAATGAGAAGAATCCAGAAAAGTAAAGGAAAGGTTATGGGAAGTAAAATTTCTTTTCTTTCTTTCCTTTCCTTTCCTTTTATTTATTTATTTTTTTAAGGTCAAGTTTCTTAAGGTCAAATTTCTTTTAAGTCTCAATCAGGGCATTTGAAACTGTGTCTCAAAAATAAATACATTCATATATATATATATATATATATATATATATATATACACATATATATACATATATATATATTTACACAGGAGAGGATCATTCCTAGTGAGGGCATAGCATCAGGAACAAAACTATGTATCTAAGGATTACTAAGCACAAGTGACTGTCCCTTCTACAGACTAAATCAGCAGAGCCTAAGAATGGATAATCTCATTGGGGCTACAGAAACTTTATTATATGCAGCCTTGTTCTTTCCATATCCTGTCCTGAAAGTCTGAACTCTAATCTCTATACCTTAAATGGATTTTTCAGTTTTTCTCCAAATCTGTAATCACCACTCGCACATTTTTGGAGACACAGTGGAGACTAGTGCCATTTCAATACCATTTAATACAATCCTTGAGCAGACCTGTCTTGGCAGTCCCTGCCCCACACCTCCCCTTTCATCTAACTTTTCTTATTAGCTAATGGTATCAACTTTCAGCATCTCTAAAACTAGCCATTCTGAATTCCTAGGCATTGATTATAAATGTATGTTTCTGCTTCAGTAAGGAAATGAGGACACTACATTCAATAAGTAAATGAGGTGATGGTTTGCTGAAGTTTTCATTTCCAATAAACAGGGTGGACATTTCTTCAACAACAATTGTATCTATCCCAGTAGAGAAACTTGGCCTTCATCAAGTCCTTCCCCTGTTTATTTAGGAGCTCCACATCACCTCTGAGTTTTAAGCTCTGATATATGGCACTCACAGTATTCTTAATCTTGCCCAATCTACTAGGCATGCCTTTTAAAAAAAAATTATTTATTTTTGAGAGAGCGAGCAAGTGAGCATGAATCAGGGAGGGGCACACAGAGAGGGAGACACAGAATCTGAAGCAGGCTCCAGGCTCTGAGCTGTCAGCACAGAGCCCGATTCTGGGCTCGAGGTCACAAACTGTGAGATCATGACCTGAGTCAAAGTCAGACACTTACCCAACTGAGCCACCCAGGCACCCCTACTAGTCATGTCTTTATAACCATCTCCAGACCTAACTTATACTGCAGCCATTAAATAACTTCTCAGCAATAATTAACCAAAGACTGAACACAGTACACACTCTCATATCTTTACAGTTATGTTCGTCAACCCCGAATTCCATTCTAGTTATTCTTTATGTTGGTAACATCTATTTAGTGGTATCTTATGTTCTCTCAGTATCCCTGATTTGAAGCAATTTATTTAATTCCATTCAGATCCGAGTGGTCATTAGGTTTTTGTGTGTCCCCTTGCCCCAACAATTCTATCAGCGTTCCACAAGCTTTAATCACTTCTTAACACATACATGCTTTCCACTATACTTTAAGCACATGAGGCTCTGAAGAGGGTTTTGCATCTTTGTGAAACCCTTGAGTCTATCCAGCTAAGGTGGTTTGAATGAGCATAGATGGGTGAGGACATGATAAAGCCAATGTGAATCACAAAGGGGCTTGAGGGAGTCTCCACAACCAGAGTGCAAATGGGTCTCTCAACCAGAATCTGAAATAGCATTTGTTTTGATTTGCTTTTTAGAAGGAGCCTTTGCAATGCATTCAAGGCCTATTGGCCACACAGCAGTCTGCAAATCACTCTCTAGATGTGTGGACCTTCTAAATCAAAAGCCTGGCTGAAGGAGACGGTGAAACCTTCTGTCAAGGCAAAGAGAAGTTACCTCTCTCTGCAGCATTCTCAGTTAGGTTTTGATTGTTACTGCAAAAGCAGACTGCACATGCAAATCAAAAATGATAGTGAAATAATGTGACAACACACAATAAAAACCCGGAAGTTCATGTGGAGGGCTGAATTGCACCATATGGCTTTGAATTCTGTACCTAGACCCAATAGGGTGCAGTAAGATAGTCATTTAGGCAATGTCCTGTTGTGCCCGGTTATAGAAGGGCATATGGTATATTATCCCACATCAGAGCAATTATGAATTTCCTTGTGTTGATCTTTGCCTCTCTAAAAGTTTTGTTTTTTGGCACAAAGGAGCCTTCAGCAGGGATTTCTTGTTAGACTTCTGTTGTTCTGCTTCTATGTTTATTATTCACATATAAGAACTAAACTATTCACAAGAAGAACTAAAGTTGAAGTACTTGGCTCACTTATTTCTTACAACACTACAGTTTCAAAAAAGAAAAACAAAAGTGGTTCTTGAGGAAGAGTGACTTCAGTTGTGAAAGAGCTGAGTGTTTCTGACGGTATTTACCTCATATTTTGCCATCAGGAAGAGTCTAGCAAATGGAAAGAGACTCAGGGTGTACTGAGTAGGATGAAAATAATCCTACCACACGAGTGAATAATCATCAGGTGCTTAACTCTATTCTAGGTAGGTTGCATAATTAATCTTTCACTCTCATGATGTGTTGAATTGGTGTGATTTTTTTTTCCTTATAACCTTCTAGCAGAGTAAATTATTTACTAATCTACTGGATTTGTTATTTATTGACTGTTTCTCTCACTTGTGTATGCAAACTCCACAAGGGAAGGTATTTTGCTGGGTTTTAAGCAACAAAGTACCCCATTCACCTACCACACTATCATACAACATAATAGATGTTCAATAAAAGTTTGTTGCATGATTCAAGTAGATCTACCTTGCAAGACAAAGAAGATGAGGATAATAAAGTTTAGATGATTGCATCCATGTTATAAAGTAAGATACCAAATGAAACTGGGATTTTAACTTTTATGTGTGATTGCCAAGAACTCTTCTTTATTCTAGAATGTTGTAGCATATGTCCCAAAAGGAAAATAGCTGTGTTTGCTCCCCAGTAGAACAGTCATTGGATCTTTAGTCTGGGAAAGTTACTTATTCTCTGTGAATATGCAAATTGGAGAAATACAAAAAAAGATATAGTTCTACAGATATGAATGGAATATAGATATGGACATAACTATTCATATATACTAATATATATGGTTTCCTTTACTATTTTTAATAACTCTAAAATGTATATAGGCTAGGTATCATGTCCATTTATATGTTCATCTATATCTAATTATAGCAATAAAGAGTACAAAAAAAAACAGGTTAAGGGATGTAAATCAATGAATCAATAAACTAGATTACCATTTGTTATGGAATCCAATTAGTTTATTGTGTCACTATGAAAACCCCTGGCTCTGACATGTATTAAATGTGTGGCCTTAAACTTATGTGTATATTACTTGTAATATCTTCGAGCCCCAGTTCATCCTATATTAAATTGGGATTATGGAGTCTTATTTATAGGGTCAATAGGTTAATCATATGAGGAAATACAGATAAATTGCTTAGCACAGTACCTGAAACACAGTGACTGCTCAATTTATTCCTTTTCACTCTTGCTGTTACTTCATTTTTTTTCTTGACATTACAGCCCTCATTTCAAAATGAATATACCTAAATAAATCCATACAGATTTTGGTCTAATTCTACCTCTAGATTTCCATTAACTCATAGTTGGGCTGCAGGTGGGAAAATCTCTTCTGATACCCTCATTCTTACCATTGTTAGATAATTTTTATTTTTTTCCATTTGATTGGAATTCCAGGAAACAAAGACATGCTTGGTAAATTCTCAGTCACCCAAGTAAAATCCATTTGTTTCTACTGAAGCAGTACTTAGAAAATAATGGCAAATGATGAGAACAATAGTTAATTTTCAAGTTTCAAGGGTTTGGCCCCAAGCTGGATTGAAAATTTCAGAGATTGTGGTTTATGGACATTTTTAAGGTTTTTTTTTAATTTTAAAGGAAAATTGATATGATTTAACATGTATGCAGTTCTATGTGCATACTTTTTAAAAACTTTTATATAAACTTCTCAATTTTTGATTCAATCTAAAAGAAGAAATGGTCAGCTTTGAGAAAAAAGTATCTGTAAAGGCAAGCAAAAATGCTGAGCGTGTTGAAATGCAGACAATGTTCTGTTAAATGCACTTTTCTCTTTCTTTTTTAACGTGAAAAATAGTAATTTATAATAAAAGCTGTATAAACTAAATATGTCCCCAAAGTTAAGTTCTTGGTAGGTAGGTCTTAAATGTTCTAAAAATGGCCTCTATGTGACATTTTTGCCCCACTTGTCAATTTCTTCTTTATATGGTTTCAGCGGTTTGAGAGTTGAGATACTGCTGCTAGGCACTTTTCTGCAAGTTTGAAGACTTAAACTTCCCTGCCCTGCTGTTTTATTTTATCTTCATGATTTCTAAAAGCATGAGGCAAGTAAGTTGTTCTTTGACCACTGGAATCTAGTTACACACTGAAGAGATTTGTGCCTAGGAAGAATACGTATATTCATATAAACATACGATTTTCACAAAACAACGACAATGTATTACTATTTATCAAGCAATTAAATATAAATTTGAATATAAGGAAGGTTAATATCCTACCAATGGTAGCTTAGTTTCTGTGCCTTTGTGACTGGTTGGCCACCAGAACCCTATCTCACTGGAGGCAGAAAACCAAATGTTGGCTTCTCTATGGGTGACATTTTGGCAATTAGTTGTTTCTGCAAATGAATAATTGCAGGTTCAACCCAGCTGGTTACTCAACAATTTGTTAATGTTTGATGCACAGCACACTAAGTATTTTAGCAATTAGAGACCTGATACAACAATTAATTAAGGTCTCAAATTAAGTCAGGCAAGAAATGCCATTACATTCAAAGAGATTTCAAAGAGTAAATGTTGCTGAAGAAAATTTAAAGAAAACCTCAGGAGAAATGATCTACATTAATATAGAGAGAACTTTGTAAACAGATGACCCATTTCATAAACTTTATTAATTGGGTGATATACATACATATATATATATATATATAGAGAGAGAGAGAGAGACAGAGAGAGACAGAGAGAGAGAGATGATGATGAAAACACTTTCTGATTTAGCATCTACATGAGACCTTGAAATAGATCATTTTCACTCACCTAGAAGAATGTCAGCCTCTGTCCTCACAATCTTTTGTCACATATTAATTAAGTAGTTCTTTAGTTCCTCACACCTACCCCATCCAACAACCCAAACTTAAAACTCTTTGGGTAGCAATAACAACATTGCTCTCTGGATTTCTAAAGAGGAATGGTTATGAATATGCTTTGAGTCTAAAAAGAAGTTTACTTCCCTTCAGGTTGCCTTCCAGACCATGCCAAGTCTGCCTTACAAGACTGCCAGACAATATTCCTTCACTGGGTTTCCTAATTCCTTACTTTTGTGCCCACTTTCACACAGGATCTCTGCTTCCTCTTTTTGCCAGCCAGTGAGACAGGTGTCAAGTTGTATTTGAATGCAGTGCCTCCTATATTCTGCATAAGATACCACAAGAGCCACAGATCTCTCCACTGCATCCCATAGCATGACCTTGTTGCACTGCTGGGCTAAAACACATCTTCACTAGCAGTAGTGAGGATGGAAAGGGACAAAGGTAACGGGGAGCAGGACTCTATGAAATATGCCTGTAGAATCATAGCACCTTTTTAGAAATATCCTCTATAACTAAACAAAAAAAAATGGCATAGTTGGTAATATATTCCAGTCCATATGCTGACCTATTATTAAGGATGAAAATACTAAGATGATAAGGGCTGTTAGGGGGATCTCTTTGAACAATGAAAAAAAGCTGGCAAACATCTAAAACAAAACTAACTGAAGAAGTGGCAGCAGCTATACTCAAAAACTCCCAGGGTGACAGATTGTTCTGGTCACCTCCCCTCCAGCCTATTGTGAAGGGACAGATGCCCACGAGAGGTAGGGAGCTGGCTGATCGTATGGCACATGACACTGGGCAGATGAAATCAAGGGCACCTTCTTAGTCACATACACTCAAAACCCAGGGGGAAGGATTCGCTGCACCATGTCAGGCCCCACAGAGGCTGTGGTGAGCAACAGAATGAAAAGCCAGAGCCTTTGAGTGGCAGGCTTTGTAGTTACAAGTGAGGAGGTGAATCCTGGTTCTTGAGAAAGGAGAGTTGACTTGTTTGAATAAATCTGCAGGCTAGCAGGGAACTAAGGCCCACTACTCAGACATAAGCAGACACTGTGTCTGGTCCCCATGATAAGGAGGATTGTTTGGCGATGTGACCTTATTCACAGGACCACAGTGGGTAGGGGGGCTTGTGGGTCAGCCATGTGAGGCTGTCCTATTTTAGCAACTATCAAAGCAGCACATTGTACTGGACCTTAATTTCAAGCCTTACACTACACAGATGAGCAGCGTGTCAGTTTGAGAAGACAACTGTAAATCTTCTTCATGGGTGTGGCTGTGACAACAACTAATATGTCAGTTGGTCAGAGCGGGACTTTTTTTAAATTTCTAGGACTGCCTCTTAAGCCTTGCAATTGTTTTAAAGTAGCCACACTTGGGACTTTCTGACTGGAAACTGCTGCGTTTCCCATGTTCTGAAAGAACTGAGTGAAAAATAGCAAATCACAAGCTGTGAGTCACCGGTAAGCCTTGCTCAGCTTTGCAGAGTTTAATTTAGATGCCTTATCAGATAACAACCTGCTTTTTGTGTGTGTTTTATTTCCTTTATTTTTATGAAGGCAATAGAACGTGTGTGGGGCCATTCCACTGACATTAAAATAGCATTTCCATTGACACCATAACAGCAGAAGCACCTGCACTGACACGGTAATGACTTCTGTGGGGCTGTTATGGTGTCTACGGAAGTATATGAGCCACTTCATTGATGTCGTAACACCTCCAGCACCTGCGAAGAGGAGGTAATAGCTCCTCAGGGCTGTTGCTATGGCAACGGAAGCACATGTGGTACCTATGTGGCCCTGCAGCAGAACTTGCACTAATACTTTAAGTAAACCCATGCAAGATGCATTCTTACATACATACCTACATAAAGAGTTTTACACAAATGAGCTGTGGCTTTGACCACACTTTTATTTAATATTGATTAAACACATACTCTATTTTTAAAAATATAATTGACAAGTATATCTGTATCTATACATCTGTATATATGTATAGTTGTACATCTATTGATCTAGATTTATATATATGTAAAGATATGTCACCAAAAGTATCATATTTGTAAACAGACTGTTAAAAATTGAGTTTTATTAATTTTTAAAATTTTATAGAGTTAATGGTAGAAATGTAGAAACATGAAAAGTTACTGGAGTCATCAGAATTCTAACATGACCCAAAGATTCATGTGTCCTTGTATATATACTGTGTATAATTCCCATCCATTGAGTACAGTCAGGATCTATGCATCTGATGGGATGTCAACCTTATGATTACTTTGACACCCATCCCAAGGTGAAGGGATTTCAAAGATAAAATTAAGATCCCAAATTAGTTGATTTTGAGTTCACAGAAAGGCAGATTATCCTGTGTGAACCTAACTTAATTAGGTGAAAGCCCATAACAGCAGAACTGGGACTTTTCTGCAAAGCTTCTTGGCTCACAGAAAAGAGCAGGAAACTTCCTGCGAGCCTAGAAAAGAGTTGTATGGCATGGAACCTGGAGAGGTTTCTAGCAGCTGAGAGTGGTCCTGGAGCATAGCCAGCAAGCAAATGGGGACCTATAACCTACAACGAAACTGATTTCTGCTAATAACCCATGAGCTTGGGCAAAGACCCCAAACTCCAGAAATAAAAAAATGAGTCCATCCAATCAGAACCAGCTTGACTGCAGCCTTGGGAGACCCTGAGCCAAAGGAACAAGATTGATGAGACTTTAGACCTATAGAAATTGACATAATTAATGAGCATTGTTTTAAGTTTATAGGTTTGTGGCAACTAGTCACACATCAATAGAAAACTAATATAGTTTAAAAAGACTATTACCTATAAATCATTCATATCATTATTTAGCACTTGGAGTATTTCCTCAGTTCTGAAATTCACTTTGGGATCTTTTTTTAAATGACTGAGGTCACCAAATATATGAGTATGCATTCTTTAAAATTAACAAAAGTGTCTCTGAAAAGAACTTCAATGTCTTCTGAAGTATGGTGATTTTAGAGGCTTAGTTTCCTTATGATAAAGTAATATCCATTCATCTTAGGAGACAGAGAAAATAGTAAGATGGCCTAGGATAAATACTAAATTATTTAATTTGTCAAATTATAAAATCATACATGTTAACTACAAAGAATTCAGGATGTAAAGAAAAAAAAGTTAGGGGCGCCTGGGTGGCGCAGTCGGTTAAGCGTCCGACTTCAGCCAGGTCACGATCTCGCGGTCCGTGAGTTCGAGCCCCGCGTCGGGCTCTGTGCTGATGGCTCGGAGCCTGGAGCCTGTTTCCGATTCTGTGTCTCCCTCTCTCTCTGCCCCTCCCCCGTTCATGCTCTGTCTCTCTCTGTCCCAAAAATAAATAAACGTTGAAAAAAAAAATTTAAAAAAAAAGAAAAAAAAGTTAATGATAAGAATAAAGTTACCTGGTGTCGTATGTATCAACTCAGCTTTGTTATTAGGTAAATATTAAAGAGGGAGAAAGACTAACTGAATTGACATAAAATTAGATTTGCTGGATAGAACTGTACAATCAAAAAGAGGAGAAGGTGAATTTTGGTTCTCAAATATCTGTATACACTAAAATTATCTGCTCAGATTTTTTTTTTAAATGCTGGTTTCTAAGTCCTGCATCCAGATATTTTGATTTACTTAGTCTAGGGTTGAATCACGTTTATTGTTGTTGTTTTGTTTGTTCATTTTTTAATAAAAATGGGCACTAGCCTCCAAACGAGATGAGAAAGAGACAGACAAGACAGATAGAATGGTACTGGAATAGAAGAAAATAGATACTGAATCATTCATTAAATAACAGTCTCATGAAGGTCTCAATGAGTGAAAGCTGGCCACATAGAAACACTAAACAGTGCTTCTCAAATGTAATATGCACACAAATTACCTGAGAATCTTGTTAAAATAAAGATCCTATTTCATGAACTCTGGGTGGGAAGTGATATTCTGTAACACTCTGCAAAGAAAGCATAAACTTGAAGGAAGGAAGTTATCACTAGAAAACACAAGGCTTGAATTAGCAGTAGTTTTAAAAGGACAGTAGTTTCAGGTAATGACAATTTTCAAAGGTGACCTTAGATGAGATAAATAAGTAGGATGTAATCACAACATGCTTTGGAGATACTTGTTTCTTTTCCCAAAATCCTAAGTGAGAAGGTCTCAGTACTGTGAGATGGAAGTATTTCCACTCATCTGGTATTTGCTTCTAATCTCACGGGCAACTGAGGGTGTTTGGAGTATGTTAATGTGTTTAAAAATTTCCAGCCTAAAAGTATGGTGTTGGAGCTCAGACTGTGGTTGCATACACAATTGTCCATTCTTGCATTTCAACATGGATGATACAAAGTCGTGCCCCATAATATTAATGTTAAGAATAAAACATTATGGAAACCAACAAGTATATTGCTTGGAAAAAAAATAGGTCCTCAATAAACTTCTGTTCCGTGTGTGTGTGTGTGTGTGTGTGTGTGTGTGTGTACAGAAGTTGCTCAGACCTCCTGAATTTTCATTTAGAATGGTGACTGTATGTAAATGAGTCTAAGGTTCCAGATGTTGATACGAATTAGTATCTGTGGTTGCAGAATAACATATACTTACCATCTAAATTATAACAACAATTACAGCCTTTGACAGGCAGTTTTATGAAATCAATAATAATTTCCATTATTTATACTTGAATGGTTGTTAGAAAATGATAAAGAGAATAGCTTATGTTTGTTAAACAAAGCAGGGCTTGTTTTGTTTTCCAAGTATAATAGCAAGCTAAAATAAAATACCTTGCAAGATTTAGGTTTTAAATAAATCCTGGTTGCAATATATATGAAATTCTCTCAGTATATATCCCAGTAATACATTAATTATATATTTAAAATTATAAAGATCCCTATAAACTCATTCTCCTCAAGAATTTTCTATCCAAAGTTCAGCAAGTTTTTCCATGTGAAAATGTACAAAAGTTTCATTTATTGATTAGACATACTTCGGGGTTGTTGAAGTCTAGAGACGAGGCATATTGTGGTCAGCTCCACATGGGTTTTCTCTAGATAACACAGCCATATAAATTAAAAGACTTAACAAGAGCTCTTTCAGAGTCCAATATTGGGCTTTCATTAAGGATAAATGGAATGTAGACAAAGGACTCTCTCTGAACCATTTTATTCTAATAATTTTGAAGCTACTTAGTGGGAACCGTAGGAGCTGAGATTTTTTTTTTAATCTTTAAATATGTGCTGTGCTTCTCTGAGTGAAAATCCATTTCAAAGTTATCATGGAATAATGGGAATTCAGACAGATGTGAATCTGAATAGTTGCTATGCTGCTTATTAACTGTTTGGCCTTGGGAAATAAACTTCTGAGCCTCAGTTTCTTCATTAATAAGATGGGGGTTACGATACAAAAATTTGTTGTGGCAGTGTTATTATTGCGTTTAAATGACCAACCTTAGTAGATGCTTTAGTTTGTGAGTTAGTTTGTTTTAATTTCTCCCATTCCCCAGATCCTTCCTATGACCCGGGATCATTTTTCTTCTTGTGTTTGAATGTCCCAGAGGGATATGGGGAGCCACATACTGGCAGAAAGGAGGGCTGTGGTTCTATCATCTGTGCTGACACAATCACAAAGACAAGCGGGTCTTCCTCTACAGCAACATGGATGAAAACAGATATTTGTAACAAATTGAAAGGAAATGCATTTAGGATTATAAAAATGTCTCTGAAAGAAACAAAACAAAAAAAGAGAATCCCTAAGTTGCCACTAGGATAAAAAACGGGAATGGGCAAAAAACACAAAGCATGTGTAAATGTGGAATAAACATGGCTGAATCACAGTTGGGAAAAAAAAATATTCAATTTAATTCATTTACCTAAAAATATTGGGGAAAGCCTACTATGTGCCATATAGCATTGCAGGTGCCAACCGCCCAATAAATAAACATGTGTGATTACTGTCATCAAATATAATAACCCATTTTAAAGTATACACGTATAAATAATAGCTATTACAAAGATTTCATGCAAAGGTTGCATTCATGAAGTTGTAAATATAATTCAAATCTTGCGTGGTTGAAGAAGTAATTTTGTAATAACTATAATCTATTTTTGCATTAATATTTTTTATTTTCTTGGATTTTGTTAAATGATTTCCAATGTGGATTCACCTAAGAGTGAGGTACATTATATAATTTGTTTGGTATTTCATAGCATCATATCTAATTTCCTTTCTTAACTTATTACTATTTCAGTCCACTTTTCAACACTTAAAATGGCTCCTCCACTTGGTGAAAACATTATAGAGAATAAAATGTTATTGAGAATAAAATTAAGATTTGGAGAAGCATCACAATCACTGTAAGTGTGTACTGAGCAACAGTCAAACAATACTGAACAAGTTTGGTAAATTTATCAAGTTAGCACCTGAAGGAGGACCACAGTGTGGGAAATGGCACAGTTTACGGTCATTTTTTTTTTTTTGGCTTGTAATTATAACCTGAGATTCTTAATCAATTCTAAATAACACCATGTAATTTGTATTCTTTCAAATGTTCTTTATAGGAGTATCTCTGTTGTGATCTTATATTGTTCTATTTCAACCCTGCATGTTTCCAGCTTGAATAAAATGACTCCACATTGTACTGTAAACTAAAGTATAACATACAAAGAAAGCGCAATAATTGAGAAGGTGGAGGCCAGAGGAACACAGAACTAAATTGCCTGACACAGGACAGGGGTGTCTGACAAGACTCAGTGAGGGAATCAATGTTTAAAGTGCTATCTCAGAGTTGAAGATACTATTTTTTTAAGTGTATTTATTATTTTGAAAGAGAGAGAGAGAGCACAAGCAGGGGAGGGGCAGAGAGAGAGAGGGGGAGAGAGAATCCCATGCAGGCTCCGCGCTGTCAGCGCAGAGCCCAACATGGGGCTCAAACTCAGGAACCGCGAGATCATGAACTGAGTCAAAATCAAGATCAGACGCTTAACCAACTAAGACACCCAGGTGCCCCAAAGATGTTATTTAAGGTGATAGAAAACAAAAGTGAAATACTATTTTATATTGTAGGGGAGGAAAAATATCTTTTCCTCTACCCTTTTAAGCTCTCTGCTGGGATCTCTATAAAAAAAGACAGATTCACAAAAGAAAAAAAAAAGACATACAGATTTATTTAATATAAGTTGTCCATGACATGGAAGTTGAAACAGTTAAAAGAAAAAGTGTCTGTATGCTAGTTTTGATGAAGAGTGGAAAGTCATAGAAAGATATGATAGGACCAAATGTATGGGTTAAGTGGAATAAATAAACTAGAGGAAACTTAGTAAGGCC
Organism: Prionailurus viverrinus; assembly: GCF_022837055.1. NCBI lineage: Eukaryota > Metazoa > Chordata > Mammalia > Carnivora > Felidae > Prionailurus > Prionailurus viverrinus. The sequence goes on along the minus strand of NC_062575.1, from coordinate 23,654,643 downwards.
TGCTCATTCAGATTCCTCTCTGTGTACCTTTGTCTTCAAGATAAGGATGTTCTATTCCCCTGGGTAGAGAAAGGGCACCTCTCACTTAAGAGTTTTGCGACCTGCTTCAAGTTTTAGTAGGCATCTGCCTACTACCCTTGTTATAGCCTCCTGGCTTCTGATTGAGTGAGTGCCTGTCTCCTCAAAATAGCCAAAGATCCAGCTCTCCCCTTCAAAGCTTCCCAGAGAGCTCTCAGGCTTCATGCTTCATCCAGCCTCGGTTTTCAGCAACTGTCTTGAGGGGGAGATATAGCATGCTTGAGGGAAGGTCTTCTTCCCAGATAGGTCTTTATGTCCTAAGCATTATAAGACTGCTCATGGGTTTACTCTGCCTTTTAGATGAATTCAGGCTACTTCCCAAGACTCCTGTGCTATCCCAGGATGCAGTAAATGTCCTGTGGGGAGTGCTAGCCCTGTGCCTCAATCCCTGAATTTCTAGGTGTGTGTTCTAGTCTCCAGAACAAGTAGAAGGACTGCTGGTTTCTCCCAGCGGGCTGGGCCTGGGAAAAGGAGGGGATAGGTACATGCCCTCAGAGTCAGGAGGGGTATAGCTGATGAACTTGGACTTGTGGAGGCTCTTGCCTTACTAGAATTTATGTTTATGGTATCCTTATAGTTTCCAGTTTTTGATGCCTTCAAAGTATGGATTTTTTTTTTTGGCAATATGCCCAGAATTTTCTAGTAGCACAAAGGAAGTGCTACTCTGCCACAAGCTAATACATCCTGCCTGGAAATAGAAGTCCTCATCCACCTTTAAAGATTGAGATATTCAGGGTGGGAAATAACAGCATAGATTTAAGGTAAAAAGTTGGACAGAGTATCCTAAATAAGGATACAGATTTGCAGTATTCTTTGCTCAAGAATATTGAAAATATTATTATTTTTCTTCCTATGACAAGTCACCAAGTTGGATTTCTTGGAGTGAAGGCAAATGGACGTGGAATAACAACAACGCTTGTGACTCAAAATCAAATATCTTTCCTGAGACTCAGATCTCTCCATTGTAAGACAGGATAAATAGCTTTCGTGTTTGCTCTTGTAGAGACTACGTATCAAATCATGACAAGGTTCTGAGAGCAAATTTGATGGTGATCGCCTCTCTTAAGACATTATGTTGTAATAAACAGTAACTCACATCCTATGGGAGCATATTTTAAGTTGATCTGGGATTTGCATAGACACTTACAGTAAGCTATAGGAGATTAATTTGCTTTTGGCACATGCAGTAGGTAATCGATACTGATTTGGTGACATTCAAAGCATTCCATTTTGACAGTTTCATTCTGTGAGACTTCATACTACTTTGAGGAATTCACTGTATCAAAATTGGCAAATTTCTGCAGGAGAAAAATTAGCCTGGAAGGGTTTCCCAATGCCCTTCTAGATATTCAGAAAACAAAGAACCCAAAATATTGCTAAGTGCCAGTCTATCACAGGCATGATGGATTCTTTTCCAATCTTACAAAATAAAACTCTACAATCTTCTACAAATAATGAAAGTATTAAGAATCCAGTGTTGTAAATATTACAATTTTTTTTCATTATTACTCTATGTATTTTAATTTGTATATATCTATGATGGCTGGATTACTGTTCAGCAAATCTTCACTCCCTTTCTTTTTCTGTAGCGGACAGAGTTTACTACCCAGGCCCATTAAGTTCACATACAGGAAAGCAAGTTGCTTTGACCAGTGAACATGTCTCAAGTACAGGCTATTCATGTGTTTATATGGTTTGGCTGGCCTCTATCATAAGAAGAGAATGTATTGGTAAACCACTGACCCTTCAACCTGGCCCAAGAATGAATACACATGGAACAGATCTAAACCCAACCTGCAGTCTGAAATAGTTCAACTCCTCTAAGTCCATCCTAGAAAACCCAACACATCACTAACCTGCCAATTCATGTGTATAATTCAAATTTGTGTTTTTATAGACCACTTAGTGGGGTTGGATTATTATGCAGCCCTATTATTTCAATAGCCAATCAATATAACTAAATGTGTGTGTGTGTGTGTGTATGTGTGTGTATGTATGTGTATGTATATGTGTGTATATATATATATACACATACACATCTTATGTATATATATACATTATATATATATATCATATATATACATCTTGTGTGTGTGCGTGTGTGTGCATATATATATGTATATGTGTATATGTATATATACACATATATACAATTTTTGCTATTGTCCACAGATGTCATGTCTCCCTATAAACACAACCGACTCAGCTAATTAATTAAATAAACACCGGAGAGGTGCAATGCAGGCTCCCATGTAGAGAAAACAAGGCAACATGGATATTGTTGGAGTTTTTGTGGCCACTCTTTATATTTACCAAATTAGGGATGAAGATGTGCAATCTTCCCATTAAAAAGCTATGTCAGCATGCCAGCTGGCTCAGAGCCATGATTTAAGGGAACAGTAATGAATGAGGCAGAAGTAAATGGCCACCATCTGGGTAAAGCTCAAGTGAGCTTGTTTGGACAAGGCTCCAGGGTCAAGTAAATGAAACGGACTTTAATTTCAAGATGCAGCTGTGAGTGAATAATTCCCCACTCCTGCAAGCCATTGCAGGTGTGGAAAGCCAGCAATATGTTTTCAAATGGGGTGGGAGGCAGTTGTGTCTTGAAGGCACTGGCAGTTGTCATGTCTGAAGAACCACGTGAAGTGGCCCTTCAGCAAGCACCGAGAGATGGGAAGGTGTTATTAGAGCTTGCCTGAGCCAAAAGAAACAGCATGAGGGTTACACTAGAAGTATGTTTTCTATAGGGCTTATTAGAACATGCTGATTCTTTTTTCCTCTGCAACCTGGAACACAAAGAATACTATTTTATTGAAATGCCTGCATTGCTAGGGTTTTGTTGCTAAAGTATTTAAATTGGAGGAGAAAACATAGCTAAGCATATGGATCCTGCTGATTAATGTTTCCCTCTGGGGCAATCGGGCTCCATGAATTCTGAAATAACTTGGGTTGCTAGAATGTATTGAATACTTTTCAAAGGGAGGGAGATATTGGATTTAAGTGAAAAAAAAAAGGAGCAAAATTGGGTCCAGGACCACCTTGTGTTAGCATTCATTTTCAAAACATTTGACATTTGACTTTGGGGTTTCTAATTTTGTCCTATTATGTGGTCCACCAGCCTGATGATCTGCTCAGAAGAATAGTTAATGGCCTAAAAGAAGACATCCGTGTCCCCTAAATAGCCATGTGTGTATACACTATAGTGGCTGACTGGACTGCATGGAATGGAATGGAGAATAAATGGTTAATGGCAGCTAAAAATAATGTGATTTACCACACCCCAAATTGTGGGAAATGATTTCTAAAATTGGACTACTCACACACACCAGTGAAGAATAATTCATTCCTTTTGCCTAAGGCATGAGATGGCTTCTGGTGAGGGTAGGTGGGATAGGGCTGTTAGAGAAGGTTGCCACTTTGAAATCCTTGAGCAGGAAGCTTAGGGAGCTGTCAGCTGACTTACTACATTTAGTAGAGGTGGGAACAAAGCAGCACCCTTTGCCTAAAATGTGTTCACAAAAGTAGATGAGGCAAAGGAGGGGTAAGTGAGGTGCCCTGCCCTAAAATATAAATATTTGATACAGGAATCCATAAAAGACATGAACAGACCATTTAAATAAAGATTACCCTAGAGGTTAGAGTGGGAGAGAGCCAAAGCATAAGAGACTCTTAAAAACTGAGAACAAACTGAGGGTTGATGGGGGGTGGGAGGGAGGGGAGGGTGGGTGATGGGTACTGAGGAGGGCACCTTTTAGGATGAGCACTGGGTGTTGTATGGAAACCAATTTGACAATAAATTTCATATACTGAAAAATAAAAAAAAATTAAAAAACAAAACAACACAAATATATACTGAGAAAAATAAATAAATAAATAAATAAATAAATAAATAAATAAAGATTACCTTTAGTAATAAACTTTTCCAATAGCTCCAGGCATGTCTTTGTGCAACCTGTCTTCACTACTCTCCTGGTATTGCCTGCTTCCCTCAGAGCATGTTTGTATCAGACGAGAATTTTGTTGGGAGCTCTTTGTGGATCACTGGCATCAGAGTTCGCACAGAGTGGGAGTAGTGTTACATTCATGTCTGCCTTCTCAATGCCTAGCACAATGCCTTGCTATACAATATATTGTAGGTACTCAGTGCACGTTTGTGGATTTGAAGGGAAGGAAACATACTAGTACTTTGTAAAATTAAACGGGATTTATATAGCTATCATATTACAAAAAAGTCCTGTCATCCAGTATAAGAATGTATGGGGAGAAATAAGTCCATATTTGTTAGTGGTATCTGTGTAAATTGGTCCAATCTCTTTGGGAAAAACTGGCAATGTAGACTACAACAATATAAAAATACACACATCTGTTAGACTAGTAATATTGCTTCCTGAACTTAGCCTAAGGGAGTCATCCAAAAAAAGAAACTAAATTTGTACAAAGGAGTATCCACTGAATATACTTTCAAAATAAGAAAAAATATGAATTAAATTATATTCATTTGATCAGGTAGGATAAGAAGTACTGAGAACAAATTGTAAAGGATGTACCAACATTGAAATGTGTGAGTTGTAATACTAAATTTATCTCCCTCTCTCTCTGCCCCTCCCCCATTCATGCTCTGTCTCTCTCTCTGTCCCAAAAATAAATAAAAAACATTGAAAAAAAAATTTAAAAATAGTATGCATGCAAAATTTCTAATTATGCAAAATTGTGAAACAAATACATAATGGCTGAAAGTAATATATTACAAGTAAAATAATTCTGAGATGAAGCATTTTACTGGTGGAATTTTTACTATGATTTCAAAATTTTATGTAACCTATAGTTTCACTATGATAAAAAAAAATTGAAAATAAATTAAAATATATTCAGTAGTTTCCATAAAGCACAAAGAACTATGCTAACACTGGTATTTCTGCTTTGGAGAAGTTTATTGTATAATAAGGGATTTAGATATATCAAAATATTATAATAAATTAGTTAATCATAACTACTATTGTCCAGAATTCTGCACAGGGCCGCTTGGGAAGGCTATGAATTCTCTATGTAGGCAGGAAGTCTGGTAGGAAGGTGTTAGTTAAATAGGATGAAATACCCAAAGAGACAGTCTAATAAGATAATTATTTTTTACTTTTTTTTTTAATTTGAGATGATTTTTTCTTCCAGGTAGACAAAGTGCCTTTTTGTATCCAAAGCAGAGGTTCCAAGGTTTGGAGGCAGAATTATAATAACGAATTCAGGTAGAGGGTGGAAGTTGCCATGGCAAGGGTAAGTATAAATCCTAGGTTAAAAAGTTAATCTTACAGTCAACAGAGGGCTTTCAGAGGAGAATGTTCTGTATTTTTTTACGGGATAATCATTCAGGTATGGCCATAAGAGGAGACAGAGGAGAAGCTCAGGAAAAACAAAACAAAAACAAAGTTTATTATATTCACAAGTTCTAGACACAGGAGGTAAGGCACACCATACAGAGCCACATGGGAACGACATCTGGGTGATCAGGAAGCAGAGGACAGAAGCAAGTGGGAAAGCTTTGGATTAGAGCCTTTACTGGGGTTTCTGCAGGGACAAGGGAGGTCAGAGTGAAGGGTTTAAGGATTGCCTAGTTTGAATAAATTTGGAGGATTTGGGGCTCTGGAGATGGTCCCTTGTTGCCTGGTACCTGGTTTGGGGATGATTTAGGCAGAGGGATATTGGAGTGCATACACCAGATGGAGGGGGTAGGACTTTGTACTGGTTAGTTTGCACATTAAAGATATGTTCCTGGTTGGGTCCTTTACTACTCCTAAGAATGGCTAGCCCTAGGAGCAGTGTGGTCTCTCCTCAGCCAGACAGGGTTTTTAAAGATGTCAAACATCAAAATACACAGATAATTTAAAATACTTACAATACAGGGAATAAAATACATTTAAATATTATAGGGAGAAGAGAGAAGAAGACATACTGTTCTACTTCATCAGTGAACGAATTTATCTGAGCTCTAGGTAGAATCATTGAATCTTGCTCTCAGATTTCTTTGGATGCCTTCATCATTTATTCTAAACTGAAGACTCATATGACATTGGCACTGACTTAACCGCACCAAAATTCATTTCCATGATTTCTTTTAAAATAAGATATATTTTTTAAGTTTATTTATTTTGAGAGACAGAGCAAGTGGGGGAAGGGAAGAGAGAGAGAGAGAGACAGAGACAGAGAATCCCAAACAGGTTCCGTGCTGCCAGCACAGAGCCTGATGCGGGGGTGGAACCCATGAAACTGTGAGAACATGACCTGAGTCAAAATGAAGATTAGGACCTTTAATCTACTCAGCCACCTAGCTGCCCTTAAAATCTATTCTGTTCACATTTTAAAGCTAATCCTGGATGTAAAAGCAAAATGTTCTTTTTAACAGAAAGGAAAGGGAGTAACACGTATCTCCACTAGACTTTGTTTTGCATTTAGAATCCGTCTTTTTGTTGTAAATGACATGAGCCAACCATTTAACAATCCAGTAATGATTATCACTTTTTATGAACAGTCAGGTGATAGAACATCATGGACTCAAGGAGAAATGGTCTGAGCTACGCCATGTTGAGTCAAAGGGCTAGAATAACATTAATTACTAGATATAAGTTGATGATTTATCCTCAGGGAATTAACCAACAGTATTGTACATTAATGTTGTACAACTACATTATTCCCTATTCTCCAAAGAACAGCCAGATAGTTTTTAATTCTCATTTTCCATTAAAAAAAAAACCCTGAATTTCAAAGGGTTAATTAGCCTAACCAAGCTTGACTAGTGTAATGTACAAATTTTGCCTCAAATTCAGCTCCTTTAAAACACAAAATCCAATTCAATGCTTGTGATATACTTGCTGAATTGTACTATAATCTCCTTAAACTACAGGAAATACTCATGCATCTGTGCCTTGATGTAGGCATCAAATGTATGAATGGTACTGTTCCAGGAGATGCATACACAACTCACTTCATTAAATTAAAAAATTAAAAAAAAAAAAAAAAGGTATGTGACATGCTCAAGAATCTGGTGAAAGGAGATGAATGAGACCCTGTGCTCGTAGACTTCTTGATCTGGTGGAGTGACTGATATGTAAATAAATGGTAGAAAGGTCTTGAGGAGCAGAAGGAAGTAATATCAGTCATAGCAGGTGTGATGCGATTATTTATGATGGACAGATGTTGTCCAGATGAGAGAGTCATGATTTCCACTTGGAGGACAGAGAAAGAGATAAGAGCACATTTTAAAGGGGGAATGATGCCCTACTAGATTCATCCATAATCTGCAATACAATTAACCACTGCTGATATATGGCCTTAGCAAGGGCCATGCACTTAGCCTCTCTCCCTTTGTCAACATCACTCCAGTGAAAAGAAACAACATCTCATTCTGTGATGAAAATGTGGTCCCTTTACTGAGTGAGATTAGTTCATGTGAGCTGACAGTCTGGCACTCTGCATCCATTTTAGGAATGACTGGAAATTATTCCATTGGGAGAACCTTGGATGAAGGATTGGTTGGGGACGCTGGCGCTTGCCCCTCACAACCAGGCATCCCTTTTCAAATCCTGGTTGCCATAACAACCAGATAGCACTTTTGGTCCCAAACACAACAGAGTCCTTTATGGTGATGATTATTATTAGTCAGTTTGCACTCCAGGCAGAAATCTGATTTACTTTCCCTGAGGAAACTTACCATATGACATGCAAACTGTCAGAGAGAGAATAATACAAACTGGAAATATGGAAGTGCTACAAAATAAAACGTGTGGGAAAATACACCTTGTGAGCCCTTTATTATTTTTAAATGAAAAGTTGTCAGATTATTCAGCCCGGAGTGTGAGTTACCTGTGTCATGCCTATGAGCTATATAACAGTGATTGTGAAGGCCGTGCTCCTAGATTATCTATTAGGGGGTGTTTGACAAAATGTGACACCTGAAAACTTTGAAGGCGCAGGGATTTTTGACATTATGTTGTAGACCTATTGATTGAAACTGAAAATACTTAAAAAACGAGGTGTTTTCCCTTGCACGCCAGTCAGAATGAAACCTATGCCTGGCTTCCTTTGCAACGACTTAAGAATGTAAGAAGGAATTTCACTCTCAAAATGCAAGTGCTCAGTGATTATGAATAAGGTATCCTGCTGCAAATGTGCTACTTCTGAAAAGTAGAACTTAAGTAGTCTTCCTGGTCAAACGTAGCCAAACGTTATTTTGACCTTTAATGAGGTTTGCCCTTCAGGCCTACCCAGGAGAGGAAAACTTTTTGGAATCTCTTGTGTAGAAAAAAAATTGCATCTGCTGTACCAGCCAACTATTTCCTTGTGGCATGTTTATCAGTAATGTGCCCTGCCCAGCAAAATTGTGTCCTTGAACCAGGGATATAAAATGATACTATTAAGGGAGCCAAGCCAAGTCTGGTCAAAGAAAGCCATTTATTTTCACTGACCCAGCTGGTCAAGTGAATTTAGGTTCAGCAGCTTGGCTCACTTGAGAATCAAGCCCTGCCATCATGCCTGTAATTACAGCTTGAAAGTGATTTCCAGCAAGGAACATCGAAAAGGAAACAGACTCTCCCTGGCAATATTACACTTCAGCACAAGACAGTTGGTAAGGTGAATAGGAAGCATACAGGTTCATGCGATTCACATTAATAAAAAACACTCTCTATAGCTATCAGTCAGCTTTTTTACATAGCAAACCATCGCAGACTTAGTGGATTGGCAGAATAAACATTAACACTTTGTTCAAACTTCTGTGAATTGACTGGGCCATTCTTCTAGTCCAGGCTCGCTCATCTGGGGCCGGATGATCTGGGATGGCTGCACTTAAATATATGGGACTTCAGCTGGGTGGCTAAGATGGATGGGGCCTTTCTCTATGTGGTTTCACATCCTGCTGAAGGCTAAGAGGAGCTTCTTCATACGCTCTTTGAAAGGTTCATTGCCTCAAGAGTGGGCAAGCTCCACGTAGACCAATTTCCATCTTCTCCCTAAACTGTGTTTACTAATGTTGCATCGGCAGATGCAAGTCATATCCCTGAGTTGAAATTCAAAACACGGCGAAATAGACAATATCTTGATGAGAAGCTGAACAAAGCATTTGTGGGTTTTGTTTTCAATGTACTTCAGCATTCCTACTCTACTTGAGGGTTACAAAATGACTGATGTGCTTTAGTGCTCAATATTTTAGTGTAGTTTTCCATGATTTTTCTTTCGTATAAAGAATGTGAATGCTTCCAAATGCATTAAACGTGGAAACAGTTACAGCAAGTTTACCAAGGTTAAACACATAATTATAACTGCCTCTATAAAATCTCAATCACATGATTTGAAAATTGAGCAGTGGAGTAACTAGGATTAGTTGGGTTTATCTTCATTTTATTTTGTTTTATTGTTCTATGTGACATAAAATAATTCTATAGTCTGATCTATTTCCACCACAAAGGTTACCTGTTTTGGCAGGATGTGACAATATTTAGGAGAGGCTGAATGGAACATTCTCTTGCCCTAATTTGAGATCATCAACAAATATTTACTATTATTCTCATCAGCTTCTTGTATTCATGAGAGATATAAGACCCTGTATTAGGAGGTTGTGGAAAAACAACCAATTCCCCTAGCAATCAAGCCATCCATTCTATATTTAAAAATTACCCACCTACCCACCCCCACACACAATAAATAAAAATAAAAAATAAAAATCACCCCAAATTTAGCAGCTTAACATATAATCATTCATTTTCTTTTAATGTTTCTGTGAGTCGGGCTTTAGAAATGACCCAACTGCAAGTTTCCAGCTCAAAGTCTTTGATAAGTTTGTGTTTAGAATGTGGCTGAGGCTACAGCAATTTCCAAAGCTTCTTACTTTACATGATGGGACCCTGCACTAGGAATCTGCCACGACTGGGACCTGGACCTGGAACAACTCAAGCTCCTTTAGTCTCTTTCTGTCTCTGTTTCTTTACAGAATCTTTTCAGCATGGCAGCCTTAGGGTGACTAGATTTCTTGTATGGAAACTCAGGACTCCAAAGGTCTCCAACAGAGAGACAGGTGGAAAGTACATCATCTCCTTCAACCTAACCTCAACACTGTCACAGCATGGCTTCTTGTATATTCTGTTAATCAAGGCAGTCACAAAGGTCCAAACAGATTCAAGGGGGAAGGACACAGACCCCAACTCTTGTCTATCAAGACAAGACTCTGGAAAGGCACTCAGGGCTGGAAATAATTTTTGGTCAAAGTTGGAGAAGTACATCAAGGGAAATTTCAATTTTCTGACAGGGATCTTTAGTATTTCCATCTTAATTTTCTTGGGAAAGGTTCTGATAGTATTATTACATAGATTTCACTTCTCAAGCATTTCAAGGTTACCATTAATATTTGTTTTGTGGACTTTAGTGTCTTTTGGGTTCAATCATAGAAAAACCTGAGAAAGGAGTTGAGTACAGAAAACTTTTTAGGAAAATAATCCTAAAAAACAGAAGGGAGGGACTGAGGTGAAATAGGGAAAGAGGAAAAACCAGTGTAAAGAAGCATGGTAGGTCACTACCACTTTCAAACGTGCCAGAACATTTTGAAAAGACTTATGAACTCCCTCTCAGAGCTAGGCATTTAGCTAAAGAATGTAACATATATTCATTAGCGTTGGTTAATGTGGTCTCAGGGTCATTAATTCCTCTGCCTTTCCGGCTTGTTCATGCAAGAGTGTCTCATGAAGTCCACAAGTATCCCGGATAGGGCATTTCGAGAAGCATCCGAGTGGGAAGCAGGAAGAGTGCGAAGTGGGTTCAAGGTAAAGTGCTTTGGGCTGCACTCAAACCCAGCTGGTAGAAGACTGCTCAGAACTGGTCACTGAGGAAAGAAGTATGGTCGAGATCATTTGTAGTGGTGCATGAGAAATAGAAGATGCATGTTCATTCAAGCCAAAGAGAATCAAATGCTGAATGCGAACTGTGGACAAGCTACTGTCCTGAGAACTAGACTATGGGAATAGAAAGGAACTAAGTACATTTGCACAGTCTGGAGTGATAAAGTTCCAAACAAACAGGTCATTACAACAAAATAAAATAAGTGATATGAGAGAACAATACAAGGTGTATTGACACACAAGAGAAGCATAAAACAAGTGTATCAAGGAAGAGAATATAGGATAGAAAAGCCTTCATGGAGGGTTGATTGATGCCTCATTAAATTTTCAACAGCAAAAAAAAAAAACCAAAAAAAAAAAAAACAACCAAAAAAATCCACCATTTTTCTGAATGGGGCATGGGGATAAGAGGAAATAGGCATTTCAGATAGGCAGTAAAATAGGGGATAAAATTCATGAAGACTATATATGAAAAAGCAAATTTCTAAAGCTTTGATAAACCTCAGGACACAAATTTTACATACAAGTACACTGACATTTACTGAAATTTGTCATTTGGCCAGTTGTGACAAAACCTCAGAAATCCTGTGTTTTCTCTCAGTTTTCCTTTTCTATTTAATTAGGTTTAACAAAGAATAGTTTTCAGTAATTTATTAAAAAATATAGCCTATGCCACTATTTCTTTTTCTTTTCTATTAGTGCTTATTATGTTCATTAACAAGTTGAATCAATCTTGCTTCGTCTTGGTTTTCTTCTTGAAGCGATTATAAAATGTAAACAAGAATTTGTAGTGAATGTGTTTTTCAGTGATCATTTATTAGAAAATCATTTCCCCCTAGTTACAGGCATGGACCAAATTTCAGTTCTTAAATCATGCAGTTAAGTTAATGTAAACTGTGTTTGAAAAACCCTGGATATAATAGCAACCTTAGAAAACTCAGAATTAATACCTCTGACATAGGGGTCAGGAATGTGCCAAGAAGACAGAAGCAAGACAGACTTGGTAGAGACACAGCACTGGGGAATAGCATGTAAGACAAAGGGTGTGAACAGAGAGAAATCGGCTTCTGACTCATCCAGTAGTCAACACTTTAGGAAACCACTGAAGACACTTTTCATAAGATTCTTCAAGTAACTTAGGCAAATACATCAGAAAAAAGACATGTTAAGGTTTTACTACTGAATTCTTGATCCCCACATTAACTGATACTGTTCAACAATTTTCCGGAGAGACAGCTCCTGCTGGTCAAACATGTGATTTCTCTAAGCATTCTGTCATTCTCCTGTTTTTGGGTTAATGGATAAGTTCACCTTTAGAAAGAGCTTTGGAATGGAACAGGGGTTGATTTTTTTTTAAATTTTGTAATGTTTTTTATTTATTTTTGAGAGAGAGAGAGACAGAGTATGAGTGGGAGGGGCAGAGAGAGAGGGAGACACAGAATCCAAAGAAGGCTCCAGTCCTGACATGGGGCTCGAACTCATGAACCGCAAGATCATGACCTGAGCTGAAGTCGACACTCAACCAACGGAGCCACCCAGGTGCCCCTGATTTGTTTTGTTTTTTGTTTTTTAAGCTAAAACACTAGAGAAGCACTTCAAATCACTGGAGTCACTGTAGCCAAAGTGAAAATCCAGATGAATTCACCACTTTTCTAGGAGTAAGGTATAACTGGGGAGTCTTTCAGAAATTTTAATTTTGTCTTTTAAGTATTTATGGATCTTTGGAAAAGGAATAGCTGTGCCAAGAAGAGAAGGGCCATTATTCAGATCCTGGGGAAGACAAGAGTAGGACATTGGTGATTATGGACCCTGTAAAACAAAACAGAAGATAAAAGAAGCAAACTGAGATAAAGTAGTAAGTTTCAAAGGCCATTTGACAAGGCACAAAGCACGTGAATGTAAGTGGGGAATTAACGGCTCTTTGGGGGACCCCATGGGGAGATGCTGTCCAGTGCATTATAACAGGAACAAAGAAAAAGGGAATAAGCATGTTTTTGGATATGCTTGGTAAACTTTGTTTTCTGTCACAGTGAAGATATGCAGGCAATGTAGTATCATGTCAGCTGCTCCAGTCCACAAAGCCATAAACTAATACCAAGTCAGATAATCAAAGCATGCTCAGTTCTGATTAGTTCATCCATTCTGAGCATCTACAATGTCAACAGAAATAAGTACTACTTGACTATTTCATGCCATCCACGCACTTTGCTTAAGACCGAGGTTAAAAGAGAAATTAAGTATGATGTAGTCTCTACACTTGTGTAATTGACCATCTATTTTTATTTTTTATTTTATTGTTATTTTTATTTTCATTAAAAATTTGTTTAATGTTTATTTTTGAGAGAGCTAGAGAGAGAGAGAGTGCAAGCGAGGGAGGGGTAGAGAGAGAGAGGGAGACACAGAGTCCGAAGCAGGCTCCAGGCTCTGAGCTGTCAGCACAGAGCCCAACACGGGGCGCGAACTCATGAACCGTGAGATCATGACCTGAGCCAAAGTCCTTTGCTCAACTGACCGAGACACCCAGGCACCCCTATTTTTATTTTTTTTTAATGTTTATTTTTGGGAGAGAGAGAGAGACAGCATGAGCAGGGGAGGGACAGACAGAGAAGGAGACACAGAATCTGAAGCAGAATCCAGGCTCTACACTGTCAGCACAGAGCCCAATGCGGGGCTTGAAACCATGAACCATGAGATTGTGATCCAATAACTGACCATCTATCATGAGACCTAAATTTTCCATTCAAAATGATAACATGATGAAGTTACTCAAACTACTCTAGAAGAATTTTGAGAAAAGAAGACCATATTACTTCCTACTGAGGATGAGTCAGGGGCTGACTCTTAAATTCTGTCCTTAGTTTGTCCAGGTAGACAAAGTGAGGAAAGACATCCCAGACAGGAGAAAGAGCATGAGCCAATACATGGAGCCAGGAAGGAGGAAGGAGAATGGGGTCTATAAGTGATCCAACACTTTGGGACTTTAAAACAGAAGGTAGGATGCAGGAGGGGCAAGGAGATGAAAAACTTGCTGGCTATGCCAAAACAGTTACATTTTAGGATCCAGTTCCCTGTGTGTTGTATATCCAAGTTTTGCCTTTTGGATTATGCCAATTCAGTATGTTATTATATAATGACCCAGATGAATAATTAGGATCTGAAATAAGATAAAGTAAATGGATACCATAAGTATGTAGGAAAAACAAAACAAAACAAAACAAAAAACTTGTCAAGATGTACCGGCTGATACAATCTAAGAGATGAAGGAGAGCAGAATACTCAGGACAATTCCTGTGAGTAGGCCATTAAGAGATTAGAGTCGGAAGGGCTGGCAAAGCATTGCAGCTAGACCAGAGGATCCAAGACAGTTGGGGAGCATGATGGTGTGGCAACAGCTACCAAACAAATTTGATGATGTCATGGAGTGCTTGCACGGCAAGATAACTAAGAGCTGGACAGCTTGCCCTGGTCCCTCCAGGTCACCTTCACCACCACCTCCAATCCCAAACCTACCACACCATATCCAACTACTCTTAGATATCCAAGGGGGTAAAACAACGTGCACTAAGAAAATCCCAGACTGACATTCTTTACCTGCAGACTTTTAAGCATCTGCTTCCTTACAGAAGAAGGGTGAGATTGTTTCCAACTAACGCAACATTATAAAACAACTTTTTACACACCCAAGGGTCTTCTGAAGTGCCCATAAAAGCAGTTTAAGATTATGAAGGTTAGAAAACTAAACAGTGAACCACCAATATTTCAGAACACTAAGCTAGACATTGCCAGGAGAGAGAAGGGAAATCAAGATATACACTCTATGTGTCTCAGGTTTGACTGTCTTCAAGCATTTGACTTATTCTGACCCCCAGAATCAGGATCAATAAGGAGAGTGTGCTAAGGTACAGTTGTCCAGGCCCTAACCCAGAGCTAATAAATCAGTATTTCTGGCGACGGGTCAGAATTTCCAGCTTTTAAACTAGCTGTCATTTTTATCTTAAACTCGCCTGAGATTTTAATTACTGAAGCTGCTCTCAGCACAACCCAAAGAGTACCTGTAGGCACCACATAAAACTCACAGGGCACTTGAATTTGAATCAAAGACTTGCTGTAGGCTGACCTTCTTCATCCACATGAATGCCCTCATGAATCATCTCTCCTACCTACTTGTACATTTCTCCTTATTTCTCCTTATTGTCTCGTTCTCTCTTCCTCTAACTCAGGGTTTTTTTAAAATTTTTTAATGTTTATTTATTTTTGGGAGAGAGAGAGAGAGAGAGAGAGAGAGAGAGAGAGAGAGAGAACGGACAGGGGAGGGACAGTGAGAGAGAGGGAGACACAGAATCTGAAGCAGGCTCCAGGCTGCTGCTCTGTTGCACAGAGCCTGACGTGGGGATTGAACTCACAAACCGTGAGATCATGGCCTGACCTGAAGTCGGATGCTTAACCAACTGAGCCACCCAGGTGCCCCTAACTCAGTTTTAATTTAGTAGCTACACTCTCTTCCTCTGCCTTCATGCTTACCCTAGAAACTCCTGTCCTCACTGCATGAGCAAAAGTCAACCCATGCTAATATCATGGCAGAGCTTAGCTTCCTCATAGCTCCTGGATATATCCTCCTCACCTTTCCAAGTCAAAAGAGAAATTTTCCTTTAATATGAAATTTCTGTAACATGACGAAGTACGCAAGCACCCATATAAAATTGGACTGCCATTACTACACAAATAACATATAAATAGGTGGAAATACTTGATTTCTGGTTTTAAGACTGCAAAAGCACAATAAACAGCTGTGTGATTTCAGGCAATTAACTTAGGTTCTCTGGTACTTGGTTTAGTCATCCTCAAAGATAGATTAAAGCCGGATTTCTCAATTTGATGCTATTAAAACTTGGGGGCTGACAGCCAAGAAAGAATTCGTGAAGATGTCTTTGGTGATTTTATTGAAGCACAACCAGTGTGCAGAAAGAGCTGCACTGGGGATGTGAAGAGTGGCTAGTTACATACGAAAGAGTTGGGGGAGGTAAAGGCCTCCAGAAGGACTTTGATAGGCTAAAGAAGACTCCTAAGATACCTGAGGCCTTGCTATAGTCAAGCTAAGGTTGTTTTTCCTCCAGTAAGACGTTAACATTATGACGGCAGGGAGTTCCTGGAGAAATGGTATACTCTGTATTTGCCTCAAGTATTTGTCAGTGGGATGCGGGTTACAAAGAAATTAATTTTACCTGCCATGTCCTTCTTGCCTTTGTTCCCCACATCACTATGGAGGGGAGGGGGATGTTGGGGGCTCCAGGAAACTGAGTCTATAGGTTTCTGGAGATGAGGCTATTGATAAGATTGGCCTTTTCTTAGAATTTACTAAGATACTTGTAAACTGAAGGAGACTCCTGTCCTGCAGAACTGTGATCTCTATCAGTTAACCATTTGTTTCTTTCCTTTCCTTTGTTCTTGGGCAGCCAGGAGAGCCTGAGGAATATCACACATATCCCACCTGGGGGAGGGGGTGTGCCAGCTTTAACTTTGCCCTCAGCTTGCCTGAGGGTCCCTCATCAATAAGTCTTTATAGTGGGGGTGGGGCACAGTGACCTGTTGATTATAAGTGGTAACAACCAAAAATGTTTCCAGGCATTGCCAAGGGTCCCGAGGCAGTGAGCAAAATTGCCCCGTATAGAGCCACTACAGGATTCTTGAGATGTTGAGGAAAATAATATATATGAAAGTGCCATTAAAATCGGACAGATTTTACAAACTAAGGAGCAGGTTTTATGATGTATAAGAATATGATCATGTTTAAAACTAGCTCTTAATGTGGTTTAAGCTATTTAACCATTGTAAGACTTTGGTAATACTGATGCGATAATTTAAGGAGCAGACCAAAGAGTTACACAGACATGAATTTAAGCACACTGTGACCTCGTTCACCTTTTTATGGGCAGGGAGGGCCAAAGAAGAATCACACTACCTGGAAAAATAAGCCCAGCACACATCTGAGCAGGCAGGACGCATTTGATCAAATGCTTTATGATTTAATAAATGCACACCCTTCTGAATCAGCCACTAGTGAGCTTTGTTTCAACAACAGTAAAGTCTTCTAAATGAGCAGTCCTATAATACTACTCAATAAAACAAATGCTGGAAGTCTATACTTCTAAACTTGTCATTACCATTTTTAGATACTGCAGCTGAAACAGGTAAGTGATCAGAACCAAACTAAAGCTCTACAGTGTCTTCTTCTTCAAGAGAAAATTATATATTCATTTCCTTCCATTTGTTTTTTATAAATTACTACTCCTTTCGAAACGTATTAAAGCTCGCCCCCTTCCTTCCCTCCCTCTCCTCTCCCCACCTTCCCACACAAGACACAGTCTTTTAAGTAGCTCCCAGCTAATAACCATGTAAAGGAAAATACTTTGTGTCTAATACCTGTGACAACGTGGAATGTAGGCTCATATTGCTACTCTGCCCTTTTGCAGCTGAGTGTCTGTGAAGTTACCACTTGAAATCTCAGGCTCCTCATCTATTATGTGTAGACTTTAGTCTACACTGAAGCTGTCTACTACAGCTGAAACACAGCTGTGAGTACTGAATGAAAACAAAGCAATATCTACCTTGCTAAAACACTAGGTAGTTTTAAAAGTTTCGTATCTTTCCTGCGCTCATTCTTTCCACCCCACCCCCCTCCTCAGTCCCTGAATTTGTGAATACCTTCCTGTTATTTCTTCCAAGTAAGTGAGGAGGTGCCTTTCCCAAACCTAGCTGTGGCTTTCTTTTCTGGACTCACTGAAGAGTTATGCTGCTCTAGCGGTAGGGGAAATATCCGTTCCAAAGGAACTACGTAACAGTGTAGTCTGGAATTTCCATTGGGGAAAATGATTTCAATTCATGCTGAGGTCAGCAATGCCTTGCACATAGCCCAGCTTGCCTGGCAACAGAACCTGAGACAAAGGCTTCTACAGGAGTACTTTGCTGGGGAGTGTGGTCTCAGAGGCTAGTAGTCAAAGGGAGCTGTAAGGAGGGGAATCCAGTGAGCTTCCTGGGGAGCATGTGACATTCATTTCAGGAACTTTTTTTTTTTATTTTGGTGGATGGGTTGTGGGAGTTCCTTTTCCACACTGGTGGAAATTTTACTCCATGCTACCTTAGCTTCTCCACACTTTGGTTTGTTAGCACACATGCGAATGCTAAGCATGTTCTTGTGGCATTGCATGCTGTGGCCTTAACAGAGACAGCTTAGGAGATAGAAGACATCTGCATGAACCTGGTCAGAGCCCAGAGCGCTGCTCACATCCACAGCAGCCGGTGTAAGAGGGACGTGAGGCCAAGAGAATCTTAAGCCATGCGTAAGTGGTGTTCACCATGGTGTAGATGTCAAGTTTTATTTGTTAATATATTAGTACAATCTGTAGATGCTTACTAAGGTGGTAACACAGCCACCTGCTGTGGTGTGCTCTGGGATGGATGTGTTAACTAGGAGAGAGACAACATTTGCTTTTACAAGGAAAAGCAAATAGTTGATGTTCAGTGCTAATGGGGTAAAAATTGGCAGGAAGTCAATGACCTTCTTTCCACTGCAAATTACTGTGCAAACAGACCATAAATATCAAAATATTATTATATACGATAAAAGTTTCTTAGGGCATCACTTGGGGAAATAAATAGTAGATACCAAATGGGCGAAAAAAAAAAAAAAGAAACCTAAGAAGTAATCAATGTAAGAAAAAAAAACCTCCTTATCAAGCACTTTTTCTGCGGCTGGGTTCCAGGTGATTGCTGAATCTTCAGCCAGGCTCTTCTACATACAAGTTTTCTCCTCTGCAAGCAGGTCATTTTTTCCACCCAAGATGGACTCTTGTCTTCTCCGTGATTCAGGCTCTGTATGGTTTACTACTGCAAACATCACTTTTAGCCTAGACCTGGAGGTTGCTGTCCACCACTGGGAAATTTCTCCCTGGCAGTTATTTATGGTTCTTTTCCCACAGGGTTTAGTGCACCAGCTGGTGACTACTTGGCCAGCCTCCCGAATCCATAGGGTATAGTAGGAACCTGGCCTTTTCTGTCTACTATCTGGCTTGAGAAATAGCTTCCGTGACACTGTATGGGTGACTAGATTGAAACTCTGGGACTGTTCAACTGCCTCACCTCTCCTTCTATGATCTCAATTGCTTTTCAGAATAAGGACAGTGGTGTAAGCCAAAAGTGATGCTGAATTTATTTTGAATTGGGCCTTTGACATGCCTCACCTCATTCACTCCTCCCAACTAATCTGCTAGGTATGTGCTACTGTTCCTGCCATCCTCCTGAGGAGTAAACTGACAAAGATAAAATGTCCAGTCAGTGGACAGAAAACTGGCAACACACAGGGCCAGAATTTGACATTTTTTCTATTTACTGGAGGGCCATATTGACACTTTCATGGCTTTTTAAACCTTGAGTACCTGGTATAATTATGTCTTAATATAGGGCTGGGAACATTTTCTCATATTACTGAGCCCTATTCCCTCTCTCTCTCCCTCTGTGGAGTTGAAACAACCCCATGGAGAGTAACGATATCCCACCCTTCCCCCACAAATAGATCTCCTCACTCCCTGCCACCTCCTTTCCCACATGTGGATTTTCTCCCTAGGTTTGATAACTATTCCTTTTTGGAGATAATTCATTTCTTCCCATATATAACTTATAAGCTATTTACCTGTAATGCTTCTTTGCATATACCTAAATATGATGTTAGCAAAAATTATTGAAAACTTGGAGATAAAATAAAAGGTTGACTACCTGTTCATTCAGTCATGGTGGGTTTAACAGGCCCTTCCAAAGATTGTGTGATTCCCTAGGAAAATTTACCTTTATTTGACTTTGCTGTTACTTGATTAGAGCTCAGATACTATAAAGTTACATGTTAACTTATACATTTCTGTCCAACAGGAAAGACAACCCAAATATCATAATGTTTTGCCCTGAAGGAAAACAGACAACTTTGTATCCAACTTAGCAAATTTATTCTAGCATATTTTTATTTTTCTTAAATGTTTTGCTGGAGGCCTAGATAAACTGTTTTCCTTAAAATCTGTGAGAACCATTTTTACCATTTTACTAGCCCTTTGGTTAACTAATGAACTGAATAAAATATCTGAAATGTGTTTATTCCATATTTGCATAGTGATCATGTTTTTAACCTTTGGAGGAATCTACTTTAATAACAGTTACTTTAACATTCTTTAATTTCTTGTTCATTCATTTTTCAGGCATTCCATCATTTTCATACATAGTTCTTTTTAAAAAAAATTTTTATGTTTATTTATTTTTGGGAGAGAGTGACAAAGTGCGAACAGGGGAGGGGCAGAGAGAGAGGATGACACAGGACCTGAAGGAGGCTCCAGGTTCTGACCTGTCAGCACAGAGCCCAATGCGGGGCTTGAACTCACTGAACAATGAGATCATGACCCGAGGCGAAATCAGACACTCAACTGACTGAGCCACCCAGGCTCCCCTTTCACAAATATTTCTTATACACCTGGTGCTGGGTCTTGTAATAATGTGACTTAGTGCCTAGAAATAAGTGAACAGAGTGCATCCCAGCTTTCATGGAGTGCAAGAGGGCAGGATAGGACTTGGAGGACTATATAAATGGAGGAACATGGATTTGGAGCTATGAATATCAATGTTGTATAATATCATCTTGGAAGCTTAATAGGCTTAATAGTCATGTAATTTCCAGGCTGTCACCAATGGATAGTCTAATTCTACAAGTTTTGTTTTTTGTTTTCTGGTTTTTGTTTTTTATATCACAGGTAATCTTCATTTTAATCTGCATCTTAGGCAATTTTGATGCACTTGGTTTTCAGAACATATTTTAACAAAAAAAATTCTGAGATCTATATATATTTTGAATGAATGAATGAATGAATGAATAAATGGAATCTGAACCTGATTTTTTCTTTTTTCCCCCCCCCCAAGTAATCAAAACATAACCTTGGACACGTTACATTCCATCTCATCTCTAGGCCTCAGCTATGTTGTCCTTAAATAAACAGATAGGACAAGACGACACTCTATTTGTTCCTACTCTAAATTCTAGGGTGAAGGCAAAAAGTTAAACATATAAATATCATTTTGTGATCCAATATTTGTTATGCATAAGTTAATTTATTAATATTAGAGTTCATTAGTGAATACTGGAATTAATTAATGCAACCGAGATTGTGAACTTGTACCAAATTTTGTTGGGTTTTGTTTTATAAGAAATGCAATAAATCAGATCTTCCACAAGTTAATGTTTTGTGGCTGATCTCTCTTGAAATACTGCCTAATGAAAAACAGCTAATTAATATGCTTCTAATAATTTACAGAACCATATTCCTGGCACTTAAAATCAGCATTCACAAATAGCTGGAACCATGATGCATGGGCATGCCTGTGACTTCCAATCTTCAGGGAAGATTGTGAATTACATATAGTGTCTAATGAATTATTTATAACAGTAAGAAATGAGCTGAAACATGCATACCAGCCATGGGGAAGAGTGAACTGTGATAGCACTAGGAGCAATGGGCAAAATCTGGCTGCCAGGCCTACATTTTACTTTGAAGTTCTTTGTAAGCAATCTGTGGCTTAGTCACGCTTCAATTAAAAAAAAAGTAGTAAGATTGACCTTCCCAATTAATTTCCTCTGAGTCTGTGATCATTGGTATTTTGTGAAAAGAATGCCATCTTCCCCCGTGTTCTCCACTTATTCTATCCATCACATTTCTTTATCTCAATCTATTTGACATGATTTGTTGCTGCAGTTGACAGATGGGAACCTAAAACCTTCCCATAAAGCTGGTATGTGTTGGAGTTCTAAATGGACCTAAAAAACTAATTTGTTTTCATACTCTACAAAATAGTACACAAGGCAAATCTAAAATAGAAAATACTATCTCTATTATAAATTCTTCCATTAGATTAAAAGCTCATTGAGGACAGAAACTAATATTCATCTTTGTATTATCCCATAATATCTTGCACCTGCTCTGTGCACAGCACACACTTATTATCCAGCAACTGTATTAAACACAGTGAAAAAACTGCCTGATGCTTATCGGAACAAGGAAGATGCAGAAGCACATAAGGTAGAAAAGGTCACTCCTTTGATGCAATTAATATTCTTGGGGCACAAAATAAATGTTTGTTGGATAACACGAGCAATTCTAACCATAAATCTTATTTATATCCTGGGAACTAAAGGAAACTCCAAATGCCCTATTCTGTTCTTCCTCAGCCCTTTCCCAGTGTCCTCCGTAGGATCTATTTCCTTTTTGTGCTCATAATGAGCTTTTTTTCATAAATACATTTACCCATTCTCATACCCATTTAAAAAATAAGTCTAAAATAATCTTTAAACATGTATGTATCTATTTATCTATCACCTATCTATATTTTCATATATCCTACTGCCATGGACCAGGCCACTATTCCATGGGATAAAAATATAATTAAAAATAAACCAGTTATGAAATCCATCTAGAAAATAGGAACATATATATGAAAGATTTGATTCCACAAGAGAAAATAGTGTTATATCAGCCTAGAGGCAAAAACTGTAATAAATAGCATTTCCAGGAAATTAGATACCACTGTGGAAAGATTTCAACGTATCACCCTTTGAGGGTTGGGGGAGATCTCAAAGGGCTTTATGAACCATAAGAGAACCATGCTAGAGTTACCTGAGGGTCTTGAAGAATTTGTACCAGGGAATGGTAAAAATCACATTTACATTTTTCGAGAATTAGGTGTCTGCAATATTTGAGAGAGGCAAGAACTGGGAAAGACTGGAGGTAGAGTGTCTAGGAAGGAACCTAAGTATTAGTACTGGTGAGAGATAATAGTTACCTGGACCAATTTTTCATCTTCCCAAACTCAAAACTCGGTATCCATTAAATAATAACTCCTCATTCCTACCTTTCCCCAGCTTCTAGCAACCACCACTCTACTCTCTGTCCCTATGAGTACTCTAGGAACCTCAAACAAGAAGAATCAGATAGAATTTGTCCTTTTGTATCTCATTTATTTCATTTAGCATGTCTTCAAAGATCATCCATATTGTATCATGTGTCATAATTCCATGGGCCAGAGAATATTTCTAAGTTGGAATCAAAGGAACTGACTATTGATCCAACATGGAGGTTGAGAGAAAGAAATGAAGATAAAAGGCCCAAGTGTATGGCTTCAGAGCCTAGGCCACCAAAAGTGTCATTCAAAGAGCTATGGAACAAGGGAGACAGAAGAGGCTTATTGCAGAGAACAAAGAGCTTAATTCAAACATATTAAATATATAGAATGATGATTAATCTAGTTAATATCCTCATAGCCTTGGGTTAAAGACAAACTGATATGTATTTCTTCCCAGAATTTGCTGGGATAAAAATATTTCCTACAGTAATAGTTACATAGCACTTTTTATATTTACTTCATTTGTGAATAATATCTTTGTTTGCCTAGAATTATTCCTCATACCTTTCGGGCAATTGACATTGTCTCCTAACACAATCTGAAATGAGTCAGTCATTGCATTTCATATCTCAGCCCAAGAGGTTTAGGTGAAGACAAGCATGTGACTAATATGCAACAACATATTCTTCCCTAGAATTTTCCTGATACTGTGGGGTAAGAGAAACTGCCTTGACACCTGAATTCTAGAAGCGGTAGTATTCGGTCATCATGCTATATGCACTACGAAGGAATGACCACAAAAGGACAACATGAAGCCTCAGAGTTCCAAGCATAGGAGAAAAGTGGAAAACGGAGAGGAAGAATAGAGACAACTGACACAGCATGTCTTGTGACTCCCTAATTCCAGGTTTCTCTGGGGTAACTACTTTCCAGCACTTACTGCAATTAGCTGCTGTTAATTGTTATTGTTGTTTAAAGTCAATAACTGACCTTTATTTTTTCACATTAGTTATTTGAAGGTGAATTATTGTAGCTTTCATCTGGTAGCATTCAAATCAACATGGCCTCTCATCTTTGTGGTTTGGGTAAGACTTCTGGCAAACCCAATCAGTGTAATCACTGCTACCTTCCCCAACACCTATTTGCCTTGAATCTCATTTGTTAACAACTACTTGAAATTTTCCAAAAACACCTAATACTCTGTCATGCCTCTGAAGTCTTGCTTTTTGCATTCTCTCTACAGAAGTCACTTTATCTTTCTGCTTAAAAATTTAACATGTTTTAAAATTAAAATCATAATTCAAATATCACCTCCATGAATTCCTCATTTGCCTTCCTTTCTTCTTTAAGATGTGTTAAGCACTCACCTTTTGATCTCTCAAAGACCCCTTGAACTCAGCTTGTTATAGTCTAACAGAGTAATTTTGTTTTTAGCTTTATTCTTAATTTGATTCTCCTAGAGCTTCCATTCATCCCTCAAGAGTCACTTAATAAGGATCACCTCTGGGAACATTCTTTGGTTGACTTTTAGGAAGGTTGATCTCACTCAACCTTATGTAGTCTTAGGATGGATTACTCATCATATCTTGCTCTATTGTTTATTTAAAAACTCATTTTATTTGGTTCTGTATCCCAGAAGGTAGCACAGGATCAGGTGCACAAGAGATACTCAATGAAAGCTGTCTAAGTTGAATTTCAAGGTGAGCATGTCACATGTAAGTGACCGGTTAGGTTTCCCTCCCCCCCACCACAAAATTTTTGAAATCTGCCTGTATGCATCAATCCACCTGGAAGAAGAGTTCTTTGAATGTTGAGTAAAATCTCTGAAGCTCTCCTTTCAGGGTTTGCTTGCTATGACACCTGAAAAACTCAAACTCTCATGACAATACTGCATGCCCATGATTCCACCTGGGATTTCCTGCTTCCTAAGAATGCAGACTAGTAGGCTTGGCTTCTCCATGGCCCCATGAATGTTAAAAACAATCAGCAGGTAGCAATGTCTTGTGTCTGTGTTTGTGAGGGAAAATTTTCTTAGTTCCCAGTGACTCAGTGACTACATAGAGAACTTTAATCACAAAATATTTAAGCACATTGTATCAGGGAATTTTTTTTTCAGTTAAGTCGGACAGATTATATATAGAAGTGTTCTTAGTGCCCCTACAAAAAGTGTAACAGATATTGTGCGGCCAAACTATTGGTATTAAGATGGTTTCTAGCACCAACCTCCCTTATTTAGTTTTTAAGTTTTCCCCAGGGTAGATTAAACCAATGGATAAACAACCTGAAGAATAAAATGTATATTTTATCTTGCGGGTTGTTTCTAGGGTGTGCATCCTTCCTCAGTTGCATATCAGAATAAATGACCCACAAGTTGTATTTTTCAATTAAGAATTTAATGCACATCAGAGTAGGTCTAGAATACCACCATTTGTTAAAAAAGAAAAAAAAGAAAAAAAGTATATTTGCTTGTAGGTGTTTAATTCTCTCTGAAGGCTACTCAAGAAATTGGTAACAGTGGTTACCTCCCAGGCAGGGAAAGTGGTTATATGGAATAGAAACATGGGATGCAAATTTTTTCCTATATAACATTTTGTGCTTTTTAAATTTTGGTCCATGGCAATATCTTTTATTACCCATTCAAAAAATAAATAAAAATACATGTGGCTAAAAGACTGATGTCTGAGTCAAATTATTTGGGAGTGTACTAATTTTCAAAGTAGCCACGACACTTAGATCTCCCCCTGGGGTCTTTGATGCCTCCTTTCTCTCCCTAATACATGTCAGCAGTGAATTCTTCTCTTCTATTGATTGTCCTAGATGGACTCATGCGATGCTTGCTGCATTTTGGGTTTGTTTTCATCATAAACCTTCTCCGATACTAATATGGGCATAATCAGCACCTTTTCACTTCTTATCCAGAACTTTCCAGAGGCCAATTAGGCAAAGATTTCCCTTCAAAAATTTAAGTCCTCTTGATAAAAGGGGGAAAAAAAAAGCCTACAATTGATTTTGTGAGGCATCAGCTATATATTAAGTGCCTACTGGGTATGGCTGAGTAATTTACATTTATGGTGGGAGTTATGTTTTACTTACCTTGAAAACAGATCAATAATAGATAGAAGGAATAAAATGAGCATTTGTGAAACCACTGCTAACTGTTAAACTTTGAGATAGATGTTCTCATGTACTAATTCATTTAATCCCCTTAAACCCATGTGAGATATTTTTATTATTCTTATTTTATAAGAGAACAGACAGAAAATATTAAATAACTGATTCATGTACCCAATCTCTGACTCCAAGGCTCTCTCTACCAAACACCTGTAAAACTATAAAAAGTGGTGTAAAAACAGTAAAAATTGGAAAGCTCATTTCTTTGTTTCTACCTTGTTAGATTAATCCTATGCAACAAATGTCACCACCAAATGTAAGATGTATTTTGTAAAATGCCTTAATCTGTTTATTCATCACTTAAGGGTACATTAGAGAGACTGGGAACTTGATCTTTATTTTCCTACAAACAGATGTTGTTACTAAGAAACACGTAATTGAGCACTTCGGGGCAATTATTTTAAAATATACTGCTCACCTTTCCAATAACTTTCCATGTGGTTCTCTGAAATTAAGACACATTTCATGTTGAGTCATCAAAGGGCCCCATGCCCCCTCCTTGGAGATAATGCTACCTCAAAAAGTATAGTTTTAAATTGCCAACCTAGTACAAAGAGGAAGGATGTCAGACCTCCTACATATTCAGAACCGTCTGTCACCAGATCTGGAACAGCTTTTGGAGGCTTTTTAAACCTCTCTCCAGTGTTTCCTTTCCTTACATCCAGGTGATTATTGCATTTGTAAAGCATTTTTCTCCTTTTCAAAAATTCCGGAATCCTAAAGTACATCTGTATCAGGTAAGATTTTAAAAGACAGTTTTAATAGTCAGTACAGTTACTTGATTTCTCCGCATGTGCGGTGTTCTAGCACATCTTTTTGCCTTTGTTTCCTCTACCTCACCTGCTGCTGCCTTGCTCACTCATCCAGGACCTGCCAATCTTTGTTCATTTGCCAAGACACATTTCATCATGGGCTTTTCTCTGAAACCTCCACCTAACCCCCTAGGCACAGTTACATACCTTCCCACTGTGGCCACATTAAGCATCATGAAAAACACCTAACAGTCATTTCCTACATTTGTTTACCGCCTCTCCTTCTCTAGACTAATGCTATTCACAAAGTGCTGCACATATTCCAAGAGGCTGAAACTATGACAATTAAAAAAATAATCCATGCCTAGCACAGGCCCTCATTCAATATTTGAATACATTTTTGGTAAATGAATAAAAATATAACTGTCTGGGGGCACCTGGGAGGCTCAGCTGGTTAAGCGCCTGCTTCTTGATTTCAGCTCAGGTCATGAGAACACATGGTCCTAAGAACAAGCCCAGCCTCAGGCTCCAATCTGGGCGTGGAGCCTGCTTAAGATTCTCTCCTTCCCTCTGCTTTACCCCTACTCACTCACGTGCTCTCTCAAATAAAAAAAAAAATACATCTAACTATTTTTTATTAGAGCAACAGAGATTTATTGAGCCATTACTATGCACAGATCACTTTACTAAGTGCAATATGAGTCCCAGCCACACAGTTTTTGCTTAGGAGGAGGTGAAGAGCATGAGCTGTAGACTATACAGACCTTTCCCCACCACTTACACACTGTGTGGCAAATTAATGAACCCCATTATACAATAGTTCCTTATTAGGAAAGTGAAGGAAATGAGAGTGTTCTAACTATACGGTCAAACTGTGTACTTTATGAGAAAAATATGTATTAGATATTTACTAATAGACCTAGAACATAAGCATTAAGGACCTGGTTGTCCATTTGGAAACACAAGATGAGAACAAAGACTTTCGACAACTATTATTTTCCTGTGGATCATCTACATTTCCCAAAACACAGGCTAAAATTCTCCTGGTGCTGGTTGTGGGAAGGAAGCTAAAGGGGATGGAGGGCGGGAATAGAGAGGGGAACCTGTCCTAACTCAATTAAATCCTTTCTTCTGTTATGCTAACCCACTCTCCTGATATAAAAAATGGCCTCACATATTCTTTAGATGAATGTAATGTTGTCTCTCTCCTCTGGCAGGATCCTAGGTCTCTAGGTAAAAGTTATTACTGATTGTTCATACAGCTTAGGTCCTCAAGGAGCTCAGAAAGACAATTTAGGAAACTATCCCCAAGATCCTAGCTGGACATCATCTCCGATTTTTTTTTTCTATTCTTTCAGAAAAGGAATAGCATGAGAATGATTGTAGCCCAAATCATCCTGCCTGATTACCTCAAGAGATTAACTGTATATTCAGGGATTCCATCTTAATCTTTTCTTATATACAAATCCATGATTACCTTGTTTCTTCAAAAAAGAGTTTTAGAAACAACGAGCATTTTCTCTGTACTTACTTGCCCTAAATCAGTGAGACTTGCACATATATCCAATGCATGTGTCCCATCCTTTCACATGGCACTTTATATGCATCTTGCAAACCAGGCACTGTAATCAATATTCCTTACTGTGAAAATATGCTTTAAAATAATATGATCTTGGGGCGCCTGGGTGGCGCAGTCGGTTGAGCGTCCGACTTCAGCCAGGTCACGATCTCGCGGTCAGGGAGTTCGAGCCCCGCGTCAGGCTCTGGGCTGATGGCTCAGAGCCTGGAGCCTGTTTCCGATTCTGTGTTTCCCTCTCTCTCTGCCCCTCCCCCGTTCATGCTCTGTCTCTCTCTGTCCCAAAAATAAATAAACGTTGAGAAAAAAAAAAATTAAAAAAAAAAATAAATAAATAAAAAAAAATAAAATAAAATAATATGATCTTTATCCTATCCTGAAACTCTTTTGCCTCATAGCGTCACATTCAAAAGCACATCAGCTCAGTGATAATTGGAGTCTTATAAGTTCTAAGTTCTTAAGGTAAAGAAACCGGACAGTGAAACACAAAACACACATAAACACAAAGTAAAGTGTGACTTTAACTTCTTCAGTAAACTAAAATGTTCTAGTAAAACTGTTGGGAATTTGTTGATTTTAACCTTTATTATTATTATTTTATTATTATTATTATTATTATTATTATTATTAACAAATCCTACTTTAGATGTGAGGTCTTATACAGAATAAACTTAGAGACAATGTCACAATCAAAAAGAAAGTACAAATACAAAATTAAATTTTTGTTCTTTAAATTTAACAGACCATGTTCTTAAATTAGTTCTACCTCATCAATAATTTGATTATCACAACATTATGCCTAGTTTGGTGGAAATGATTTGGTGTGCCCTCTAATGCTAGTTTCCTTTTCCACCTGGAAACCCATTTCAGTTATACACACAATGTAAGTTTAATCATCAGGAAAAAAAAAATGGTGGTAAGAGTTCACATGAATACCACCTCTCACAAACATTGTAACCCAAACTTTCTAGCAGGACAAAACAACTGTCAGCTCAGAAAGGTAGGTATATGAGGATTAAATTTTTGATGCCCCTCGCACGTATACTTTGAGCTCTATAATGTACTGGTAATCAATGGAATAAAAAAGGTAGAGAATTTCTAAGCTACTCAGACTCAGAGATTGTAGCCTGCATTTCATAATCATTACAACTTCTGTTACTTCCCAGGACAGTCTATTATGCTTCAAGTACTCAAAGAAAATGAGTCAATACTTGTGTTATTATGGTCTTCAATCTTGTAAAATAAATGTGCCAATTCCTACTAAAATGCTCTCCAAGGTAAAGACACAACATGCATTAAGTTAGAATGAAGAAGTCAAAAGGAACTGGATATTCTTCATTAATTTATTCATTTATAAAGTATCCTAATGCAAGATTTTTCAGGAACTTGTGCAAACACTATTTTAATTCACACTGAATTTGACTTAGTTGACCATTAAATATGTATATTTTAGATAACATTTGAAAGTTAAGTATTTTATATCATAGCTAATCATCTACAAATTTACTTCTGAAGATGTACCTATGAGATGAGTATTATTATTATTATCTTTTTTTGTGTTCATTTATTTTTGAGACAGAAAGAGACAGAGTTTGAGCAGGGGAGGGGCAGAGAGAGAGACAGAGGGAGACACAGAATCTGAAATAGGCGCCAGTCTCTGAGCTGTCAGCACAGAGCCTGACATGGGGCTTGAACTCACGAACTGCGAGGTCATAACCTGAGCCACCCAGGCGCCCCAAGATGATTATTTTTAATAAAAAAGCCAACTGTAAAATTATAAGCAAAATCTCTATCAAAAACACATTGAAGGAACCAAGTGTTTTGGATCATACCTGCCATTTAATGGCATATTATTAATATTAAAGTTAAGTTATATCAAAATAAAAAATATAGAAGCTGCAACACTGTATCTTTTGTCATGTATTTGCCAAAACGCATCAAGTACTCCAAATATACTTGCTGAACTCTGACATAGTAAATATACTTCTGTGAATCTGTTTTAGGAAATAAATATTAAAAGAGCATTTGTAAGTAATAAAATCTCTATAAACAAAAGTGAAGCACGGTGAGTATCCAAATACACATGCATGCACGCATAAGGAAACCATTACCTATCAGTTCATAATTGTATGTAGCTACTGACAGTAGCAATGGTATAATGATATAATATTAAAAAAAACCATTATATTAAATTTACCATGTATCTTGATTTGCTCAGGGCAATCCCAGTATAGCACTTTTTGTAGACAAGTTAATATTACTTTCATTCATCCTTTCACTTTTAAAGATCAATTATTAAGTTTATTGTAATTGTTATACAATTTGAAGGGGGAAAAGTCAAGGAACGAAATAGTATGCATGGCATAACTGTAAAAAGTACAAATAAATAACAATGAAATTAGAGTACAGGTTTAGAATCAGAGGGAAAAAAACAGAATATTAACAATGTTTTATGTTTGGTGGGGGGGAGCTCTACAGGCAATTCTTCCTATTTTACATTGGACTGTGGGTAAAAAGTTTTCTACAATCAGCATGAATTACAATGAGAATGGAATTAATTCTTTTATGGTATGGTCCTGAGTTTTGCCAAAATAATTCTAAAATTTCAAGGCTAAATTTCCACTTTCTTTTTTTTTTTTATTAAAAAAAGTATTTTAATGTTTATTTTTGAAAGAGAGAGAAAGAGTGCAGGCAGGAGAGGGGCAGAGTGAGAGGGAGACACAGAATCCAAAGCAGGCTCTAGGCCCTGAGCTGTCAGCACAGAGCCTGACACAGGGCTTGAACTCACCAACTGTGAGATCATGACCTGAGCCAAAGAGGGATGCTTAACCGACTGAGCCACCAATGCGCCCCTAAATTTCCACTTTTTCAAGGAACTTTTTGTACCATCGAATCTCTCTCTCTTCATAAGGCCCTTTGATTACATCATTTTTCTGCTCCTTGCATGATTCGTTCATTCGTTCGTTCGTTCATTCATTCACTCATTCATCCATCCATTCATTCGTTCTCCCACATATGATGTGTCTTTATCAGTGAAAGGAGTTGGTAGTTTCGTGATCTCTTAGCAGCTTGAGAAGTTTGGTGAGAAACACCATATATAACTTAGCTTTATCATAATTAGTCTACCTACACCCAAGAAGCAAAACCATACAGGCTTCTCCTTTTCCAAAAAGCTCTAAGAATGAAGCAGAATGAGGTTCTTCATTCCCCTAATTTTTGGGAAAATGATAGAGGCAAAATGCAGAATACCCGAACTTTATTCAAGCCTCCTGTCAATAAACTCCACGGGGGGGAAGACATCATGCAAAATATAAGTTTGGGCCACTCTTACAGTCTGGAGAGTTGAAAGGTGTCAGCTTCAAAACTTGGTCCAGGGCATGGGAGACTGGTTGGGGAGCGTGACAGCCATGCCTTACTTTCACATGATTTGGCTGAAATTACCTCTCAGAGGCAATAGATTACCTCTATTACCAGAGCTTCCGTGCAATGTGGGAAGGGTTTCAAAATTTGATTATGTTCCTTTCGGAGTATGGGAGTCAGCTTTGAGAGAAGAGAGAGAAAGTCCAGGTAAATAAAAGTAAATTGTGGACCACTCTCTTGGGGATAATTGGGAAAGTGATGGTTTTGCTGAGTGTTAAAACAGTAAAAGTTGAAAAGGAAGTTTAGACAGGATAGACAGTTTAGACCTATTGTCTAGGTCTGTCTGAGGAATCTCTATATGTTGTTTGGACCAGGAGGCATAAGGGACAAGGCTGATAAGAATGAACTGGTGCAAACGTTTTTAAATATTTTTTAATGCTTATTTATTTTTGAGAGAGATAAAGACAGAGCACAAGAAGGGGCAGAGAGGCGGGGAGACAATCCAAAGCAGACTCTGAGCTGTCACCACAGAGCCGGATTCGGGGCATGAACTCATGAACTGTGAGGTCATGACCTGAGCTGAAGTTGAATGCTTAACCAACTAAGCCACCCAGGCGCCCATGAACTGGTGCAAATTTAAGACAAACCATGATCAAGACTTCCTACCTTTCAAGTTACCTAGAACAGGTATCAGTGGGGAGAGGGAAGATTTGGGATAGACTTTTAACTTTAATGTGACTGGACTGTAGATCAGAATTGACCAATAAGTCAGTGAAGTGGATGGAGGAAAAATAATCCAAAGGTAGATTAGATAAATATCTCTTTCATTTGGTAAATTGTAACCCAGGGCCAGAAATCCAACTGAGTTAAAGAAAGAAACAATGACAACTGTGAGTTTGCACATGGAAGTTTGTGGCTATGATTACAGCTATTCGCATGTTTGGCCCATCCTTCGAATGTAACAAATACTTATGGTGGCCAATAATTAACATTGAATTCTCTTGTTAAAACCTGAGCCTCTGAGCTTTTCTATTAGAGAATGTAATTACAAGATTATACTCATTGTACTCAGGAATCTGTTTTCAGCTCATGTCTCAGAAAGTTAGTACCCTTGCCAAAGTTAGATGAAAATTAACTCTCAATGGTGGCAGAGTACAAAAGACTAAAATAGCTCATCATTGCATCGTATAGACATTGGGATTATGTACAGAGACAAAGTGGCAGTGCCCTCACAAAGAGACGGAAAAGCCATTTCTTAGTCAAAACATAATTAGAAATAGGGATTTCTTCCCTCTTAGAAGGAATCAAAGCTTCCTCAAGATTACAACTGATAATACACACACACACACACACACGCGCGCGCGCGCACCGCAAAAGAATACTCAAGTAAACTATGGATTTTGAGACAATTTATAAGACCAAACTAAGAATAAGGATTATAAATTGAGGAAAGTATCTCAGATGCACTAGTGAGAAACTAAATGGAACTATAGAGCATACAACTCAGAAGCAAGTGTCCAATGAGGACTCAAAACAAAAAGGAATACTAGAATGGAGGCAATTTACTGAAATGTATCTTACAAAGTATTTACCCAGCTATTTGGTCAAGTGGAAACCAGTTTTTATTGTGCTCAATTATATTAACTGCATGTTATATCTCATTCTGTAGTGTGGATGCAGTCATTTTACATTGTTTTCATGTCTTCATTAAGAAATTGATCACATATATCAATACTTTGTTCTGAAGAGGGATCCATGAAATTGTGTTTACCCTTTTCACAATTAATTTCTAGAGAAAATTACTCTGAGGAGTCTTTTGTGGGGAGATAAATGCTTTTGTTTTGACATGTTTATCCATTTCCAATCACTCTTTATCTCCTAGATATATTTAATTGGGTTAGGGAAAATATGGTGCTCCTGAGGTGTCTTGCCTTGAAATGGCCCAAAATTCTTCTCCATATGGGATGGTGAGAAATCATCCAAGTAAAATTCTCTGTCTTGGAAAAAAAATGTATATTAAATGCACTCATAGAAGATAGGTCGCCTAAGTCAAGCATTTAAAATGGTATTGAGCTACTGATCTATTCATGAGGGCTGCTGGTCACCTTAGTCTAAGCAGTGTTCCCAGAGTAACTGGTTTCAAAAATGACATCATATACAACCCCACATTTTTTTGTGCACCACTACAACTTAATCCTCACCATCAGATATCATCTAGGCATATGTTTTCCTGGCTGTCCTGAAGAGACATATATTGATGGATTTCTAGATTAGATGGAGACCACTTGACTATCAATACCTAACCTTGGTGCCAATAACATAAAATCTAAGTAAGGAACCCACTTTACAGAATACTGAGTAAGCACAGCATACACTATAGATTTACTCAATGTATGGTTTCAGCCAGTATGAATAAAACATAATGCAAGATTCCTAGGAACACACTACTAGAATCAACAAACACATAGATTCGAGGGATACAATACCAAATATACACAATGCATGCACACACAAATGAACACACAGAGACACTGACACATAAATCACTTCCAACTCTGGCATTATTTTTGAATTTCATTTGGAATATAAATAAAATAAATAAAGGCCTCTTCCCAACTTTTCCCAAAGTACCACCATCTCACTTATCACCAGCTAGTCAACTATCACTTTTTCAGTCTCCTGTGTATGCATAACATTGTTTTGTTTTTTGTTATAACAGTACCCAATGCAGTTATCTCAAAAATGAATGATTAATTTTTAATTTTTATAAGAATCCCTAAATGGGTTAGAATTATTGTGGTTATGTGTATTTCAAATACTGGTTTTCAACTGAATGTGTGAAACCTTCAGAATAACCTGTAGCTTTAAAAAATCCAGTTCTCTCAAATTTCTGCAATAAAGGCATAGGAAAATGGAATGTTCAAATTACATTTTGGGCATATAGTTTATCAATTTGGTATTTACCAGATGTCCCCATGTGTCTAGTAGAAAACTTGGCACTATGCAAATAATGGTGTGATTTAAAACACCAAGTGGCTGAGATGGAACTAGAATTTTCCCACAGATCATAGTAATAGCCCTGATCCCTACCCTTCAAATGATGAATATAATACATAATCCCACTATTAACAATGATATCCCTGCCTTCAATGTCTGGATAAAATTACTTGAATTCCTTTTTCACAAACCCAGAAATCCAACCTTCATTTAAAAAGAAATTTTTAATGTTTATTTTTGAAAGAGACAGAGCATAAGTGGGGGAAGGGCAGAGAACAAAGGAGACACAGAATCTGAAGCAGGCTCCAGGCTCTGAGCTGTCAGCACAGAGCCCAACACAGGGCTCAAACTCATGAACCATGAGATCATGACCTGAGCCAAAGTCAGACACTTAACTGGCTGAGCCACCCAGCTGCCCCCAACCTTCCTTTCAAGCCAAAATTTCTATGCATTACTCATGGCCACCTGTGGCTCAAAGCTGTCATTTGCTCTGAATCAATTATTTAGTAATTTCCCCACTGTCCTACTCATACTGCCTGTTATGCTCCAAATGGCATAATCTCTGAATTCATTCTATTTTTAAAATATCTATGTGAAGGTTATTGTGTGGACATAAATTTTCAACTCATTTGGGTAAATGCCAAGGAATGCAATTGATGAATCCTATGCTAAATTTCAAGAAGCTGCCAAACTGTCTTCCCAAGTGGCTTTACCATTTTATATCCCCCCACGCAATGAACGATAATTCCTGTTGCTCCAAATCCTCACTAGTATTTCGTGTTGTCAGTATTCTGAAATTGGCCATTCTAATAGGTGTGTAGTGCTATCTTATTGTTGTTTCGATTTGCATTCCCAAACTTACATATGACATGGGGCATCGTTTCATCTGGCTCCTTGCCATCTGCCATCTTTTCTTTAATGAGATGTCTGTTCACATCTTTTGTCCATGTTTAAGTAGAATTGTTTGTTTTCTTATGGTTGAGTTTTAAGAGTTCTTTAAATATTTTGGTCAGATCCATCTTTGGCAAATATTTTTTCACAGTCTGTGGCTTATCTTTTCAATCTCTTGATAGTATCTTTTGTGAGCAGAAATTTGTGATGTTAATGAAGTCCAGCTGAGCAAGTGTTTCTTTCATGGCTTCTGCCTTTGGTACTATATCTAAAATGTCACCACCACATCCAAAGTCATCCAGATTTTCTCCTAGGTTATCTTCCATAGATTTTATATCTTTGTATTTTACATTTAGGTCTGTAATCCATGGATTACTTCCTTTTGAAGGTGAGAGAACTTAGGGAGTAGTGTTATTTCAGAGGTCCTTTTTCATTAGAGTACATGAGATCATATCAGTGTCTACACCCAGAACATTTCAGGTATGGAGGAAACAATGCTGAAGTAATGAGGTGGCCAAGAAATACAGGAGATTCCAGGAAAACATGGCATTTAAGCGAGGCTTTTTGGGAAAGTTTTAAAAATCAGGTGGAAAATACACTGTAGGATAAAACTATCATGATCAGTAAATTCCAGGTAGAACATTTTCATGGATGGCAAGAAAGAAGGTGAGAGTTCAGTTTTTAGCTGCTGAGAGCTACCTATGGTACCACATGCAACTTCACTAAAAGGGCAGAGAAAGTCAATTAGAACAAAAACTTCACTTATATTGGCCTTTTCTTTTTCCCTACTGGGTGATCTGCTTCCACCTCTTCCGAGAGATTTTATAAAGAGCATCAGTATTTTGCCATATCCACACATACTGCAGTTTTGAAAATAAGTCTAATACTCTCATATTTCTTTGGTCTTGTCTTAATTCAGACATACATTTAAACCTAATAGGCCCTCAGTGGAATTTATCAATGCTCAAGGCATCAAATATAATGTAATTTATTCCCCTATGTATTTGGTATTTTCCTCGAGTTGAGCCTGTGTTAATTTGTGTTTTTTTTTATTTTTTTTATTAATTTTTTTTTAATTTTTTTTTCAACGTTTATTTATTTTTGGGACAGAGAGAGACAGAGCATGAACGGGGGAGGGGCAGAGAGAGAGGGAGACACAGAATCGGAAACAGGCTCCAGGCTCTGAGCCATCAGCCCAGAGCCCGACGCGGGGCTCGAACTCACGGACCGCAAGATCGTGACCTGGCTGAAGTCGGACGCTTAACCGACTGCGCCACCCAGGTGCCCCGAGCCTGTGTTAATTTGTAAAAAAATACAGTAGACACAGCAAACTGTGCTTAGACTATATTTGGTTTCTACTTGTATTATAACTCTCCATGCAAACCCAAATTTATCAGCTTTTACCATATGAAATAGTCTCTGCAGTTAATTTTTAACATTAAGAAAACTTCCAAAGAAGTTTAATCAGCAAACAGATGGTGCCTGGAAGATTAAATAACTTATTTTTAAAATGAATAAATCGGAAACATAATAATTGACATTATTCCATTTTATGTACATGATACTTTAACACTGTGTATCTTATATGCTATCAAGGCACAATGTATTATGGCACTTTGAATATTTAGATTTCAGAGCTTGTATCCAAAATACTACTTAAGTACTACCTAATCTTTATTTCAAACTTTTAATTCTTTTGTGTTTCAAAAGAATACACTGTTATGTCAATAATCTTTGATTTTAGAAACCTTGCAAAATAAATACTTTAGTTTCCACATTTTAATGTTATAAGATCTAAATATAATTAAGGAGATTCAAGGAAAACAAAGCATATATATATATATCATATATATATCAAATATATATTTGATATATATATATTTGATATATATATATATATATTTGCAGTAGTTTTCTGTATTTTTGGAGACAAGGTGTAAAATGTTCTATATTCAAATTAAATCCTAGTACATTGTTCAAAGTGTTTTTTTATTTATCTAGAATATAATATTGGTTATCAAATTGTGTTTGCAGAGATAAAGCTATCTTTATTAAATATCAAAGTATTAAAAATGGCTGATTGCTTTCTGGGCAATTGCATTATTTTCCTTGGGATTTCAAAAATTGCCTTGAGATTAGATCGTGTCTGTGTTAAACAACTACAGATAGTAATGTTTTCATTTATTTTTGAAATAGGACTTTCTTACATTTCATTGTTTGGTAATTACATGAGATAAAACAGCTTTTCTTCTGAACTGCAGCTTTCATGTTTAAATAATAAACTTTATTTAGATTTAAACCTATAAACCTTTTCTGTGGGGATATGATGCTGCTGAATATAAACTATTTTCTGCAGTCGCATAAATATTTTCTATTCTTGCAGGTTTAAAAAAATGTATTAACTGGTAGAAGTGTTATGGATAAAAATTAATAAAATATAACACTACCTTGAAGGAGAACACTGTAGCAAAGAAGATGGAAAATCATAACAAGATGAGCTAAATGCTGTAATACAGGTATACAAACCTAATTGTGACCATTTGGAAGGTTTATTTAGGTCTATTTTTGTGTAAGAGCTGTAAATACTGGCCATTTGCCCTTTGGTAGAGAAACAACAGGAGTGCCTGCCAGTGCTTCTCAGGGACAAATCTCAAGAAGTCACATAACCAGGAAGCCTGGTTGATGCATTCCATAGAGTTTGCCATCCAGGCATGAAAAGATGGAAAAGATAGGAGCATTAATCTGGAGAAGTAAATGGAGAAAACCTAGCACTGTAAATCCCTCCAAAATACTCTTGTTTAAGTTTGCCTTACCCATTTGCAAATACATTTTCTACCATATACAATTCAGAATCAACATAAACAAGTTTTCTCAAAATGTGTGCTAGAACTTTTTTAACGGAATTACATTTAACTTACATCTCAGATTAATTAAAACCCCTATATTAAGTTGAACCATCCATGAACATTGTATAACTCTCCATATGTTTGATTCTTCTTTCATGTTGTTTCATTGATTTTTATAATTGGGTTCATATAAATCCTATGTACTATAAATCCTTATTTTATATTTTGTATGAGCTTCATATAACTCTCTATTTTCCCCAGTTACTTATATCTCCTTAGAGTTATTCTCAGACTTGCTACAATGTATATAAGCCCCCATTTTTGAATTTGATATAGGAACTCAGCCCAAAGTAGATCAATAAATTCCTATTTTCTCTCCCTTCTCACTGAGGATTGCTATGCCAAGAAAACTACAACATTGCTATGTTTCAGAAGCAACTTTTCTCAATTAATTTTCTACATGTTCTGAGATCTGAAGGGTCAATAGGTAAAATGCTTGTCTCCACATACAGTTAACAATTCTTTCCCAGCTAGATTCTATTCTACCCTGGTATTGACACCTATTAACCTAATGTAATATCTGGAGCCCCTGTTTTCATGCTCAGTCATGCTGGAACACATCTTGGACTCTTATCCTCTATGCAACTCTCTATTTACCACACACACACACACACACACACACACACACACACACACACACACACTGATAACACACATCTCTCTGTATCCTTTATTTCTGAAATTTCACAGATTTATGGAATATATGAATTCCTTGTTTCAGAATAATATCTAGCGTGGCATTTTCATAGGAAGTGAGATAGGGAAGGCAGTAATCCACACCAGTCTGTCATCTTGCCTAGGGAGTATTTATGCATCTACTGAGGAGGCTATGTTCTACAAAGAAGTAAAAACATTGCACTTTGTATGCCATTCTTTGAGCAAAATATCAAAGTAGGCTTAGTTTGTATGAATGCTCAAATGAAAAAAATACAAAATACAGAAGCAAAGAGGCAAAAAAGTTCATCAGGAAGGGCATCCCAGAAACAGTGATTTGGGTAAGAGGAGTCTAATTATGCACCACCCCTTCCAGATCTGCCTTTGGCTCCCCAGATGTAAACATATACATACACCCAAGTATTCATGTAAGAGTGAACTTGCCTCTCGGGAGAGTACTTCAAGTTTAACCCACTTGACATGGTAATGGGACCAAACTCACTTTCTTAACAGAAGACACCTTCACTTTGCACTAATTAGCTCTTCACATATTCCAGTAAACTTGAAAAGCTTCAGTAAAGGTATCTCAAATATTCATGTAAGTAAAGTGTTCTTTTAACTTGATTTCAAGACTCTTGTGTTTATAGATGCATTTGGCAAGGCATTTGTTCTTAGACCTGTTTTCTAATTCTCTTAATACACAGTGTGTCACTTTGGGTAAAGCATCATTATTCTAACTGCAAAATGATAATTTTCTCCATGATGAGTTTCTGTAAATAAGACTCAGTGGCATAAAGTTGACATTAATACATCATTGCTCTTCCTCCTCTTCCTTCATTCCTTCTATAGTCTCTTGAGTTCTAACATGTATGCTACTGAGTTCTAACATGTATACACTTGTGCACATGTATGTATGGCAGAAATGCACTTCTCAGGTATAATTGCTTGGTTAATATATATCATTTCCACATGTACAAGAAAAGACACACATTAGCTGAGCCATTGCAAAGTACTTGTGGCTGGTATTTAGGAGTAGCAGCTTACTTTATTGGAATACTCTTTTTATGGCATGTAGAGTAGTGACTGCTCTAGCCCACCTACATAATTTGATTGGTTGCTGCTTCTCTGGGGCAAACAAAATCTTGTCTTTCATTATCATGAATATCACAAAAAATCTCCCACATCCTATATTTTTGATTTACTATCATTATTCAGAAACCATTATTTGAGATCCCACTGGAGAAAGCCCTATGCATTTCACTACACAACATACTCATAAATATCCCAGTTATG
The DNA here is from genome assembly GCF_022837055.1 of Prionailurus viverrinus. NCBI lineage: Eukaryota > Metazoa > Chordata > Mammalia > Carnivora > Felidae > Prionailurus > Prionailurus viverrinus. The sequence continues at coordinate 23,614,166 of NC_062575.1, read as the reverse complement.
TTTGGTCTGGCAATTCCACGATGAATTCTATATACCAGTTTTGTTCATGGATGACAAAAACAAAAGACAAGTGAAATGCTCAACATTAAGCAAAGGATTGAAAAAGTATACAAGCAGAAATGAACATAATGGTTTGATAACAAGGAAAGGCAAGAAGTTCTAAAACGTTACATAAAAAAATTCTAAATAAAAGGAGCATGGGGGGTTCAGTCGTTTAAGCATCCAACTCAGTTTCAACTCAGGTCATGATCTCGTGGTTCGTGAGCTCCAGCCCCACATTGGGCTCTGTGCTGAAGGCACAGAGCCTGCTTGGGATTCTCTCTCTCCCTCCCTCTCTGGCCATTCCCTGCTTGCTCTCTGTCTCTCTTGAAATGAATAAAAAAATTCTAAATCCAAGAGTTTAAGTTATAAGAACATTATTGTTGAAAGTAACAGACAATTGCTAAAAAGGTATACACAGAAATAAGTTGTCTCCTTTCACCAAAATTGGGGTTACATGAGTGGGCATTTGGTGTATGTATTTTGTTTTTCAAAATGCCTACATATTATAAAATGAAATCAGTAGTTTATAAACTATTCTGTTAATTGGTATTACTCAAATTATGTTCTAACCTATGTCCAAGATTTTAAAAATATGGTATCTATTTTGCAAGTGAAAACAGCTGTGGGCTTAAATAGCTTTAACCACAATTTAAATCATGTGTGTGTGTGTGTGTGTGTGTGTGTGTGTGTGTGTGTGTGTGAGAGAGATGACTGAAAATGCAGCTTTTATATGATTTTAAGATAAAAAGATGTAATAGAAATTTCTTTTTGCTATGAATTGATTTAATTTACTGTCCCAGATTCCTCCAAACATTCATTCCCTCTCCTCTTCTCCTTTTGAGAAGTTCTACCCCCCAACTTCATGAAGCTAGAGGTCCAACCTACTGGATCGTTGAGAGTTGATCATTTGTATTAGAACAAATTGTATATTAAGGCAAAACCCTAAATCAAACATGAATACACAGCACACATAGGATTATACATAGTCTAATAATTCTCAAGTCCTTTTTCGTTCTAGCTCTGATCTTTCTCCCTGCATCTACATACACTGAAATAATTACTCCCTAGTGTTCAACCAGGATAAATCATATGAACTGTAATAACCTCATCAAGAATTTACTTGTAATCTGTCCCCCAAATTTATGACCCCTCCTGGACTCCCTGTCTTGGATAGAAATACCATTTACCCAGTCATCCACACCATAATATTCACCCTGCTCCAATGACAGACAAAAATCGATAGATAGATAGATAGATAGATAGATAGATAAAATATTTCAAGTTTACCTCATTAGCCTTTGCAAACCTGTCTTCAACTTTTCATCGCTATGGCTACCAGTAAGTATCATGGACTTCTTTACCCTATTAAATAAGGGTCTTCCAAAATAGTATTCTAGCTTGTCTCTTTTATTCTTGTATGCTCACATCTAACTGTTCACTGGCACTGCCATCCAGAGCATATACCCCCTCAAACTGTGCTACTCATGACAGAACCAGACAGAAATAAGGTATTTCACAATATAATTATTTGACCAACTGAGGAAAAATTCCTGTCAGTGTCAATTCATGACAAAGTGATTTCGTTTTTTAAGCAAGACTGAGTCTACATTTAACCATAAGAATACCAAATAGCAAATATGCATGTTTATATGAAATATAAAGGTTCCATTCTGTTAAAAATATCTGATAGTACATATTCCTTCAAAAAATAACAGGTGAAATATTTAAAACACTTTACCTAAGGGAACAGTTGTCCATTCTGACTGGATTCGCTTTGACACATTCCGCTTTACTCTTGATTTGGAAGAGCTTGTTTGAGCTTCAATATTTACCACTTTATTATTATTCTTTTTAAAAGTGTGTTGGCTATTAGCATTTGTGTTACTATTACTACTACTGAATGGCACTGAAGACTATATAAGCATTTCCTGATTTAATCTGCACATTACTGCATGATAATCAACTATTACTTCCATTTAATAGAGAACAAAAATGAAGTTGAGATAGGTCATGTCACTCACTCAAAGTTTCAGAAGTATTAAGTAGAAAAATAAGAAATCAAGTGAGGTCCTGATTGTAAACTATAATTTATTAAGAGACACACTACACTGCCTACTTCTTAACGTCCCTATTATTACTCTATTTTACAATCCTACGTTACATAGGTTTCTCCCCACAATTTCATTTTAAACATAAAAAAACTTTTTAGAAATTTCTGTCTTTGATTTTTGCAAATTAAAAGAGCTGCTCTGAAGACTTAGGTGTTTCAACTGAATTATAACAACAAAAATGAAACACAATGAAAATATAAGAGCAAAAATTCCTTGGTAACATTATGTTCTGAACTTTAAAAGATAAAAGAACAATGGCTATTAATTTTTAATCCACCTAGCATCTTAAATTATATATTGCATATTTAAAATAAGTAGTGTCTACATCAGGGTTTATTACAAAGGATTTTTATCTGTAGCTTTCTAAAGCTAAGAACTGGTCAGCTGTATCAAATACAGTAGAAAGATAAATTATCATGAGATAAACCAGAGATTTCTGAGCATTAAAATATGGAACAATTTCAATAAAGCCATGAGGGCAGATTCCAGATTGATGATTGACCAGAGCTAGGAAAGTGGTAACAATTAGTATAGATTACCCTTTTACCCTCAAGGTAGAAGAAAGGTGATTTTGTAGTGGCTATGGTCACAGGCAAGTGACTGTAGTATCAGAGAAGGCTTGATTTTACCTATAAGCATAAGGAATCATTCCTAGAGGCAATCAAAATCCAAACACACACACACACACACACACACACACACACACACACACACACACACAACAGCAACAACAAACCAAAAAAAACAGCCAGATGCACCTAGGAGGGGATCCTAAAGAGGGAATGGGGTATATAGCTTAAAAGAGTAATGAAAGAAATGTTAAATGCATCCCTCATCTTTGCAATGAGAAAAGCAGAAAATCGGCTTGCAGGTACTGGAAAAAAGTCCAAAGCAAGAACCCACAAATGAAGCTCACACATATATAAACTTATATGAAATTAACTACAATCACTTTACATCTGAGTATTGTTTTGTATGTTTCACTTAATCCTTATAATATCCTTTTGAAGTGAACGAGGCAGAAATAATTAATATCCAAATAACTACTAAGGGACCAAGTTTCAGAGGTGTAAACCACCTAAAGGACATAGAAACAGAAGTAGAATAAAATCCCCAGTTCAGGGGAAACTCCTGGCCCAGTGCCCATTTCACAACAATACACCTCCAACCCGCATGCCCTATTAGTGACATACTGACACTAGAGAAAGTCATAGCTAGACTTACATCCCGCTCAGGCAAAGTAGTTACTGTTCTCTGCACACTTGACAAAAGTCACTTCCATAATAAATGGTATTTCAGTTTTCTCTCTGGCCACATAAATGAATAAGGGGTGATAATGACATTCTCATTATTTTAGGAACATATTTGCATTTGTAATGATACAGCTCCTACCAGGCACCAAAACCACAGAGACAACTGTCTGAATTAATTATATTTGTTTGGCTGATTAGATAAAAAATGCAAACATAAACTTCACATCAAACTACTTTAAGATTATTTAATCCTTCTCTTGAAAGGGAAATGGGTCTCTGAAGTTCTTCTTTTCAACTCAAAAAATAGATCATTAAATCAAGCAGCTCAAACAGTTCTTTAAAAAGTACCCACCCCACCCCAAATTCTTGAATTTTCTCAAGTGTCTGAAATAAGCATATCAATCTACATAATATCAGGATTTCTTTATTAATTTGCAGTGATTTCCTCGTTTAGCCTGTGCAATTTTCATGAGCCAAGCCCCACGCCTCTATGGGAAGTGATGGCTTAAGCAGTGTCCATTTAGCAGACAGCAACTTTGAAGTGGAGATAAGTGCAGATAAAATCATCCCCCTGAAGTCCTCAAAGTGTGCAATTAGCTTTGCAGATGTGCTTTGTCTACACCTACCCTTTAATGATCACTAAGTCCTTGTTAAATGAAGCGGTACCACCGCTCTCCTCCCTGTACACACCAGCTGCCAGCCTACCTCCAGTTTTCTGAGGTCTATAATGGAGTCCAAATGTGGCTGATACCCTTTAAGTGCTTTGAACCATTTTTTAAAGTCGTGCCTCACTTATCAATGAAGAATAATTCCCAGGGTGGGAGCAGTGGTCCAAAGCCTTATCATCTCTCATTTACAATCCCTTCACCCACTCCTACTTTATTCTAAACTACAAATCAAATTTATCTCCTCCCTGCTTAAACCATTTCAATGGCTCCTGTCACTTACAAGACAAAATCCAGAATTCTCAATATGGCTCTAATCCATCTCCTCGCTTTATCTGCTATTTTCTCCTCTCCTCATGCCTAGCGTTACAAAATATCTACGTCATCTATCCACCCATCCATTCATCCATCTATCAAATATTATATTGAATTTCTATACAGCTTCCAATTTCCATATATCTATGACATATATTTCAATCCCAGTTCTTAAAATGTACAATGGTCACTATCTATTGAGCTTAAAATAACTAATCATCCAAGACTGCAGTGAGCAAGGGAGAAGGGGTGATGCTTGAGGATGCATATATGTATTTATGTGTGCATGCATGTGTGCATAGATTCTGGAGATAGATGTGAATACTAATTACCAAGAATTAAATTTTGAGTGACTCAGTTTGTGAGCAAAAAGGGAAGACTCTAACTGGGTCCTGAAGGATATACCATTTAGCAAAGCAAAAGAGTCATCAGTATCACTAAGAACTTCCCATCTGTAGGCCAAGACAGATTGTAAGATACCCTGTGACAGAACTTGTTCAGTGATTACAAGGGAGAGAATAGGGCAGGAAACCAGAAAGAGCCAGGCTCAATCACTGTCATGAGTGGCAAGGATGATATGGCACCCAGAAAAGTTACCTGACCCACAGAGTCACAGACCTGGTTAAAAGAACATGGTGTCCCAGGGCACCTGGGTGGCTTAGTTGGTTAAGCATCTGACTCCAGCTCAGGTTGTGATCTTGTGGTTTGTGAGTTTGGGCCCTGCATGGGGCTCTGTGCTGACAGCTTGGAGCCTGCTTCAGATTCTGTTCTTCTCTCTTTCTGCTCCTCCCTGGTCATGCTCTGTCTCTCTCAAAAATAAATTAACATTAAAAAAAAAAAAAGAACATGGTGTCCCCATGGGCAACATAGACGGCACCCACCATCGCTGTATAATCAAAAGAAATCTTTATTTAAAAAAAAAGTCAAAGAATGGAGGATCAAAAGGAGGTCAATTATTCTAATAAAAGGATATGATTCTTTGGCCAGTTTGTACAGGGATTTACTGAAAAAGAGACCAGGTGTATGAGAAGAGCGATCCTGCATCAAGAGTACATGGTAATAATTCCCAAAATTCCTCCACCAGAGGGAGATGCTGCCATTCTCCTGGGTAATTATATACGAGGGAAAAGGGAATACCTTAACATTTTGAGGACTGTTGAACATTTGGGTCTAAAATAGCATTGAGGGGCGCCTGGGTGGCTCAGTTGGTTAAGTGTCTGACTCTTGATTTTGGCTCAGATCATGATCTTATGGTTTGTGAGTTCGAGTCCCACATCAGGCTCTGCGCTAACAGTGTGGAGCCTGCTTGGGATTCTCTCTCCTTCTCTCTCAGCCCTTCCCCTGCTATGCTTTCTCTCTCTCTGCAAAAATAAATAAACTAAATATATATATATATATATATATATATATATATATATATTTGCCATGTGAGGACCAGGAAACAAAAATTAGAAGGTATAATTGTCTGCAAAAATAAACAAACTAAATATATATATATATATATATATATATATATATATTTTTTTTTTTTTTTTTTTTTTTTTGGCCATGTGAGGACCAGGACACAAAAGGAGGCCTGACTAAGGTCTGGTTACAGTGTTTCCAGTGGTATAGTGAAACCATGCACCATAATTTCTCTGCTCTTGAAGGTATAATTAGAATAGATAATAGCTTGTCAGTAATTCAGCCAACACATTGTTTTTCTGGGAGGGTGTCATGAGAGAGATATTTTAGAGGGGAAGGCCAAGTAGAAGGTTCTAGAACTCTCTTCTTAGGAATAAAGATATGAAACTAACATAATCTAGGCCCTGGGAAAGAAATTAGAGCCAACCTTAAAAAGACTAATGGACGTAAAAGAGGTGGTTTCTATCATGTCCCCATTTAAATCACCAGCCTAGACTCTTCAATTCATGAGGAAATGACAGGAGACTAAGACGAGCTCAGCAGATGAGTAGCCAAAAGTACAACTACTCTGCTGGAAGGGGTGTTTTTGCTAGGGTAGATTAACCTGATTTAAGGTGCATGGTACGCAGCTACTGATCTGGAAAATATGTTCTTTTTTGTTTTTATCACAAAAACTGATCAGGCACAGTTCATATTTATTTAGAACGAACAGCACACATTTACCTTACCTTACTAAATGTAATTACCAAATGTGTTATAACGAAATCCAACCTTTGTTATAATGAAAGCCAAAGGCACCAAAGGTTTAGCTAGACATCCTATAAAACAACACAATGAACCAATATATCGATCCTGTCCTACTAATCAGACCAGAGAGCAAAATGGCTAGCACACTGGAGAATTTAGTAAGACATTAGTGGACAAGACATAAACCCTATGAAGATTCAGAATCCTACCAAATTATTAAGAAATTAGGCGTCTAATGGCCTGGAGCATGCCTGAACATCCTAACATAAAGAAAAATGATTTAATCTTGCTTCTCCCTTCAGGAAGAATGAAGCCCAGTGTTTAGAAGCCTCTTACAGTTATAAAGTTAGCTTATTTCATACCTGAGAAAACTACTTTCAACCATACCCTGGGGAACCAGAAAAGCTAATAGATTTAAGTTGGATGTTGGACAGGAAAATGCTCTTGAACAGGTCAAGGGTGTGACCTGTCAGGCCTTAATGTTATTAAAGATAGCAGTAGTGGGGCGCCTGGGTGGCTCAGTCGGTTGAGCGTCCAACTTCGGCTCAGGTCACGATCTCGCAGTCTGTGAGTTCGAGCCCCACGTCGGGCTCTGGGCTGATGGCTCAGAGCCTGGAGCCTGCTTCCCATTCTGTGTCTCCCTCTCTCTCTGCCCCGCCCCCGTTCATGCTCTCTGTCTCAAAAATAAATAAACGTTAAAAAATAAAAAAATTAAAAAAAAAGACAGCAGCAGTGGCATAAAATGCTAAAAACAAAACAAAAAGACAAACACAGATGTATTCATTGGGACAATCACAATGAAGACCCCTAGAATTCTGGAACAAATCCATGCCATCCATAGTACAAAAGTATACACGATTTGAAAATCAGCTCTGGGGCATTCTACTGGCTCTGATGGAAACAGAACACCTGATTATGGGACATCAAGTTACCATATAAATGGAAGGGCTAATCATTAGCTGGGTAGAGTCAGACCCACCAAGTAATTGAGTATGGCTGGTGCAGCAACACGTCATCATAATATGGAAGTGGTACTTCTGAGATCAAGCCCAAGCAGGACCAGAAAGACAGGCAAGCTGTATAAGGTGGTGCCCTTAGACCCTCTCCTCTGGGACACACTCTCTACTGGTTCAGTAGTTCTCGAATTCATCCCAATGGCCATGTGGGATATGCCTTATGAAAAATGGATGGAGGTCAACTCAATATGCAGTCCAAATCCCAAATGGATGACTGTTGCCCTGTCATCCTAGCACAAACAAGGAGAGCAGCGAGGAAAATCCTCCCAAGAGTTACACATTTGTGTGGGGCACATGGCCACTCATTTGTGTGAAGTGAGAAGTGGCCTGAGATTAGAATACATGCAGACTCATGAGCAGTGGAAGTTGACCCAGTGGACTGGTCAGGGGCCTGGAAGAAGAAAATCTGGAAGGGAAAGAATGATGAGGATTGGTGTGGAGGGTTGGGGATCGACATTATAAAGGCAGTGAGAAATTGTCATACTATGTATTATTATCCATCAGAAGCATCCACTGCAGAAGACGCCACAGTTCACATTTTGTTTTCTTGTTGGTGTTTTATATTCTGTGGGTTTTGGACAAATATAAAATAACATGTATCCATCATTATGGTATTAAGCAGATTATTCTCACTTCTCTATCACTGCCCTAACAATTCTCTGTGCTCCGCCTATCATTCCTCCACCAACACCCTCAAACTCTGGCAAGGTTTTTTTGTTTGTTTGTTTTTTGTTTCTTTACTGTTTATTGATTTATGTTGAGAGAGAAAGAGCGCCTGTATGAGGAGGGGAAGGGCAGAGACAGAGAGAGAATCCCAAGTAGGCTCTGTAATGACAGCACAGAGCCCAACATGGGTCTTGAACCAACAAACCGTGAGATCACAGCCTGAGCCAAAATCAAAAGCCAGACACTCAACAGACTGAGCCACCCAGGCACCCCTCCTGGCAACCTTTCTAAAGTGTCCATTTTCCCTTTTACAGAATGTCATATTGGCATTACACACTGAAAGAGCGGGCCTACCACAGCCGACTCCATCTTGTTCTGTGTCCTTCACCTTGACCACACCTCCTCCCCTTGAGTCACCCCCCCCCCCCACCTCACCTGCCTAACAGGACTTGGACACTTCCCCAGCCAATTGGCTGAGGCCACAGCCATTACCTCACCAACTGCCCCTAGGCCCCAATAAAACCTTTGTCCTTTTGAAACTCGCTCTCTCTCTCTCCAGTATCTCACCGCTGTGTCCATGCAGGTAGGGGACTGAGCTCGAGCTAGCTCGAATAAAGGCTCTTCTGCTTTTGCATCGGACTCGGCTCCCTAGTGGTCTTTGGGGATCACGAATTCTGGGCATAACACACAGCATGTATGGTTTTCATACTGGCTTCTTCCAGTTAATAACATGTATTTAAGTAAAGTGTATATCCTCCATGTCTCTTCATGGCTTGATGGCTCATTTCTTTTTTTAGTGCTTAATAATATTCCATTTTCTGGTTGTACTGTGACTTTAAAATACCAGTCTGATAATTCCAATATCCCCGTCATGTCTGGTTCTGATGCTTGCCCTATCTCTTTAAATGGTGTTTTTTGCCTTTTGGTAAGTTTTTAATTTTTTTCTTGACAGCAGTATATAATGTACCAGGTAAAGAGAAAAACTACCACCCATAAGCCTTCAGTAATACTGTGGTGAGGCGTGGGGGAGGGAAGCATTGTATATCCTATGATTATGTCTCAGCTGCTTAGTAAGCTGGCCTACGTCTCTGGACTGTGAACTTCACAAGGGGATCTCAGGGTTTTTGTCTTTTCTTTTCTTTTTTTTTTTTTTTTCAGCCCCCTGAGGTGGGGCAGGATTGCTAAAGTAGGCAGAGGTTGGATATTTCCCTCCTGCAAAGTCAGTTAGGTTCTGATAATACTCCTGCAGGTCAGACCCTAGTTAGTTTCCCCTCAGGATAGGCCTTGTTAAAAACAGAATGATCTGGCACATTTCAAATTGTTCCTTTCCCCCTCCCTTCCTGCCAGAAGCCTGAGGGGATTTTTCTCAATTCACTAGGGGAATCTAGTAGAGCTCCTTGGAGGTAAATCTCACAGTAATATGGGAACTCCCCTCCAACTGGGTTGCCCTGGAGGTTTTATCTCTCAGCTGCCTCTGCACCCTGCACCTGGCCTCAGGCAATTCATCAATTACAGCTCAAGTCTTAATATCTAGTCTCTGGTTCCTGCAGGGGTTTCCACCTGGGTCTTTGCTCTTGTCACCTGTGACTCCCTGTATTTACCTGTCTCTCCAAATCCAGGACCTGCAGTTTGCCCTGTGTCCTCTTATTCATGGATCCAAGAAGAGTTGCTGATTTTTCAGACTATTCAACTTGTTACTTGTTGGGGCAGAATGGCGACTTCCAAGGTTTTCACATGCAGGGTGAAGTCTCCCTGACATCTTACATGGGACAACAATTCATTTTGGCAAGTATTTGGGGCATGGTTTTACTTTTCCTGCTTTAAGGGCCTCAGCCAACACCACTACCTGGTGGCTGCAAGAAGTATCTGATTCATTGACACAGACTCTCAGATAACATCAAGTCAGACCAAGGGATCATCTTTAGAGTGAAGGAGGTGAGAACAGCATGTGATCATGAGATCCACTGGTCGGCTCAAGCACCATGCAGGCTGAAGTTGCGGGCCTGACAGCACGAGGAAATGGTCTATGAAAAACTCACCTGAAGGGCCAGCTCAGTTGTGACACTTCTGCAGGGTTTTCCAGGTTTCAGAGTATACTCCAAACTAATGACCTGTTGTACATGCCCCCTCCCTGAATTGTAAGAATGTACAAGTCTGGGAACCCTGAATAAAAGCAGCAGTGTCCCCAGTTACCATCACTTCCTGCAACCTTCTTAGGGAAATTGAGCCTCTCATCCCCACTACCCTGGGCTCAGTAGTTTCAGATGTTCTTGTTCCCAAAATGAGAATTCTTCTGCTAGCAGACACAGCAAGGGTCCTCCTGATTGACTCCAAGCTCTCCGTTCACCTTGGAATCCTTCTGTCAAGGAACCAGCAGGGATAACTGACCCTGAGCCCCAGAAGGAAGGAGGGCTGCTGTTACACAGTGGGAACCAAGAATAGTGTCTTTACACCCAGGCAATCCCAGTAACTCTGAGCCCTCTTTTGACAAATTATGATGGTAAGTAGACAAATGAAGCAACACCAGTCTGAGAAGGGACACAGACCCCTCAAAAATGAGAATCTTGACCCTAACAGCAGGTTAGCTACCGTGGCTTGCAGAGGTAAAAACTGAGGGTCTGGGAAATATAAAATAGATTATGGAGGAAGGAGACAAGTATCAGTTGTGGTCTTGACATGAGCTACAGCAGATCAGGTGTTCACCTAGCAACCCTCCTTTCCTAAAGTTCTCCAGGAAGAGAAGTCTGCCCCAGAAATAAGGAATGAGCTCCTCCCAGAACTAGATTCTCTCAGAAATGGATACAGGGGCACAAGGGTAAATCATAGTGAATCCCTTCATTCTCCCTTTGGAACGCAAGGAATCATGATCCCAGTTTCTAACAGGGCAGTTGGCAGACAGTCCTCAAGTCTGTTTGTTAATTACCTCCACTAAAAGTAGTTTCCTCTCCCAAGTTAACACCCTTTCAGGCAGCAGCCCACATCAATGACCGATTCAAAGTGAGTAGAAATACCTGTCCCCCTTTCCTCAAGTTAGGACAGCACTGAATGGTCATAGGAACTTCAACACTTTACAGGGACTGTCTGAAGCTTCCATTAAAACTGTATCACAACATAATTTCTACTTTTGTACCATCTTACATCTTTTTCTTCCCCTCCATAGATTTTGATCCTAGGAACACTCCCTCATTTACTTCCTGCATGGTAGTCTGTTTTAGGATCTGCTTTCTGGAAAACCCAAACTTTAACAGTCTCCTAGTTATTTTTCTTGCCAACTTTGCCACTTCTTTGGCTCTAATCCATGCTATACACTGTGGGAATAGCACATTATTGTTTAAAAGAAGTTAGGTTATGTCTATTAAATACTTTAAGATTATTAAATTTTTTTCCTTCTATTTTAAATGCATCTTAACTTCATTCAAGGCCTTCTGAAGAAATGGTCTGTTTTTAGGCACTTTGATGATATACCTTATTTCCCTACTGATGGTCATTAAACACATATATTGTGGTGTCCTGCCAGTTCCAAGGACAGGCCACACCCTTTTCACTTTATTCTCATTATATTATCTACCTGGAGTGATGTTACATCTTGTCCGTAGGTCTCCTGGAAATTCTGTTAGTCCCTTATTTCTTTCATTCACAGCAATTTCTAGAGTCTGTATTTCTTGTTTACTTGTAATCATCTGTCTCTGACACCATCCTGTATGTTCCATGATATGGCAGAAATTATATTTGTAGTGACTGTATGAGTATTCACAACATATCCCACCACATGGTCTTTTTTTTAATCAGTATTCAGAAACTGATGTGAAAAATCAGTCTAGGATATAGTTATATCCACCTGTTTCCAGAAGGATTTCTCTTTGCCAGTACAGTGCTTCTTGAATGAGCTTCTTGAATGGCCCTAAGACTGTGGCCCATATTAAGATGTGACTTAATCTTGTTGTATAACCATATGGGTGGACACTTTCCTCCACTTGTATAGCTGCACAACTGCCAATGCCACACCCTTTCCACACACACAGTGAGAGGGACTTAAAGATTTGGATCTCTGATTGTGACATGTCCATGATGATTCAAGCACTACTTTGGCTTGATTATATGATTGGTCCAGACCTAGAAACCCATCACTCAGTATGGGCCATACTCCCTCTTTTGTTTTATAGTCCTTTATTAGTACAGATGGTGGTAATAAAATTCTTGATTGGCTGTGGGCCATTGCAACATTCTTTGACATTCAAGTATATAAGGCATAAAGTGGTGAGCTAATATTGTCAAGGAACATAGTGTTAAAGAGGAAAATGCATATCTGTCCTGCTTCTGTGTTTCTAAATCTCTAACATCTCCTTCAGCTGAAAACCCAAGTTAGGTCCTGGTAACAACAACAACAAATTTTCTATGACAAAGAGTGGTACAATGAATCCTCTTAGGTTTAAAAAGCCAAAACCAATTGTATGTCTGTGTGTATGTGCTGTGCACACATTGAGTACTTGAAATAAACCTCACAGCCTGCTCCAGTATACCACTGTGGGGCACAGAATAGGATCAAGAAATGGTGCAGAACCCCGCGCTTAAGATGAGATGGGAAGTTCAAGCAGAACAAGTAGAACAGGTGCTCCCATTGAGGCATAACTAATGGAAGAGGCAGAAAAGAAAATGAACAAAAAATGTAATAAGAACTGCTGTGCAATTAGAGCACAAAGAAGTTTCTGGAATTAAAAAAAAATGGGCGGAATTTAAGCTCTTTCATAAGATTATCAACGTCCTAAGGGACAAAGGGCAGGCTGTCACATTATGTTTGTAAGTCTACTTCTCAACACAGCATCCCATACAGAGAAAATTTAAAAGATACAATTTCTTGAGTAGAACCAGCAAGTAAGCATCCCCCAACCCAGAAAGGTGCCTGAATAGGGTCTGTTCCTATTTCACCTGAAGAGAACCGGGCATATGGCTTTGAACAGCTTACTTTACAATGACTCCTTCTTTTATAAGATACTTGGCCTTTTGTGAGTAGAGCTACAGCTGTCTCTGAAAATGGCAACATCTGATCCTAAGACCTAGAATATAAAGCGCTTGAAAATGTCATTCACTTAAGGTTACCCTCTAATGCTAAGAGCTTAGGGAAAAAAAAAAAGGCAGATCTGGTGAAGGAAAAGAACAACCAAATAACTATTTTTTTATGATTATGAAGGATAGGAATGCATGCTTTATGCCTAAAACCTTATATTCTTGGCAAAATTTGAAATAGGTTCATCATTTTAAAAAACCTGCAGTTAGATGAAGAATAAAAATGATGGCATTATTTATCTCTTCCTAACACATGTAACCAGGGGACGTCATGACAGATGATAGTTGTAGAGTTCTAATAAATGGTAGGACCAAGATAATTGAAGGTTGTGTTAGAAATAATTTCATAGATGGTGATATGATTAGAGTGATGATCCCTTATTGGACAATCTAGGTTCAAATCCCCACTGCATTCCTTTTTAATTATGTGATCTCCTCTGTAAAGTAGAGATTACAGTAGCACCTACCTCGCTGAGTCATTTGGTGAATTAACACTCATATAAATCCTAGATACACAGTAAGTATAAATATCCCTCCTAAGTTCAAACTTCATTTTACTGATTGGTACTTTGAAGCCCATTCATTACGACATTTATTTAGCATACCATATGCTTCAGAATTGTGTTTCTGAGGGAGAAAAAAACAAAACAAAACAAAACAAAAAGACTAGAGTATGATTTTTGCTTTGGTGATGGTCACATAGTTTTGTGGTCAAGCATTATTATGAAGACTTATGTCAGAAATATTTGCCCTTAATGAATGAAAGAGCAAATGGTGAGCTAGATCTAGTAGCAAATACTTAATTCTGCCTGCAGTGCTCTGAAAGAACTTTCTGGGGCAGGAGGACTATGATCTGTACGTAGCCTGAGAGATGAGTAGGAGTTTACTCAATGATGGGGAGGAAATTCTGGCCAGAAAGAAAAGCACAGCATCAAGGATGTAAGGCATATGATGGCAACTGCAAGTAACTGGACAAGGATGTCTGATGGAGTGTGTTAGCAAGGACCAGAAAGTTCTGTAGAGCCTTCAACGTTGAATTTTCTGTGCCAGGCTCGAGTGCATACACCTTGTTCTATGGGGCAACCACGGAGAGGAATGATTTTTTGGAAGGGGAAAGGTGTATTTTATTTATTTTTATTTTTAAACTTTTCATATTGAAATGACCTCAGAATTCCAAAAACACTGCAGCGATAGTACAAAGATATTCTACGTACCCTCCACCCATTTTCCCCAAATGTTAACATCTTGTAGGCCCATAGCTAAATATGAGAAAAAAGGAAATTATCACTGATGGAACAATATTCTGAGAGTCTTAGGTTTAGCCACATTTAACTAACATATATGAGTTTCAGTGCTCTTATAGCTTAGGACTAATAGCTCCTTGGATGCCTAGTGTAGAACTTAAATCATGCATTGTTTGTGGAACAAATATAATATTTTCTCTAAAATACAAAAAAAATCAAGAAATTTTGAATAAGTGTTATGCTTTAAAGAAATGACTATACCTGTGATGAATTAACCATAGTGAAGATGCTTCCTTAATGCTTCAATAGTAAATGTGCGAATAACACACACGTGTTGTTCATAGGAAGATAGATAGAATCTGTCCAAGGTCAACATAAAAGTACACAGGACTTTTTGAAAGATATTTAGATCTCAAGCCAGCTTACTAAGAATTTTAGATTTAGGTTTTGTAGGTATATTTCCTTTTCTAGCAATTGTTAGATTTTCTATTTGGCTAATATTTAATGAGCACAGATTCTGATTTGTCTCTTCTCTTGCATTAAAAGCATGATAGACACCTTCTGACATAGTTCCCTGCAATGCCACCCCCCTGGCATTCACTCCATGTAATCCCTTTTTGCCCTCCAAGTATTCACTGGGCCTAGTAAATGGCCCCAATCAAATAAGACAAAAGAGATGAGCCATCTCTTCTGTGATTAGGTTAAAAAGACAGAGTTTTGTTTTGCTGGAACTCTCTCTTTGGTTTATCTTGCACGCTTATTCTGATTAAATAAGCTGCCATAATGTGAACTGATCTACACAGTGGCCCCCACAGGAACTGCCTCTGGTCAACAGCTTGTGAGAAACCAAGACCCTCAAACTAACAATTTACAAATACACTAATCCTACCTAATAGCCACTTGGATGAGTCTGGAAGATTTTTCCCTGGTTGAGACTTCGGATGAAACATTTGATTACATCATTATGAACGACTGAAGCAAAGGACCCAAGTAAATTGTGTCTGGATTCCGGCCCACAGAAGCTCTGATAAAAAAAAATGCTGTTTTAGATCACTGAATTTTGAGGTGATTTGTTAAACAGCAATAGACATGTAATGCAAGTGGTAAACCAGTTATATAAACTTCCTATTATTATGTAGCTGCTATATTAGTGGAATAAATTGTGAAAGTATCTAGGACAGCTTTCCAGACAGAGAACAGGGCAGATATTTCTGACTACATATAAGGAAACTGAATCTCAGGAAGAAAAAGTAATTTGAACCAGATAACAGAGCACAGTGGGGAAAAACTGGCATCTGTATGTAGATTTAATAACTTTATATCCTCATCTTTGTCTGATAGTTTCATAAAAATAAATAATAGTAATCTCATAAACAGACAACCCCAAAGCTTATAAAGAATTGTTTCACAGATTACATTTAATATCATGTGTCTTGAAGGGAAAAGTAAAGGGAAACTCAAGGCAAAACATGATGGAGAGTAGAAGAGAAAAGGAAAAATGAAAAATAGAAAGAAAGAAAGAAGGAATGAAAGCAAAAGCAAAAGCAGATCTAGACTCTTTTAATACTCATTTTAATCCCTGTACAGAATAGTTCAATAAGGCGCACCCGGGTGGCTCACTCTGTTAAGCATTCTACTTCAGCTCAGGTTATAATCTTGCAATTCATGAGTTTGAGCCCCATGTTGAGCTCTGTGCTGACAGCTCAGAGCCTGGAGCCTGCTTCCGATTCTGTGTCTCCCTCTCTCTGCCTCTTCCCCACCGTGTCACTCTCTCTCAAAAAAATAAAATAAGCATTAAAAAAAAAAAGTTCAATGAATGTATTTGTGTGGGGGTAGGGTGAAAGAGACAGACAGACAGATAGTAAGCAAGATTCTCCTTTTCCTTTTATTTTTTCCCCTTTTTTTCTTTATTTTGTAAAGGATTGTGATGGTTAATTTTATGTGTCAACTTGACTGAACTGACACCTAGATACAGCTGGTAAACATTATTTCTAGATGTGTTTGTGAAGGTATTTCTGGAAGAGGTTAATATGTGATTCAGTAGACTGAGTAAAGATACGTGCCTTCACTAATGTGGGTGGACATCACCCAATCCTTTGGGGCCGGCCCTAATATAACAAAAAGGCAAAAGAAGGGCAAATTCCTTCTCTCTTCTTGAGCTGAGATGCCCATCTTCTCCTGTCCCCAGATGTCAGAGCTCTGGGTTCTCAAACACGGCTTTCAGGTCTTTGGACAGAGTGAATTATATCACGTGCTTTCCCGGTTCTCTAGCTGGCAGATGGTAGATTGAGGGGCTTCTTGCTCTCCAAAACTGACAAAGGAGATTACTATTTTACCTATCTCATCTAATCACCTAATCTAATCCAATCTACATATCTCCTATTGGTTCTGTTTCTTTGGAGAACTCTAATACAGGTATTATTTACATAATGTTCATGCTGTTTGGAGCCTCACAACACCTGCAATGCAGGAGAGGGGACCAAGTGACGGAATCTGGCATTACTTAATTTGGTGAATTTGTGTTTTTTTGGTTTGTTTCTAGCCACAGAATCTTAATCTGTTTGGCAAGTTATGCATATGACTAATCACTAAAACCAAAATCTGTGAAACTATGCAAGGTGACACCAAGGAGAGCCAAGCAGACACAAAGGCCTTCCAGTCTTTTCTACCTCCAAAGGGGCTCCGAATAGCAGTGCCTGATCTGCCTCAATACCCAACTCTTTGATGCTTTCTCAAAACCAAGAAGAAATTTGATTTCATCTGTCCGTGCAGTGAAATACTCTCCCAGGTGTCCTAACTTCTTGGAAAAAAAAATGCAGAGATTCTGACATTCGGAACATTAGTTTTATTTTCTACTTGGCACAATATGATTTGGAAAGTAGTTATTCAGTGTCCAAGCTGCCTGGAATCTCAAAGGTCATGTAAGACCACATGTTCCCTCCCCCAGCTATATCCTCCCTAACACACACCCTTCTCTATCGCACGTGCACAATCTTGGGCCATGGCACACGACTTCTGGAAGAGAGGATTCCTAGGGTACTTGGAGTCTCAGCATGGCTTATGTTTCACTTTCGAGGCTTATGTTTAAAAGACGGGCTACTGCACTTTGGGAGAGATAGTACATTTCCCTTTCTAATCAATGTTTGTGACTTCTGTCTTATATCCGTTATGAAGAAATATTTATTCCTTCTATCTGCTCCATCACCCAATCACCAACAGCATTTGGGATGCATGGCCTGCTCAGAAATGAAACCAAATTATTCCTACCAAATTAATCCAGAAATTCCAACCTACTACTAGGATTATTCACATTGCAGGCTTTATTCTCTTTAATATTTTTTATTTATTTTTTTTGTTTTATTAACGTTTATTTATTTTTGAGACAGAGAGAGACAGAGCATGAACGGGGGAGGGGCAGAGAGAGAGGAAGACACAGAATCGGAAGCAGGCTCTAGGCTCTGAGCCATTAGCCCAGAGCCCGACGTGGGGCTTGAACTCACAGACCGCGAGATCGTGACCTGAGCTGAAGTTGGACGCTTAACCGACTGAGCCACCCAGGCGCCCCTCTTTGATATTTTTTTAGAGATACTTAGGACTCTAAATTTCCAGGTCCCCTTTTCCAATCTGAAGTTGCAACATGAAAGGCTTGAGTTTATAACAAATACCTTTCCTTAAGGATAAAGTGATCTTTTTACCAGGATATTATTCTCATTAGCTTTTGTTAGCTCAGAAAGGGTCCACAGTTCCAAAGTCTCCTAAAGACAGTGATAGTAGAAATTCTATATTTCAAAATCCATTTTAAAAATGACCAATGGATCTAAAGAGCCAGATACTGTAATATGGATTTAATTTATTTGATAGCTGCTCCTAGGATTTGAATATCAGTTTCAAAACACTTTTAGAACTAGTAAATTAGGCCATTTGGTGAGCTGATTCCTTTCAGCAACTTTTAAATAAGAATAAGAAGAATCTCAATATCTTATGGTCTATGGCTTTGAAAAATGCTTACATTTCATTATTATACTCTTCGATCTCCTTTGCATTTATGAATATTCTAGGAGAAACAGGGCAGAAGTTGGACTTTAAAAAAGTTGATCTCTATTTACATTCAATTTGAATAAGCTTCTATTTAAACAGAGAAAGTAGGTTTCCAATTTTAAAACACTAATGAATAAGAGAAATGAAGATAATGCTATGTTTATTCTATTTGGCACTAATGTGGAATGCTATGGGAGGTGTTTCTTTGTCATTTTAATCCCAGGAGCCTTTTTTAAACAATCTCTACCACCTGTATTCTGTTTGCGATATAATCATTCAATGTCTACAAACAAGTGATAACATTATTATGCATTTCTGTCCCCTTTCATTCTTTACAAGACTGACAAATATCCCTTTTCTTAGATCCAATAGCTCAGGCTGGGCACCAGTGGACTCATTACCATTCCATTAATAAGCAGATGCCTCCTGAGTGTACAGCTTTTTCAAGCCCTGTCTTTTCTACCTTCCACTGGGTTTTCCCAACAAAAGCCTCACTGGTAGGTATCTCTTTCATTTTACCCTTCCCTTTGAAAAACGAAACAATGGAAACGAAGTCCTGAGATTAGATTGGTGATACCAAAATGATTCTGAGAGCCAGCAACCGTGCTGCCAACCTGAAATGGGGTACTTACATTATTTATGAAAATTAAATGTCACCAATTCTCCCTCTATCAGATAATTTCAGGAGACAGAACCATTTCCGTTGAGGGAGATGGAGTATTTCTAAATGTGCAGCCCCCTTCTCCCCTCCCCATACCAGCTTTCCATAGATCACTCTGGCTGTATGTCAACTCTTCCTGCCCGGGGAAGAAAATAGGTGCACCTGACCATGTTTCAAGTTTCACTGCAAGTCTCAGATCAGGTCTTTTCACAGGGATGTTAAGTATGTTCTAAACCAAAGGGGACACTTTGCAATGTGAAATCATTAGAAAGTGAACTGTTCTTTTTTTTTTTTTCTTTTTAAAATTGTGTTTCCCACGCTCTCTTTAGAAGTCAGTTATCAGAGGGAAATTAGCAGGAGTTGAAAGAAAAAGACAGTATCCCTCTGGCTCCCTCATCTATTCATTGCTTTGGTGGCTGGGAAGAAAGACTCCAATAATGAGAGGAATAAACACAACCTATGTCGTTAGGATTATCAGTGAGAGAATATTGGAACCAGCTATTTAGAATTTTAATTTCAAATTTAAATTTTAAATTTATTTATTTGAGAGAGAAAAAGCATAAGCAGGGTAGGGGGAGAGGGGGAGAGGGGGAGAGAGGGAGAGAGGGGGAGAGAGAGAGAGAGAGAGACAGAGAGAGAGAGAGAGAGAGGTAGAGGGAGAGAATACCATGTAGGCTCTACACTGTCAGCAAGGAGCCTGTCGTGGGGTTTTATCCCACAAGCTGTGGGATCATGACCTGAGCTGAAACCAAAAATTGGACCCTTAACTGAGCTACCCAGGCACTCCTACTCAGGAATATTTGACTAACATTTACCAAGGAGTCTGAGACTTTTCAAAGTTCCAACTGCTAACTACTGATACATGCATGTATTTCATATCATACTTGCTGGTACATGCTTACCCATCAAAGTTGAGCAATGAAGCATGTTTAAAAACCAGGTATCCTATTACAGGGATCTTTTGGAGGGAATTTTTTGCTTTCTTTTCTATCAAACGAGCCACTCATAGTTATGTCTTTAGCATGTGAAGAAATCCTAGAGTTCTTATGTTTGATCTTCTGATTATAGATCAGGTGTCTGGGAACCAAAGAGATTCCCCTAAAGTTAACGTTTTCACACTTTTGGAGAGCAGAAGCAAGGCTATCAGCAAAGCCTGTTTCTGGCCCTGCACCTTTCAAATTTAAGTAGAACTTAAAAACAGCAACAGCCACTCCTTCACCTACCACACAGGAAGAAAACCATGTTTCTACCATCTGAGGACCATATACAAGTTCCAAAGATATTCATCCAATGTTAGATGTTACAATAGGTAATAACTTGTAAAAACAAGCAGGTCATCTAAAAGGTGACTTCTGGTGGAGGAGCTTTAATCAACGGGAAATGAATTCAGGTAGTGACAGAGGTAGGATTAGATTTGATATGGATGGTGCAAAAGATTTATTTATTATCCCTGTATCCTTGTTACACTACCCATTAGTTCACATAGAGTTCACTTTATTTCAGATTACCTTTTGGGTACTCGTTTTATTTATTTTTTTATTTTACTTTTTGGATTGTTTGTTTGGCTTGGTTTGTTTTGTATTAGTCAGTATTCTCTAATAGAAGAATATATATACACACATACAAAATGAGACCTGGGCTCTCATCATGATCTGCCACCTGCATGTTGTAGACCCAGGAAGCCATGGGGTAAGTATAGTCTGACACAGAAGGCCTGAGAAACCAGAGAAGCCAATGGTGTAAATCCCAGTCCAGGGGCAGGAGAGAATTCACATGCCAGATCCAGAAAGCAGGCAGGAAGGGAACAGATCTTCTGTTCCCTGCTTTTTGTTCTGGTCAAGCCCTGAATGCACTGGATGATCCCATCCACATTGAGGAGGGCAGTCTACTTTATTGAATCCGTTAATTAAAATGTTAATGTTATTCAGAAACATCCTCCTAGACACACCCAGAAATAATAGTTAATTTGGTTTAAATTGACACATAAAATTAACCATCACAACATTTCACTCTAGTCCTAAAACCTTCCAGTAGGTCTCAGGCTCCATCCCAGGGAGGCAGTCCCCAGATCCTTCAGTTTATGTGACAAATTCTTTAAGGCCTTTAAATTATTTTGAGTGAGACATATGCAAGTATACCCATCAACCCTACCTCATAGAGGAGTTGTGACAATATTATTACCATTATTAGCATTAATATAGCTACTGTTTACTAAGGAAACATCTAATCATCTAATTATTTTAGAAAACAAATGATCTCATCTCTAAAAAAAGGAAACTGGGAAAACGCACAGATACCTGCAAATTAAAAAACACAGGCTTGAACAACTCTTGGGTAAAAGAAGAAACCAGATGAGAAATTAGAAAATATCTCAAGACAAGCGTAAACAGAAACACAATATACCAAAACTTATGGGACACAGCAAAAATCGTACTAGGGAAATTTGCAGTGATAAATGCCTACATTACAAAAGAAGAAAGATTTCAAGTAAACAACCTAATCTTACACTTCAAGAAGCTAGAAAAATGTACTAAACTCAAAGTTTGTAAAAGGAAGGAAATAATAAAGACTAGAGCAGAAATAAATGAAACAGAATAGGAAAACAACAGAAAATAGAACAGCGAAACTAAGAACTGGTTGTATGCAAAGATAAAATCTACAAATGCTTAACTATACTAAAGAAAGAAATAAGAGAAGATTCAAAAATAAAATCAGAAATTAAAGAGGCATTATAACCAATGCCAAGAAAATAAAAATTCTCATAAAGATAATTATGAACAATTATATACAAATTGGACAACATAGAAGAAATGGATCAATTCCTAGAAACTTACAAGGTAACAAGACTAAATCAAGAAAAAATAGAACACCTGAACAGACCAATAACAAATAGGGAGACTTAATCTGTAATTAAAATTTCCCAACAGGGGGCGCCTGTGTGGCACAGTCAGTTCAGCATCCGATTTCTGTTCAGGTCATCATCTCATGGTTCCTGAGTTTGGGTCCCACATTGGACTGTGCTGACAGCTCTGAGCCTGGAGCCTGCTTCGAATTCTGTGCCTCCCTCTCTCTGCTCCTCCCCCACTCATGCTTGCTCCCTTGCTCTCTCTCTCAAAAATAAATTAAAAAAAAATTTTTTTTAAAAATTAAAAATAAATGAAACTTCCCAACAAAAAAGGCCCAGGACCAGATGGTTTCAACAAACATTCAAAGAATGAATATCAACTCTTCTTAAGCCCTTCTAAAAACCAATATAAGACAGAACACCTCCAAAATCATTTTGTGAGGCCAGCATTACCTAGGTGTCAAGATGTTTGATACCCAGACAAAGACACTATAAGAAACCTTATCTTTGATGAATGTGGATGCAAAAATTCCCAACCAAATATTCGCAAAACAATTTCAACAGTACATTGAAAGAATCATACACCATGATCAAATTGGATTTATCCCCAAATGCAAGGGCAGTTTAAAATACATCAATGAATCCATGTGACATACCCTATTAACAGAATGAAGGATAAAAATCACATGACCATCTCAATAGATGCAGTAAAAGACCTTCAGGTAACATTATTATATCTATTTTTATAAATAAGGAAACATAATAATTAAAATTCACTTCTTTTTTAGTACACACACCTGGTAGATGTTAGAGCTAAGATTCAATATCAGGCAATTCTGACTCTTGCACATACAACTTCTCTTCCTACCAAATTAGATAAAAGTTTTCTAAAAAGTCATGTGGCTAGACACAGAATACTGAGGATTATCAACGATTAAGAAATGACCATGTCTGAGACTTTGTGCAATTCTTCTTCCTATGAAGAAGTATTCCAATGAGGGGATAATTTATCTCTGAAAAAGCCTGTCTCCCTCCCTCCTTCTCTCTCTCCCTCTCTCTAGCTCTCGCTATCACTCTCTTTTTCCCCAAAAGGCAAAACATGTGAATACTGATAAATATGTCCTCACTTCCTGTTGTAAACTACTTCTACAGCTGAGCATAAAGTGAAAGTGATCACACTTGAGCATTACAGGTGACAGCACTAAGCCTCAGGACTACAATGATGGTCAATGCCTCATGGACCATACAAGGCTGAGGTTTCATTGTGAGCTTTGAGGAACGGGAAGACAGATATCTGATTCATCACATGTCTACTCATTAACGACAGGAGATTAATGACTTCTACTTTTTAAATTTTTTTAAATTAACGTTTTTTATTTATTTTTGAGAGAGACAGAGACAGAGTGTGAGCGAGGGAAGGGCAGAGAGAGAGAGAGACAGAATCTGAAGTAGGCTCCAGGCTCTGAGCTAACAGCACAGAGCCCAACATGGGGCTCGAACTCATGAACCATGAGATCATAACCTGAGCTGAAGTCAATGCTTAACCAACTGAGCCACCCAGGTACCCCTTTTTAAAAATGTTTTTTTTTAATTAATGTTTTTTCTTTATTTTTGAGAGAGACAGAGACAGAATGTGAGCGGGGGAAGGGTAGAGAGAGGGGGAATAATGACTTCTACTTTTCCTAATGCCATTTGTATTTAGAAATTAATAGACCATCCACTTAAAAAATTAGTTTTTTTATACATCTTGAATGTCTCCTATGTCTTAGGCTTACTGCATGTGTATTCTAGAGATATAATTCGGGCCTAGTGCATATAGATATTTTGTTCATGGATGGGCAAATGTCCCCAAATTCTCTATGAGATAAATTTTCATGAACATTTTTTTAATTGGGAGAAATCAAACTTTTTCACTGGAAGTGATGATGTGGAAAGAGTGACAGCTGGTGACCACTTACCCATTCCATTTGAGAGCCTGACTAGAGAGGGAGGCCAAACCGTGGAAAGTGTGCCCAAAAGATAGGTTTTGACAAGTTCAATTCTTTAAACAAATTTTTTAGCAGCATGAATTTCGGTTTTCTGTTACTCTTAACTAGAACAATATTGAGCAATATAATTGCCTTTTCATATTGTATTTATGAAAATCAAGGCCCAAAGATGCTGAGGAATATTTTACTTCACATAGCAACTTTCTTTCTTAGAAACTGAGTCACTGTTGGGAGTGAAATCACACTGATTTTTAACTCATCTTCTTCCTGTTAATACTTGTCTGTCATTTTTTGGATTCTGTAAATGATTTTTTGAGAGCTTTAAATGAGAGAGAATAGAATTTATTCTTCTTTCCCAAACTGAGGTAATGTCCATTAAAAGCAAAACAAAAATACAAAAACAAAAAACCAAAAACAAAACAAAAAAAAAACTCTACCATTTTCTTTAACTATTCCTTCCTTCTATCTGACACTCATTCAAATGAAAAGAAGAGCCAAGCAGAAATAACTTGTTTTATGAGCTTGAATGGCACTAACCACTTATACAGCATCATTTCTATTACTAATAGCTACCGTATTTTAAGCACTTGGTATATTCTGGGCACTAGGAACCTCACATATTTTCTCAATGAGTCTTCAAAGTAACAGATGTGGCAGATCCTATTAATATCCATTAGTATTCTACTTTAAATTAATAAAATAAATCTCAGAGAAGCTAAACATTTTCCCAAAAATCACATGCTAGCAAGTAGGAAACTGTGAATTTAATTCAGCTCTGTCTTTATAATATAGAGTCTGTGTATATAGCCATCCTTACAGAGAGTACACAGGAATTTTTATCTTCCACTCAGTTAAATTGCATAAAACACCCTTAATTTCATTTACAGGGGAGAAAGTTATTCATAGCATATTTGCACACAGAAGTATTTTCCCCCACTTCTGTGGGCATGTTTTTTCTTCCACCAATGCGCTGCCCTCTTCCTATTCTCATTAAGGTCTAGGGAAAAAGGGATTTTCCAGTGACATAGATACTCTCTCTCAGGATACCCAATTCATACTTTATTTGTATTGTCTGTATGAGGAGCAAATTTCTTCCCTTCCTCCAATTAATAAGTAGTTTACTTATGACCCGATGCAAACCATAATGGAATGCATGAAAGTGTATAACCCATATTCCATGTTCATAGACACATGGAAAACAAAATAAAAATGGAGATATGTAAACAAGGCCTATAATCATCATTTGTATTGAAACAAATAAGTAAAATGCTGATCATGAAGATGATAACAGTAAGAAAAGTATCTACAGCCACAGATCTCATGCACAAAGTGGCTACATGTAACAGGACATTAAGCTAACCCAGTTGTACTACGACTTGTATCCCTTTTACTTTGCACAATGACAATTATCTTTTTTATTACCTCTACTAATCACCTCTTCTTTCCAATTTCGCACCTTCCTTCAGTAGGTAAAAGAGGGTTGAAATCCACAGCTCAAGTTTTCGTCAAGACTCATGTCCAGCACTGGTACTTGTTATGCGAAATCATATGAATTAGAACCAATAGATTTGGGGTTTGCTTCAAATTTAATAAGTTATTCTTTTTATTCCAAGCAGCAATGATTGCTTTCTAAAATCAGGATGCCGATTGCACCCTTTATGCAAAAACTACTACTATCTAAATTTTACAATGAATAGAATAAAAAAAAAGGAAATGAGAGAAAGAGAGAGCAGTACAAAAGAGAAGGTTAATACCATTATTACCAACGAAACCTCTGCCTTCAATACTAGTTCCCTGTTTTGAGATCTTTAGTGTGATAGAGATACAAACTGGTTTCATTTTTATTAAAATTGAATGCATCTTGAGTGCCTAATAAGTGTGAGCAGAGAACTTATGTAGTAGAAACTCAGTAAATGATTACTAACTTAAAAGAGAGAATTCACACTTGTATACAGCTATTACAAGATATATAAGAAGATTAACAGAACAAGATTTATTCATATGGGGAGAACTTAATATTGAATTAACAGATGACATAGAAGAGATTTAGTTAACCCTTTTGTAAATGACTTAACCATTCATTTGTTTCTATTTTGTTAAAGAGGCAGGGAAAAATTGGAGACAGAAAAACTGTTCAAGTCTCTAGTCATTTAATTTTACGAAAAAATAATCAAAATAGTAACTAAATATGCATATTAGTAGTAATTTAAAGTATTCTCCATATGTGATTTCTCTTATAAACTTTCCATTCTCAATGTCTCAGGTAAGTATGACGGATGGTAGGAAGAGATTTGATGATTCATACATAATCTTGTCAAAATTATAGACATTAGCTTTAGACCAAGTTTTCTGATTTCACAGTCTATTATTTCTTTTATATAATTCTTAGATTCTGCTTATTTACTGCCATAATTAAAGAAATGCTATTAAAATCAAGTGAATAAGTTTTATACAATGGAATTCTATGCAAAACTGAGAACAAATGAGTCTCATCCTATGGGTGGGACACATCATATGGATAAATCTATCAAAGTATGAACAAAAGAAAGGGAACACATGGGGCGCCTGGGTGGCGCAGTCGTTAAGCGTCCGACTTCAGCCAGGTCACAATCTCGCGGTCCGTGAGTTCCAGCCCCACGTCGGGCTCTAGGCTGATGGCTCAGAGCCTGGAGCCTGTTTCCGATTCTGTGTCTCCCTCTCTCTGCCCCTCCCCTGTTCATGCTCTGTCTCTCTCTGTCCCCCAAAAAATAAATAAACGTTGAAAAAAAAAAAAAGAAAGGGAAAACAAAGATCATATGCAATTTCCTCTTATTTCATAAATAATAATCTATGGTATAGGAAGTCAGGTTACCTTTGACCTAAGGGGTACTAGGGATACCTCCTGACTGAAGAAGGCATGATACAGGGCTTGTAGGATGCTGGGAATAGTTGATTGATTGGGGTCCTGGTTTAATAAGTTTCTTAATTTTATGAAGGGTCGGCTATTCATCTGGCTGTTCACTTAAAATGTGCAGATATTTTTGTATTTAGTCTATAATTCAACAAAATTTTATTAAAATAATAAATATTAAAGAAATCAAGAATGGTATTAGGCAAATAATTTCCCATCTTCAAAATATGAAAAAAGTCAATTCTAGAAAAACATTAACAGAGATTCCTTGTGCAAATCTTGGTATTGAGTCCTTAAAGAAATATAAACACTTCCTCGGAATAATAATTATTTTTTCTCCTTAACTAATTTAACTGACAATTAGTTGAAGCAGAGAAATACTTTAATAAAGTTTATTTTGTGAGACAGTGCTACCAAAACATGTGCCATTCAACAAAAAATATATTTAATATAAAAATAATTATTTTTGTCTGTAGTACTTACTAAACCAGCAAAAACAGAAAACGATGGTGATACTCGGGTCAGAATTAGTATGTTTTATTTTTTAGAACTCTCTAGAGTTTCTGGGTGTCCTGTTTCTGTCTCACAGGAGGGAGGGAGACCCCAAAGTTGAACAATGAAGAGAGTTCCAGAAAAATGAGGATTTCTCTTTTGACTAGGACAGTGCTTCCCAAAATGAGTCCTGGGAAGCATTCATATTGTAAGAAGTTCATTGGAATGCTAAGGAGAAAAAAAAATTATTTCATGCTAAAAATAAATTTAAGAGGCATTTGTGTAAAACATTCATCGGTTCTTTGTCCAAGTACATTCAACAAGTGAAGAACGCACATTACTTTGAAGTGTGAGATGGAAGGTTTACCATAGTGAGTTGGGCCATAAAGAATTGTCAATACAGTACAAGTGTTCTTTGCCTGAAAAAATGGAATTGCATTAGCGATCAAGTAAGAATCTATAGGGGCACTTGGGTGGCTCAGTTTGTTGAGTGTCTGACTTTTGATTTCTGCTCAGGTCATGATCCCATGGTTGTGGGGTCCAGCCCTGCATCAGGCTCCATGCTGCTGAGCATGGAACTAGCTTAAGATTCTTTTTCTGTCCCTATGCCCCTCTCCCTTATGCTCTCTCCCTCTAAAATTAAAAATAAATAAAATATCTATAAACACCTTCCATTCAATTCACAATTAAGCAACACATTTCTAAATATTCCAAAAGTCAAACAAGAAATTTGATGGACATCAGCAGATACATCAAAAGGATAACAGTGAAGACATAATTTCAATATTTGTGGGATACAACTAAAGCAGAGTTTACAGGCGTATTTAAATATCTCAATCTTTGTGTGATAAAATAATTATGTCAATAAATATGAGAACACAGTAAAAATGTAACAGAATAACAATAGAAAAAGTCAGTAATCCATGTACTGGTTCTTTAAAAAGATTAATAAAATTAATTAGCCTCTATTGATACAGATTAAGAATGCAAAGAAAAAGAGAAAAAATAAAGGAAGAACAGATTACTGGCAACAGGTTTTAAAGACTTGATATCACAACAATCCTGCAGAGAGCATAAAGAAACTATTATAAACATTGTATACAATAAGCGAATACCTAGGATAAAATGAACAAATTCCTTAAAAAGCAAAATTCACAGGGGCACCTGGGTGGCTTAGTCAGTTAAGCGTCCGACTTCAGCTCAGGTCATGAAGTCTCGGCTCATGAGTCAATCCCCCACCTCAGGCTCTGTGCCGGCAGCTCAGAGCCTGAAGCCTACTTCAGATTCCGTGTCTGCATCTCTCTCGGCCCCTCCCCTGTTCACACTGTGTCTCACTCTCAAAAATAAACCAACATTAAAAAAAATATAAGAAAAAAAAGCAAAATTTACAAAAAGGGACTCAAAAAGAGAGTATTTGAATAGTTCTCTATACAATTAAAAATTGTGAAGGGGTGCTTGAGTGGCTCAGTCTGTTGGGCGTTTGACTTTGGCTCAGGTCATGATCTCATGGTTCGTAGCCCTCCATCGGGCTCTGTGCTGACAGTTCGGAGCCTGGAGCCTGCTTCGGATTCTGTGTCTCCCTCTCTCTCTGCCCCTCCCCTGCTCTCTCTCTCTCTCTCTCTCTCTCTCTCTCTCTCTCAAAAATAAACATTTAAAAATTAAAAAAAAAACAATTAAAAATTGTGAATTAATTATTAAAAGCATGCACACTTACAAAAATCTCACAAAAATCCACATTGGAACAGTTTTACTGACAAATTATATCAAACATTTAAGGAGGAAAAAATGCTAAATTTACACAAAACAGTTCAAAAAAACCTAAGAGGCAGAATACCATCAAATGCATTCCATAAAGTGAGAATGACCCCAAGTTAAAACCTAACAAAGATATTACAAGAAAATGATATAGAAAAAGATTTCCATGATTGTAGAAACACATATACTTAAAAAATATTAGCAATTTATATGAAATATAATAAATTAGGACTGGTGGGTGGTGGGAGAATAATGGCTTCCTAACGATGTCCAGTACTAATTCCTAGAAACTTCACAGGTAGGTTACATGGCAGAGGAAAATCAAGGTAGCAGATGGAATTAAGTTTGCTAATCAGTTAGCCTCAGAGTAGTAGGGAGATTATACTGGATTATCTGCATGAGCCCAAAGTAATCATGCAGGTACTCAAAAGTGGAACAGGGAAGCAGAAGAAAGGGAAATGAAAAAAGGCATCATGAAAGGGATGTGGTCCAATGCTGATGACCTGACAAAGTGTCTAGGTCGTAGAAGAAAATTAAATAGAAAGAAAAAGAAAAAAAGAAAGAGAAAGAAAGAAAAAAAAATTAACTCATGAATGGATTAAAATCTGTGGTTTGCATATTTCGAATTAATTTGTTTATGGTGATATTAGTCCATTTTTTAAGCTTAAAATTTTTGTTTACTGTGAAACTTAATAAATCTACACTATATAGTTTTATTTTTTAAATTTTATTTAAATCCAAGTCAGTTAATATGTAGTGTAATAATGGTTTCAGGAGTAGAATATAGTGATTCATCACTTACATATAACACCCAGTGCTCATCCCAACAAGTATCCTCCTTAGTACTGATCACCCATTTACCCACCCCCCCACTCACATCCCCTGCAGCAACTCTTAGTTTTCTGTATTTAAGACTCCATTATGGTTTGCTGCCCTGTTTTTGTTTCATTTTTTGATTTTTTAAAATTTTTTAACATTTATTTATTTTGGGACAGAGACAGAACACAAGCAAGGGGGTGGGCAGGGAGTGAGGGTGACACAGACTCTGAAGCACACTCTATGCTGTGAGCTGTCAGCACAGAGCCTGATGCCAGGTTTGAATTCATGGACCATGAGATCATGACCTGAGCCAAAGCTGGATGCTCAATTGACTGAACCACCCAGGTGTCCCTGTTGCCTTCTGTTTTTATCTGCTCTTTCCTTCCCTTCTCCTATGTTCATCTCTTGTGTTTCTTAAATCTCACATGAGTGAAATAATACGTTATTTGTCTTTCTCTGATTGACTTATTTCACTTAGCATAATATATTCTAGTTCCAACCATATTGATGCAAATGGAACGATTTCATTCCTTGTGATCGTTGAGTAATATTCCAGTGTGTTTGTGTGTGTGTGTGTGTGTGTGTGTGTGTGCGCGCGCGTGCGCATACACATACACACACACCACATCTTCTTTATCCATTCATCAGTTGATGGATATTTGGGCGCTTTCCATAATTTGACTATTGTTGATAGTACTTCTATAAACATTGGGGTTCTTGTGCCCCTTTGAGTCAGCATTTTGTATCCTTTGGATAAATACCTAGTAGTGCACTTACTGGGTCACAGGGTAGCTCTATTTTTAATTTTTCAAGGAACCTCCCTTCTGTTCTCCAGAGTGGCTACACCAGTTTGCATTCCCACAAGCAATGCAAATGAGTTCCCTTTTCTCCTCATCCTCGCCAACATCTGCTGTTTCCTAAGTTGTTCATTTTTAGCCATTCTGACTGGTGTGAGGTGTTATCTCATTGTGGTTTTGATTTGTATTTCCCTGATGAGGAATTAGGCCAAGTATCTTTTCATGTGTCTGTTGGTCATTTGGATATCTTATTTGGAAAAGAAAGACATCTTCTGGAAGGATGTCATTTGGAAAGACATCTTCTTCGGATATCTTTTGCCCATTTCTTCACTGGGTTATTTGGTTTTGGTGTGTTAAGTTTGATAAGTTCCTTATACATTTTTAATGCTAACTCTTTATCTGATATGTCATTTGCAAATATCTTCTCCCATTCTGTCACTGCCTTTTAGTTTTGTGAACTGTTTCCTTCACTATGCAGAAGATTTTTATTTTGATGAGGTCCCAATAGTTCATTTTTGCTTCTGTTTCTGTCGCCTTCAGACACATGTCTAGTAAGAAGGTGCTCTGGCTGAGGTCAAAGAGGTTGTTGCCTGTTTTCTTGTCTAGGATTTTGATGGTTTCCTGTCTTACATTTAGGTCCTTAATCCATTTTGAGTTTATTTTTGAATGTGGTATAAGAAAGCCATCCGGATTCATTTTTCTGGATGTCACTGTCCAGTTTTCCCAACATTATTTGCTTAAGAGACTGTGTTTTTCTACTGGATATTCTTTCCTGTTCTGTTGAAGATAAGTTTGCCATACATCGTGGGTCCATTTCTGGGCTCTCTATTCTGTTCCACTGACCTATGTGTCTCTTTTTGTGCTAGTACCATACTGTTCTAATGATTATAGCTTTGTAGTACAGCTTGAGATCCGGAATTGTGATGCCTCTGGCTTTGGTTTTCTTTTTCAACACGGCTTTGGCTATACACTATCCAGTTTTGAATAAATGTGAGATGACACAGATTTTAAAAATCTGACACCTTGTCTGAACTGGAACACTATGGGAGATCTATCTATCTATCTATCTATCTATCTACATCTGTACATAATACATTAGGTCAAAGGAATTTATGTGATAATATAATCACTGTTAACTCCAGAGAGTATCATTTAAAGTGATGGCATAAAAAATTAGTGATAGATTTAAAACATTGGTAGGGTGGCATAGATTACTAAACACTTAAATAAAGGAGGATATTGACATCTTCTGTATTCACGCCCTATGGCAGAACAATGATAGTTCCAGAGGGAGCTATTGGGGCAAGTGTTTTATTTCACTTCTCCTCAAGGAACTTGGAAATGCAGATTTTCAGAGCCTACTCCGAACTTATTAAACCAGCATCTGCATTTTTACAAGACTGGAAATTTCTATATGCATTACATTTGAGAAAATGCTATCTAGAGAATGAGCATGGTACAAGTGAAATTAGTCAATGATATAGGGTTAGAGTGTGTAAATAAACATATTTTTCTGAACAGATCCCACAATTTGTCACCATTGTATTTGTTCAAATATGCCATATATTAACAGCGTAGAACAATTCCTAACTCTGATGTACCAGTTTCTATTTTTTTCTGAAACCTTATTTTGATGAATTAGCATAAACTTGATGAAGGTAAAAAACCAAAAGAAACTAAATGTTTAACACATAGAAGAAAAATTAAGTAAATGTGGGACCTCCCCCACAATAGGTTAGAATTTATCTGATATATACTACCACGAAGATCATAGTAATTAAGAAAATATTTGTGATACAAAAATAAATGATAAAAAGCAAATCTATGCATGTGTTATCACCACAAATCCAATCAACATAAAAACTAAGTATATCACAAAGGAACATCTGATAAGTTTATCAAAGGCAGAGTTTATTCCTCTGCCACTAGGAATATTGAGCCATTTTAAAATTTTGTTCTAGTTTGTAAAATTTCCTGTTTTCTCTAACCAGATATACTTGTTTTTAAATGAGAAAGTTAATTTGAGGAAGTAGGTTTTTTTTAAATGAAGAAACAAAAGGTTAAATTTGGGGTTCCTTTTGCTGAATATGAATAAACATAGATGCAATAAAATAGGGCAGAAGAGAGTTCTGAGTTGTCCTAAATTCCATCTCTTGCTGAAAATAGGACAATGAAACAAGACTTCTGACTTGCCCTAAATTTCAGCTCTTTCTGCTAAGTCAGCTTTAACAAAACAGAAGGTGACATTTTTTGACATCTATTTCTGATTGGCACTCATAACAGAGATACTGCCCACCAAAATGCAATTGCCATTAGCTCTTAGAGAGTCATTTCCTTCTCTCAAACTATAAATATGTAGAGGGTTACCTGAGTGTAGCAGGGAAAAGCAGGGGGAGAGGAAGGGATATAGAAACCACTCCAAAGTGTCCACAGTATTTATGATTTAGCTTTATCTTGAGTAATGGCATGAAGCTAAGAAATAATTCTACGTCCCACCTTTTTTGTTTGTTTTGTTTTTTAAGGAAAGGACTTGCTTTCTAACCTTCATTGAACAGTATCAGTCCAGGCCCTCCTTTTTTTTTTAAATTTTCATTAATGAACCAAATTCTAAGTTAAATAAAATAAAGATATACGAGCCTATTTTCCACAGAATTTTCCGTGTAGCATTCATTGAGTAAAAGAATTTCTAGCAAATAAGGGCAACTTAAAGAAGCATGGCAATGCTTCCTTTCAACATTTTTTAGTCTAAATTATATCTTAATTCCGCATGATGTGAAAAGGATTTTCACAGAAGATCCCTTTAGCTTGATCAAGTTTACTCTGCATAGCTGTGGAACACCAAATCAGAGGAATTTTACTAAACACATATTGCAAGGTTCATTATTGTAAACACATAGAATACTATTGTGACCACTCTCTGTAAGCTAAAATCTTAGTTTCTCAACAAAAAAAAATGACAAGGACAACACAAAATTGACATTATCTGCATTTTTTCCCATGTGTCCTTCACTGTGCTTCTAAAAATATTGCATATGTAATCCCTTGCAGACCTTAAGCCATCACAGATAAAATACCTAATTTTTACATTTAGTATATAATTTAAAATATTCCTTTGATTGGTCACTAGAAAAACCTAACATTAATCTGTTTCTAAAACCTACTTTGCACATGCAGAAGAACACAACCTAAAGAAACTATGCATTTTTCCCTTTTGTCACATACTTTGTGCACATTGATTTTTAGAGTTAGAAGTAATCTTATAAGGTATTTTATCAGTAATATTTATTCAGTACATTAAGAAAGAACAGGTTAAACCTTCTATCCTAAGGTGAAATATACTCTATTGTCTGCAATATTCCTGAGAATTTTGTTAATAGGTGTGTGAACTAAATCTGCAGCAGAAGACTAGTGTCAGCCTTTTGTGACTATCTCCAGGGACCTCATGGAGGAATCAAAAACATGAAAAACCAGTAACCCATTAAGTAGAGGCATGCAAGCAATATTTTTGAACTATGAAGTATAATATAAATATACTGTGTTAAGATGGTCTAAGGGTATTTCAGGGTTTATGTGGAAATCAGTATGCTTTAATTTTATAACCAAATATATTATACTTTGTGGCATGCAATTACACCTTGAAGAAGTGCTTGGAAGTGCTTATACCCCTCCCCTTCATGCATATAATCCCCTGTAACCAACAAGGTTGGGTGCAGTTCTTTCAGAGGAAGCTGAAATACTGTCTCCTGGGCTATTTTCCTTAGCAAGACAGTGAATAAAGCATTTACTCTCCCATTTTGAGGTTGGCTGTGTTGTGTTGTTGTTGTTGTTGTTGTTGTTGTTTTTTAACTCAACAGGTTTCTCCCTTACTGGACTGTAAGATCCAAAAATAGGAGGGATGGCTCACCATCGTAATATTTTCACATAATACAGTGCTTGAACATTATTAGGCTGTTAACTTAATAAACTTGAATGAATGAACAGGTTGGTGTTCGTGTTAAAGTCACTCTTTGCAGTGTGGAGTATGGAGTAAGTGCTGATGATGGAAAAGTTCCTCCTTCGAGGAAAATATCATCTCTTTGTGCTGTCCCAACATTGGGTTTATTTCTGAACACCAACTGTAAATTTACATCTAACAGTTTCAGACAGCAAAATGACCAGCAAGTTACATCAATTAGTATCAGAAACAAGTTATCCTCAATGACAGAATTAACAGAGGTGGTATCAGAGGCCAATCACTACTAAATGAAGCACAATGAAAATTACATCGAAAAATAACTTTCATTTTTTTAGAACAAATTTTAAATCTATCAGTTCCAAAAGTAAGTAACACTCTTCTGAATGACTGTTCAGCTTAAGTTAAAGAGAAGCAGTGGGTAAAGTTTTAAAATAGGGTTACGGTCTTGTATGTTCAATATGTGCAAACTCTGGTCTAAGATGCTGGACATATTTCAACATAAAATTACCTAGATTTTTTTCTTTAATTATCTTTCTCATAATCTGTCTTCTCCCTTAAAGATTTAATAAATGAGAGGTGTTTAGATCATTTTCTACTCAATAAAAGATTATTTATTATAAATGAAAAACAAGAGCCTCTACCCCCCCCCCCGCCCCCGCCAAGACTCCCTTTGATGGAATTTGATTTGATTTGGGGCGTTCTCTTTCATGGGTTTACCCAGACTTCTGCATCACAGAGTTGTGCTGTGGGGGCTTTGTCCTGCTCAACATAGTTACTTGCCTGTCTTCACTTAATGACTCTCATAAAAACCTCTGAATCAGAGCAAATGGTCTATGTTTCTCCACTGCCCCAATCCTTTGAGCACTTGTTAGGGGCTCATTGATTACTCTGGGAACATTTGCTAAGGGTCTATGGCTTGGGTTCTGAGCAAAAACTTCTCCAAGGAGTTTTGTTTCTTTTTGTTTTCACATTTAAAATGGCATTAAAAATGCTTCAGACATGATCTTGCCTTTGAAATAGAATTCTCTCAAGTTGTGTTTAATATTTCACCATGTGGCTTTCAGAAGCTTCAGACCCTGTGTCTTTAAACATCTTTTGTTCATCTTTGCAGGTACTGTCCTTGTAATACTGAAAGGAAGGTAGGTCTGCCATTTTTGTGATGGAAATATACACCCAGGCTTATTCACTAAGGACAATAGATTAAGTACACACAGGACATAAGTGCCTCTGACTGAGTTCCTGCTCAGATGCCAGCTAGGAATCTGGCACTCATTTATGTTGTGATTCATTGGCCATAGGGGTCTGTCACACACAGAGATGACAGAATATTAGAGCCAGGAGGAACTGTAGAAGGGTAGAAATTTGCACATTAGTAGTTAGATGAACAGAGTAAATGCATGTTCTTCACTCTTTGTTCTTTTCCTTTTTTTTGGCTCTCCATCCTGCTGTGTTGTTGGGTGTAGAAAAGCAGAAAATTTTAACTTGCTAATTGAAAGTACTCTAGTTGCTTTGATTTCAAAATGTGTTTTTCAAGTAACTTTCTTATAGGTAAATGCTACAATCTTCAGTTTTCTTCTCCTTTCTCTTGCTCTTTTTGAAAATAATGTCTGGATGTAAATGCTGGAGAGCTTCAGCGATGTTTAAAAGGGCATTTGGAGGCAAAGTAGAAATTAACCTGGAGCATAAATGGAAATAAACTGACGCTGTGGCTGAGCCTGGCTTGGAGTCCCTGTTAATGACTGTCATCCTGGTGTCATTAATAATGCTGACCCTTTAATCCCAAAATGCCTTTGTTTCAACAATATACAGATACCCAAAACGAGTTACAAAAACTACAGTCCAGGGGCATTTGGGTGGTTCAGTCGGTTGAGCGTCCGGCTGCGGCTCAGGTCATGATCTCGCGGTTTGTGGGTTTGAGCCCCACGTTGGGCTCTGTGCTGACAGCTCAGAGCCTGGAGCCTGCTTCGGATTCTGTGTCTCCTTCTCTCCCTGCCCCTCCCCCACTTGTGCTCTATCTCTCTCTCTCAAAAATAAATAAATGTAAAAAAAATTTTTTTAATAAAAAAAAATTAAAAAAGAAATGCAGTCTATAGCAGAGCAGCTACTTTGTGTACAAAGCACACATTCTGAAATCTAGCATATATATTCTATTTAGTTTATTCCTAATTAAGCCATATTGAGCACTTTACACAAGCTATCCACAGATTTAGGTTCTAGGAGATATTGACAGTGAACAAAACAGAACAACTTTTGCTGTCATGAAATGTACCTATCAGTGTTGCTGGCTCATAATCCACACTTTGGGAGTATTAAGTGAGCTGTCTTATGGGTGATGAAACAAGTCTTCCACAAAAAAAAGTGACTTATTCAAAGTCAAGTAAAAAGTTATTGAAAAATCCATAATCAGATCCCAGTTGCCTAACACCTTAAGTATCCTATAATAGGGGTTAGCAAACTACTGTCTATGAACAAAATCTGCCCGCTGCCTGCTTCTGTAGGTAAAGTTTTGTTGGAACATGGCTTTTGCCCTACAAAAACAAGAGTTGAGCAGTTGCTGTAGAAGCCACATGGCTCACAATGCCTAAAATATTTACCATCCATCCCTTTACAGAAAATGTTTGCCAACCGCTGTTTTCTAATAAGGGTATGTCCTCCACCCCTGACAATCTTTCAAGAAGGTAAATCCTGACAATGTAGGTTTGCAGGCATAGGCATTTACCACTGTGTCACCTTGAACAAGTCTATCGACTCCTCTGAGATTCAACTCCCTTATCCATAAATTGGAGATAATTAGTTCACTCTTAGTAGCAAAGATTAAATTAGCTAATGGATGTAAAACAAAGAATTTCTAAATGAAGAGAAGGTGGTTATTAACATTTCTCCCTAAATAGCTACTCTGTGAATTCTAGTCTGTGGAGGTGAAGGTAGAGGGTGAGATTTTGTTTCTCCTCTTTCTGTAACTTAACAACCAATAGCTTCCTGGGAGTTTTGGCACATGATTTTCCAATGTGAAGGTTATATACAACACTCAGGAGTGAGCACAATGAGTCTGGGCTTTAGAGATGTCTCAGCTCTGCAAGAGATATCTTTTCTTATAAATTTGTGAATCACTGCTATGAGACTTCCAAGTTGTGGGAATGACTTAATGAGAAAAGAGGAATGAAGAGCAATTACATTTCCATTAAGTGGACAACATTACCCTTGATAAGGCTGCTGGAACTGAAACACCCTCCCCTCCCTCAGGTATAGTCTTAGAAGCACAGAACTGATTGATTCATTAAATATGTGTTTGTTTTTGTCTCTGAAATCAGCTATTTCCTAAGATTATTCCATGGTCACCAAAGGCTTAATTCCAATTTATAGTGGAATTGTTAAGCTGGCAGAGAGGCTATGAGAAGTTTTAAGAGACGTTGGCTCTCCGCACCCATGAAATAGAAGCAAATTCCAAAAAGTATTTGGAAATTCTCAGTGGGACCCATAGGCCATTTGTAATCCTAGAATCGAAAGAAACAAGGCCACAGACTGCTACAATTCGGTGCAATTCGATCATAAGTAGCATAACAATTAGCTAATACTGATCCAATGCTTTCTATATACCATTATCTATGCTAAAGATTTTATTAACTGTATCCTATTTAATACTGTTAGTCATCTGTAGACATAGGCATTACCTGTCTATTACAGCTCATGAAACCGAATCATCAAAAGTTAACTGGATTGCAGTGCACTGCATCACTACTCAACTACAGACGTGGAACTGACATACATACCAGGTCTTCCTGTTTACAGAGAACACTCTTTGTCAGTATTTCTATTCCATTTCCAGAGTTCTACACATGCTTGCTTAGGATTGCTCTGTGAAAATTTTTCTGACAATAGTAAGATTTTTACTTCACTCCTACTTTTACCCAAATAATATGACATTATGCCTAATGATTATCCCACCCACTTTAAGTGGAACAGAGTTAGCTAGGATTGCAATAATAAACAGAAGCAAAACAAAACACTTTCTCTTGAGGTCACCTTTGGTTTACTGTTGTCCTTTCCATTAGTCATCTTCTGTGCTAATAAAATATTTACCAAAGCTGTTATTTTCATAAAATTCCTAGCGTTTGCTCAGGCTTTTATTGGGATTTGAATAACATCCCAATATTGTACATTATTGATGTTATAAGCATGTGGCAAAAAAAAAGTTTTACATGCAACATCTCATTTAACCTTCAAAACAAATCCTGTGAGTTACTTATCATTTCCACTTTCTATGCAAAGAAACAGACTCAGAGAGATTTAATTATATGATCAAATTAATATCACCCCTAAAAGTAGAGTTGGTATTCATGCCAAAATCCATGTAATTTCAAAGTCTATTCTTTTACATCTTTCTTTACAGTTCACTATAAGAGCCTATTTTTTCATTAGCTGTTTAAGGATACTCCATCTTACTCTAATATGCTCTGAAAGATGCTGCTAATCACCTATATCTAAAGGAATGCCTTGTCTCTATTGGTGTGCTTTTCCAGTTTTCTGTCTGCCTTTATTCTGAGTCTGCTGTTGTCACCTTTAGCTAGCCCCCTTTAACTCCATCTTTCTGGATCATTCTGTCCACAGTAGTAAACTGGAACCTTTTCATTTAGCATCCTTTGTAGGTGGAAATACTAAGCTGTACACTAAGTCTACATTTAAAAATCTCCTCTATCAGACTCAAACACTTTCTGTGAAACACTATTTACTGTCCATCTTAGCTGTTCTATGCAAGATTGTTTGTTTTTAACTTTTCCTATGTTGACGAGTTCTTCAGGCCAATTCTCTCCAGAGTAAAGAAGCACCAAAGGCACTCAAACTTCGTCGCCATTTGATGTATGCCAAGGACTATTTTCTTTTTTTTTTTTTTTTTTTTTTTTTTTTTTTTTTTTTAAATTTTTTTTTTTACAACGTTTATTCATTTTTGGGACAGAGAGATACAGAGCATGAACGGGCGAGGGGCAGAGAGAGAGGGAGACACAGATTCGGAAACAGGCTCCAGGCTCTGAGCCATCAGCCCAGAGCCTGACGCGGGGCTCGAACTCCCGGACCGCGAGATCGTGACCTGGCTGAAGTCGGACGCTCAACCGACTGCGCCACCCAGGCGCCCCTACCAAGGACTATTTTCAAGTGAAGAAGAAGAAACAGAAACAGCTTAGGGTTTGCAGAGTTGGTATAGTGCCCTTGCTATCGATATATGTATGGATTGGAATCAAAAGGATGTGGATTTGGATCCCAACTATCTTAATTAGAGACCATATGGTCTTGGAGAATTGTTCACTATGACTGAGCCCTAATTCTACTATCTGAGAATAGATCATCTGCACACTTCAGTGAGTCCTTTATCCAGTCTGTACTTGCTGAAGGTCAACTGTGTGCCACAGTTCTCGTGAAGGTTGAGTGGAACAACTGGTACGAGGAAAGGCTTATGGTCCGGGATTAACGCGTGAATGAGCTAAGCCAAGAAAAGGTTAAACGCCAACCACCAATCTTGTGGGGGCCTGGGGGATTCCATCCAACCTTCTACATTAGTTCATTTCTTTTAAAGGAAATGGAGTTTAAGAATTCTCATAGGTTCTTCTAGAGCCAAGGCAGGTTAGGGAGCCAAGTACAAGATTTTCTGAGAAGAGAAATACAATACTTGGTCTGATAAAATCTTCTTTTGTGAAGTAATGTAAAAGTTAAACGTCATAAGGCATAATATATTCATCACAGTTAGTTTAGTACGTAACAAATCAATGATAGATTAGGATGCAAACAATCAGAAACTGCTAGAAAAATATGAAGTATATGGCACAAAATGAAGAGGCCCATCAATTGGGAGTCTGTGAAATGTTTCATGAGAGGAATAAGCTGCTAATAGAGATGTGCAAAGTATATTTTAAACTCTCATTGTGGTTTTCACACAAAAATGATGCCAAGATACCGACATTGCCTTAGGGAGAACTGATGTCCGCTCACATATCCCTCTAAGGCAATCTTTAGGCAGGCTGATTTCCCAGCCTTAAGACCTGGCTGCTGTGTTCAGGGCACTTCTAGGTAATGTGCTTTTATAGACCAGCACAGAAAACACATGGTTTGAGAGGTCTTGATTTCAAATACTTCTTGATTTCCTCCATACTTACTCCACATAATTCTAAAAATCCGAGCAAGAAGACACCATTGGGTCCAAGCTTTATTTGACAATAAAAAACAAAAACAAAAACAAAAGCAGAGGGTCAAGTATGTTACGTGAGAAACAACTTGTCCAAGAGGAGACTGTAGAAAAGTTGTAAATATGTAATGGAAAATGGAACATCTATCATTTTTCAAGCACAGGGCTAGGTGTTGTGAACACATTGCCACATTTGGGCAACACAATGAACCCATGAGTAGATGTTGCTAATTTTGTTTAAGAGAGGAGGGGATTAAAGCTTGGGGAATTGAAGTGGCATTCCCTAATAACAAGTAATTAATCTGTAGTCCAAACATACATGTTTGACATCCAAACATCTTTTTTCAGTTCTAATAAGTTGCCTCCCTATTCACATTTATTTTGTTAAAAAAAGAAAACAACAAAAGTGTATGTCATGAATATAATAGGTCTTTAAGAAGTTCTGTATCAAAAACTATCAGAAACAAACATACTGATGCCTGTTTTTCTTATTAACTAGTTCTTTTGATACAGACATGCAGTCTAAGAAACAGAAACTTTATAACTCACAAGAAGGAAAACAGCCTTTAGACATTTTTTTTTTCATTAAGAAACAAAATATGTTAAGAAAATTTAGCCCTCACAATCAGCAACCTGACTGATGATTTCTGGAAATACAGTTTACTATACCTTAGCAAGTTACTGGAAGCTTCACTCTATTACCTAGGACACTGGGAAAGAAATTTTGTACTGTTCCATATTTATTCAGTCGTGATTAATATAGTGTTGAATAATAATTTTTAATTTCCATTTCTTGAATATATTTATTAATTTACCTCCTGCCAATATATGGCTCTGGTTCCTGCTATTTAGAATTTATTCCTGTTCTTCCTAAGTATCATTTGCATAATGGAATGACGAAGTCCATTCACTAGCAGTTGGTTGTGGGGTGTTGGACAGAGACTGGGTTGTAATTAGTGGCATCTGGCCTCTGGTTTCATTAGCATGCAAATGGAACTGTTAGAGGCCATGACAGCCTGGTGGTTTCACAACACTCACTAAAATGCATATCTGCTTTTACAAGTATATCGGGGGATTGCTTTTTATAAAAGAATATATATGTGCGAATGAATTTGATTCTCTTTGCATTCTGGAATCCTAAGGAATGTTTTTGTCATCAAAGGGGAAAAAAAACAAAAAACAAAAAAACACTCCCAACCTTTCCTTTCCATTTTTAGGCTGCTAAAATTTAATCCAAGACATTGTTTCTGTCTGGCTTGCTTCCATTCCCCCGGTAAAATCCTTACTCATCTCCCTGTCTTCTTTATTTTTCCCTAAAGTACCTAGGTTCATCTTTATAAAATGTGGCATTTTTTTTTCTTATTCCAAAACCTAACTCAAGAAATAACAAGGTTCTCTATTCCATATGGCACTATGTCTAGACTCTTCTCCATGGAAGGATCTTCATGATTCTAATATTACTTGGGACCATTGATGATGATGGATGGATTATAACTGGCGCTAAATGTTGTTGGATGTGTGTTGTATACAAGGACTTGTTTTATCATCATTTAATCTTCTTATGAATTCAATAAATTGGAACTGCCAAAATCTTTACTTTCAGATTAAAAGAAAACAGAAACAGAGGAGAAGGAAGAAAAAAAAATAAGGCTTAGAAAGATCCAGTAACTGTTAAAGCCATTCAGTAAGTGTGATGAGCAGAATTTGAATTCAAACATTTCTGATTGTTGATTCCCATTTTCTTAGCCACTTGTCTCTACCACCTCCTATGATATGTGGAACTATGGTCTGGAAGACAATTCTGAGCCCTGAGGATTCCCCAAACAATAGTGTTTTATCCTTACACAACATCCGAAGGCTCATCATTTGTACAACTGGTAACAGTGACAATACTGGAT
Organism: Prionailurus viverrinus; assembly: GCF_022837055.1. Lineage (NCBI taxonomy): Eukaryota > Metazoa > Chordata > Mammalia > Carnivora > Felidae > Prionailurus > Prionailurus viverrinus. Next base: position 23,571,326 of record NC_062575.1, on the reverse strand, counting down.
GTTTTCCTTATTTTATAAATGATGTTTATTTGATTTTTCCATGTCAAAGTAATCTTACTGTTTGTTGTCTCATGGACTAAGATCACTGTTTTCCAAAGAGTGAAGTGTAGAATCTCTGTTTCATGGATTATTATGGGCGTTATATGACAATGCTGTTTCTTGGTCTATTAAGTTTGCAAAAACAGGTTAAACTACATTAGCAGGTTTTCCCTAGAGCAGAATTTCTAAAAGCCTTTTAATATGTTAATGTAAATATACCTAACTTCAAGGGAGGCTCAGAATGTATCTTTTATTTTTTTACCTTGACCGTGAAGTTCTATTTGCCAGCAAAGACAAAATTGCAGACGTTGTGGGTTAAGGACTGTTGGGCGGGCAATACTCTGTTTCTAGTATACCTGTGTGACCCTGAACAATAAATTAAAATTTAGTTTTATATTTCTTAAAGGCCTTTGGGAGCACTTCTTGAATCATACATATTACTTACACTTTGATTCATGGAAGTCACTGAAATTCAGGAGAGTGAAACATGTTTTAAATTGTCATTGTAAAGTTTAAAGACGATGATGCATGCAAAGTTCATAAGCTTGTACCTCACATAAAGCAAATACTCAAGAAAGGTTTGTTTAGTTTATATATGAATCACTTTTCAGAACTTTATTGTGTATTTTTTTTTTGCCTTGTCTATATAGCTAATTTGAAATGCTATAGTTTGGTTAAGAAGGAGACAAAAAAAATACCATCATCCTTAATAATCATCAGTCATCAGCAGCGAATTAGTAACAGTGGCCTCTGTCTGTTGCTATCAATTACACACATTATTAACGGATTGACAAAAATCTGCCAAGGCATAGATTGTAATAGGAATTGACACCTCAGTTATTGCTGGTGTCAGACATTAATTTTGGAGAGCATAACCATGCTACATTAAAATGCATGTTATGATGGTTTATGGTGTGGGGTAGAAGACCCTTTTTGGAAAGTGGTTTCGGATATAGGTTGAGGGAAACATAAGTACATGTCCAAGAGAAGAGGTGGAAAGGAGACCATGCCCATAAATGATTACTGACACATGCCAATGTGTGTCTTATAAAGCAAAGATTTGGAGTCGTTGATCCGAACCTTCCTGTTTGTCAAATAAAACCTTGAACACTCTGAATATTATAACTATTAGAAATAATTTACCTTCAAATTAATAAATCTTAAAAAAAATAAGTATTTACTCATTTAATTCTCAGAGTAAACCTATGAAGCAACTGAATATAAAGAAATTGAGATCAGGTAATTCAAATTACTCTAGTTAAGTTACATTTGGTTGGTAAAAGAGCTAAGAGTTGAACACACCTTTTAGAAAAGCAGATATTTTTCACTACGCCACATTATCTCCCTAGAGTTCCTGAGGTTTAGGAAAAATGGGTGGTGATAAGGGGTGGCAGAAGGGATAATGATGGAAACTCTGAAATGGTGCATAGGTAATGGCTTAACCATAGCCTTCCTAGCGCCCCCCGGGTGCTAAGTACAAGGCGGACTTCAGCATATGTATTAGGAGGCCAACTTCATTTCCCTTCCCAGGGTGGTCAACAATATTGGCTCCATAGTCACATTATATTTTTAATCTGCCATTCTGGCCTGCTAAATGTGTTGTAATTACAACCAGCACTAATGAAGAGTTGGCCTGTGGTGACTCCGCTCCTACCAGCTGTGGCTGGATTCTTGCTCTATTCTCAAATTCTACCACTCTCAGGATCCTCTTGGAGTTGGATATTGCCCTGAGTTTCACACTGGGTTGAATTCATAGATGCAGCAAAGTGAGAGCACATCACTCTCCTATGAATATTTGGGAATACCTCCAAAATCATAAATATTCCTTCATAAATATCTCAAAAGAAATAATTTTTCATCCCCAGTAAGAAACTAACAAAAAGCAGCAGTGTTCATAAATATTTATTTTACAGTGAAAAGATGAAAAGGCATCCCAAATACGTATTCTATGTATAACCGGGTAAAGCCACGAGTACCCAAGATTCTTGAGCTTCTCAGATACCATTCTAGATTCTCATCTCTGACCTATTTAAACTAGCTCCTTGATTATAATTCTTTGATCTTGCATCCTTTTGTCACAATTTGTCTGCTATTTCTACGCAATCTCTATACAGAACATTGGTTTCTGGTTGTAATGTGTACAAAACTCCTATGCATGACATTGTATTGTTTTAGGCATGCAGTATGCCTTTGACTCTTTTATTCATCTGCACTAGTCTGTGGCAGCTGTCATGATAAACACCAAAGACTGGATTGCATAAACAGCAGAAATTTACTTCCTTATAGTTCTAGAAGCTGGAAGCCCAAGATTGAAGTGTTGGTAGGTTTGGTTTCTCCTGAGGATTCTCTTTTTGGCTTTCAGATGGCTATCTTTTTGCTATGTCTTCAAATGACCTTTTCTCTGTGCATGTGTATCTATGATGCCCCTGCCTCTGCTGACAAGAACATCCAGTCACACTGGATTAGTATCCCACACTTACACCCACGTTTAATTTTAATGACCTCTTTACAGATCCACTTTCCCCAGTGGTCACACTGGAGGTTAGAACTTGAACATATAAATTTCGAGGTACAGCGCATAAAATTCAGTCCAAAACATCATCCAATAGATGTGTAGAGGTTATCATAGTTTATCCCCATCTTAAAGATGAGGAAACTGAGGTTTGGACAGACTTTCTAGCCAGATTAGAAGATAGACCCTTACCTGTACTATGTTGAGCTGGAAAACTAAGCAGGGTCTGTGCATCAGGGCCAGCTACAGAAGTATACCACCACAGGTCATGAGAACAAGGAACTGGAAGCGAAGATGAATCTGCAGAGGTCAGTGATAGTGCTAAAGTAGTTTGGAGTAGGGTTTTGAACAACTTCAAGGACCAAAATGCCACCTATCTGGAGCTAGAGCCCAGTCACGATTCTTTGTTTTGTTTTTATGATAAACATTTAATAAGCACATATCGTATGTCAGGCAATAAGTGTGTGTGTGTGTGTGTGTGTGTGTGCGCGCACGCGCACACGTACACAGACACACAGAAAGTTACAGAAAAGTTCTATTTTGTTCTCATTTCCCTGATGAGGTTCAAAACATTTAGCAAGTTGCCAAACAACATAGGTGAGGAACCGGTACTGACCCACTATTTATCTTTTATTTCACAAATTTTGACTTGGTTAACAAAGCTACATGTTGGGCTTGCAGCTTCCATATCCCACTCCCAATTCTCTAACTTTTAAGAACCCAGCAATGTAAGGAAACCTCTCCTGGGCCCCTCTCTGAGAATGAGGTGAAATTCTTCAAATGAAGCAGACAGAAGAACAAAACCATTAATTCTGCAACATCTCTCTCTTTGCATGCAGTTTCACAAGATAAGGTTATAGACTCATCCTAATTCCAGATGATTTGTATGCTCATGACATTTGGAGCCTTTTCTACCAGATACTATTACATCAGCCCATCAGAGACATAACAATGACCATCTCTTATGTACCTGAATATTCTGAAGTCTTTTACTGGTCCAATGCTATCAACCTCTCTCATTTATGTATTCTCAAACTATTAAGACCAAGTTCATTTGGTTTTTCTACATGCCATATTAAGTTCCAGAAACTGAGGTAACCATTAAAAGTGTGTGTGTGTGTGTGTGTGTGTGTGTGTGTGTGTTTGTGTGTGTGTAATTATAGTGAATACTGAGAATCCTATGAATAGATACTATTACTCTTATTTTACGGAAGAAATTGTGTCTTACAATGACTAATCACTCACATTTTACATAAGCAAGTGGTATTACAGTATTATGATTAAAGTTTTACGACTTTATAGACTGAGATAGATAGACAAGACAGATAGATAGGACTATTACATACATAATTTCTCTCTGGAAACTGTCTGTATGAAACCAAAATTTATCTCAATGACACCCTAAAAACATAGCACCTTCTTATGTGCTTCAGTAAAATTTTGTATCATTCGGAAATTTTTAGTCTTTATTGTGATAAAGGTAGAAGAAACATATCTGTTTCACAAGAGTATAAACTCTCAACTCTGTTTTTTTATAATCTAACTCAAGAAATGACTTTTATTCTTTTGCCTTCAATTTAGAAGGTATTCGATATTAATAAATATCTGTACAAATCAGTAAACACTGATGATATAGTCATCTATAATATAAAATAATTATAAAATATCTATATAAAGGTGTACTGTTAATATAGTGGCTTAATATATACTAATCTCAGTGCTAAACACTTTATATTACTTAACTCATTTAATTTTTACACTAATTGAATAAGTAGAAACAATAAGCACTCTCATTTTACAGATGAGGAAATTAAAGAACAGAGAAATTAAGGAATTTATCCCAGTGGTCTTGTTGGAGGTTAGAATTAACCTCAGATCCAAATATCAGCACTGATGTTGTTAAGCACTGAGCTATACTAACCTTCAGTAATGGGATACTAAAGTTACAAGATAACGATTAGAGTATCGATTTTATTTATTTTTTTTTAGAGGTTTTTAATAACAGGTTTAGCATCTGATTTATTTCTTTTTTTTTTTTTTCCTGAAATTTATTGACAAATGGTTTCCATACAACACCCAGTGCTCATCCCAAAAGGTGCCCTCCTCAATACCCATCACCCACGCTCTCCTCCCTCCCACCCCCCATCAACCCTCAGTTTGTTCTCAGTTTTTAACAGTCTCTTATGCTTTGGCTCTCTCCCATTCTAACCTCTTTTTTTTTTTTTTCCTTCCCCTCCCCCATGGGTTCCTGTTAAGTTTCTCAGGATCCACATAAGAGTGAAACCATATGGTATCTGTCTTTCTCTGTATGGCTTATTTCACTTAGCATCACACTCTCCAGTTCCATCCACGTTGCTACAAAAGGCCATATTTCATTTTTTCTCATTGCCACGTAATATTCCATTGTGTATATAAACCACAATTTCTTTATCCATTCATCAGTTGATGGACATTTAGGCTCTTTCCATAATTTGGCTATTGTTGAGAGTGCTGCTATGAACATTGGGGTACAAGTGGCCCTATGCATCAGTGCTCCTGTATCCCTTGGATAAATTCCTAGCAGTGCTATTGCTGGGTCATAGGGTAGGTCTATTTTTAATTTTCTGAGGAACCTCCACACTGCTTTCCAGAGCGGCTGCACCAATTTGCATTCCCACCAACAGTGCAAGAGGGTTCCCGTTTCTCCACATCCTCTCCAGCATCTATAGTCTCCTGATTTGTTCATTTTGGCCACTCTGACTGGTGTGAGGTGATACCTGAGTGTGGTTTTGATTTGTATTTCCCTGATGAGGAGCGACGCTGAACATCTTTTCATGTGCCTGTTGGCCATCTGGATGTCTTCTTTAGAGAAGTGTCTATTCATGTTTTCTGCCCATTTCTTCACTGGGTTATTTGTTTTTTGGGTGTGGAGTTTGGTGAGCTCTTTATAGATTTTGGATACTAGCCCTTTGTCCGATATGTCATTTGCGAATATCTTTTCCCATTCCGTTGGTTGCCTTTTAGTTTTGTTGGTTGTTTCCTTTGCTGTGCAGAAGCTTTTTATCTTCATAAGGTCCCAGTAATTCACTTTTGCTTTTAATTCCCTTGCCTTTGGGGATGTGTCGAGTAAGAGATTGCTACGGCTGAGGTCAGAGAGGTCTTTTCCTGCTTTCTCCTCTAAGGTTTTGATGGTTTCCTGTCTCACGTTTAGGTCCTTTATCCATTTTGAGTTTATTTTTGTGAATGGTGTGAGAAAGTGGTCTAGTTTCAACCTTCTGCATGTTGCTGTCCAGTTCTCCCAGCACCATTTGTTAAAGAGGCTGTCTTTTTTCCATTGGATGTTCTTTCCTGCTTTGTCAAAGATGAGTTGGCCATACGTTTGTGGGTCTAGTTCTGGGGTTTCTATTCTATTCCATTGGTCTATGTGTCTGTTTTTGTGCCAATACCATGCTGTCTTGATGATGACAGCTTTGTAGTAGAGGCTAACGTCTGGGATTGTGATGCCTCCTGCTTTGGTCTTCTTCTTCAAAATTCCTTTGGCTGTTCGGGGCCTTTTGTGGTTCCATATGAATTTTAGGATGGCTTGTTCTAGTTTCGAGAAGAATGCTGGTGCAATTTTGATTGGGATTGCATTGAATGTGTAGATAGCTTTGGGTAGTATTGACATTTTGACAATATTTATTTTTCCAATCCATGAGCAGGGAATGTCTTTCCATTTCTTTAAATCTTCTTCAATTTCCTTCATAAGCTTTCTATAGTTTTCAGCATACAGATCCTTTACATCTTTGGTTAGATTTATTCCTAGGTATTTTATGCTTCTTGGTGCAATTGTGAATGGGATCAGTTTCCTTATTTGTCTTTCTGTTGCTTCATTGTTAGTGTATAAGAATGCAACTGATTTCTGTACATTGATTTTGTATCCTGCAACTTTGCTGAATTCATGTATCAGTTCTAGCAGACTTTTGCTGGAGTCTATCGGATTTTCCATGTATAATATCATGTCATCTGCAAAAAGCGAAAGCTTGACTTCATCTTTGCCAATTTTGATGCCTTTGATTTCCTTTTGTTGTCTGATTGCTGATGCTAGAACTTCCAGCACTATGTTAAACAGCAGCGGTGAGAGTGGGCATCCTTGTCGTGTTCCTGATCTCAGGGAAAAAGCTTTCAGTTTTTCCCCGTTGAGGATGATGTTAGCTGTGGGCTTTTCATAAATGGCTTTTATGATCTTTAAGTATGTTCCTTCTATCCCGACTTTCTCAAGGGTTTTTATTAAGAAAGGGTGCTGGATTTTGTCGAAGGCCTTTTCTGCATCGATTGACAGGATCATATGGTTCTTCTCTCTTTTTTTGTTAATGTGATGTATCACGTTGATTGATTTGCGAATGTTGAACCAGCCCTGCATCCCAGGAATGAATCCCACTTGATCATGGTGAATAATTCTTTTTATATGCCGTTGAATTCGATTTGCTAGTATCTTATTGAGAATTTTTGCATCCATATTCATCAGGGATATTGGCCTGTAGTTCTCTTTTTTTACTGGGTCTCTGTCTGGTTTAGGAATCAAAGTAATACTGGCTTCATAGAATGAGTCTGGAAGTTTTCCTTCCCTTTCTATTTCTTGGAATAGCTTGAGAAGGATAGGTATTATCTCTGCTTTAAACGTCTGGTAGAACTCCCCTGGGAAGCCATCTGGTCCTGGACTCTTATTTGTTGGGAGATTTTTGATAACCGATTCAATTTCTTCGCTGGTTATGGGTCTGTTCAAGCTTTCTATTTCCTCCTGATTGAGTTTTGGAAGAGTGTGGGTGTTCAGGAATTTGTCCATTTCTTCCAGGTTGTCCAATTTGTTGGCATATAAGTTTTCATAGTATTCCCTGATAATTGTTTGTATCTCTGAGGGATTGGTTGTAATAATTCCATTTTCATTCATGATTTTATCTATTTGGGTCATCTCCCTTTTCTTTTTGAGAAGCCTGGCTAGAGGTTTGTCAATTTTGTTTATTTTTTCAAAAAACCAACTCTTGGTTTCGTTGATCTGCTCTACAGTTTTTTTAGTTTCTATATTGTTTGTTGTTAAGCACTGAGCTATACTAACCTTCAGTAATGGGATACTAAAGTTACAAGATAACGATTAGAGTATCGATTTTATTTATTTTTTTAACTCTTGTGAAAGATTATTTGCACTGATGGTCCTCATTAATGGCATCCCTACTTACCTGTGATTAAAAAAAAATTTTTTTTAAATGTTTGTTTGCTTACTTACTTATTGAAAGAGAGAGACAGAGACAGAGACAGAGCATGAGTGGAGGAGGGGCAGAGACAGAGGGAGACACAGAATCTGAAGCAGGTTCCAGGTTCTGAGATGTCAGCACAGAGCCCGATGCAGGACTCAAATCCACAGATTGGGAGATCATGACCTGAGCAGAAGTTGGACGCTTAACCGACTAAACCACCCAGGCACCCCTACTTACTTGTGATTTTGCAGCTCCGAAACACGATTGACAGAGTCTTTGGCCATTAACTGAATTTGGGCCAGTTTTCTTTCTGGACTATTAGAATGCAATGGAAGCGATGGGATGCCTGAGGACTTGAATATTTTACTTTTTCATGAAATGCTTCTACTGTTGTGATAATTACCCAAGGCTGTGCTAATGGGCAATAAGAGATCATACAGAGAAAGTCCCAAGGGTAGAAGCTAAGGCCATCTTAGATCATGCCTTGTCTTTAACAGGTGACACAATGCAGATCATACTGGCCACCCTTAGGTGACCATAAACACTGAGAGAAGAACCACCACTTGGCTGACTTTTAGCTTGGGTGCAATAAACGTGGCATGTTTCAAAACCTTTTTTGTGACTGTGGTTTTAGAAAATTGGGTTGAATGAGATTAATAGATCATCACAAGATTTTAAGAGAATTTATTTGGAAAGAAAAGAATCTAGATGGATGAAAAAGAAGTTTAGACGATTCCAACACTTGAATGTCCTCTGGGATTCCAAATTTGTATAGGAAGGAAGAAAGTTGTTCAACTGTCACTACAGATTATTTCTTCAGCAGAAACCAAAGATAGTGATGAAAAAAGAAAACTATCTCAGAGAACAAAGTACCGAAAGTGTGGGTCCAAGAACCATGGTTATCAATACACAGGAGATCTAGCCTTATGGAGACGAGCCTAAGCAAAATGCTTTACTTTTAGTGTGTTTGGGGGTGATGGCTTATGGGCAATATTTGGCCAGTGGGTTTTCAGAATTGGTACAGATTAGTGATGCTATGTGCCTCTGATTCCTCCTTCTCACGTGTAGTTACCCTGTCTCTATGTTATCGAACACTGCTGTGTATGAAGCAGATACTTGCTTTTTTAATTTATAGGTCTCTGAACCAACAGAACTCACCTCCAAGGAACTGCATCACCCAGACCTGATGTAGATCATAAGGTTTTGTACATCCTGATAATGTAATTATGTGAGATGTTTGGCGATTTGTGGAGGGGTATATGCACCTTGCCTATCAAAGAGATAGTTTGGGTCAAAGATCAGATCATAGTGAATTCATTGCATTGATGGGTCGAAAGTCAGTTTCCCTAGTTCAACATCCTTTTCCCTGATTCTGTTTTTTACTTACTCTGACTCCTGGCTAGCCTTCTGCTATCACTTTTGAGCCTAAGCCTGGAGAGATGTGGATACTCTGCTTACTCTCATTCAGGATTGGGCTGACTTGCTTTTGGAGTATTGCCTCCACAAGAAGAAAAATGCCAAATCAGTCTACTGGAAGTTGGAAGACCCCCTGGAGGAGAGCTGAGGGACTCCAGTTACCAGAGAGTCAACCATTAGGCTGTCCTGCATAATCAACCCAGGCCTGACCACCAATGTATGAGGTAACTTAGGCAACACTGGGGAACTACATCGCGGGATACAGCCTAGAATGTTGATGCACAGAATTTTAACTTAGCAAGTTGTTATTATCTCAAAACTCTGTATTTTGGGGTGGTTTTATTCCACAGCAATTGTAACTGATTCAACTCTATGGTTTCTTATCACATGGCTTCAGTTTTCTCATGTGTAATCTGTGGATAAAATCAACTTTAGGTTGTAATTTATATTAATAAGTTAACATTTAATACATATGGAACATAGTGGGATCCCAATAAATATTTTTAAGTGAATACAAAAATGGTTAGTATTCTATAAGCTATTCCCCAAAAATTGCATTGTAAATGTTATGTGGTTAGGGTAATTGTGAGGTTTTTCTCTACTCCTCTACTTTGGAGAACAAGAAAATGCCTTTGGGTTCTTTCAAAATAGATTATTCTGCCTCTGTAATGGGTACCTGTGGGATTGATTGAAGAACAATGCCATATTAGGAGTCATAGTGGTTTGGGGAAAGACGGGAAACATTTTCTATTGAGATAAAGATAAAAGAGTCTTTTCTTAGAGAAAGGTAGTAGCTAAGTGCTTTGTAAAAATAACAAAGCAGAATCATTAGTCTAAAGAAAAAATAGCACTGCCAGAAATTATATATTATACCTTTTAAAGGAAAGTAAGAAGTCAAAGTCATTGTACCAACCTCATGATGCACTTTTTTTTTCTAGATAGGTTTACACTAATAATGCTGTCCTTTATGCCAGCTTACTCTTTTTTTTTCTTTAGAGTCTCTTTTTTTTTCTATATTCAAGTATTGTAATATGTCAAGGACTACAAACTAAGCCTAGACTTCAGTTTTATTTTAAACTAAAGGCATTAATCCTATACCAGGTACAGGTGGGATGAGATATCCTAAGAGACAAAAAGGGCTTACATTTTTACTCACGGTCTAAAGTACATTAGAATACAGAGGAGCCAGGAGTTATTCTATATTGTTGCTGAATAATATAAAGGGTGGCTGGGGTGGGAGAGTTTTGGCAGAGATCCAGGATGAGGAATTAAGACAAGTGTAGTAATGAATTGGGATATAATGCCTCAGTTAATACTCCTATTATAAAAGTAATTTAACTCCATTATTCTCAGTTTTCTCATTTGTACCATGGTGAGAAGCAAAGTAAATGCTTTCTAAAGTCACTAAAATTCAAAATTTTGAATGCAACTCCCCTTCCTATACAAACCTTCTCATGCAGGGGGATGTTTAGGCCATGGATGATGGCTCATCCAACTACCCTAATGTTGAAATAGGAGAGCCAAGGTTAAGGATACAGTGAGGGATTCTATGCAAAATAGTTTTTACAGGTTCTAGAGAGTCTGGAGACTCATAGTAACTCTCCTAACCTTGCTTACATGCTTTGAACCTGGTAATTATGTTCTTTTTTTTTCTCCAACCTTCAGCCAGGCACAGATTATGACACATAGCAGTATATTTGCAAACATTTCTTGAAAGTGTGCTGAAGAATCTCAATGTCTTTTGAAAGATGCATAAGCAATAAACTCCCGAAGTAGGAGTCTTGCATGTGGCAGAATAGAATAGTATGGTATAGGGACATGGAGAGGAACCTAATAGACCTGCCATGAGGTCTTAAGACACCTTCACAGAAAGAGGCCATCTGAGATGAGTATTAAAAGATATATAAAAGTATGAAGTACAGAGGAAACAAAAAAATTCAAGAGAGAGAATTCTAGTAGGTGATTGACAATACGGGGCTCTCATTGTTTACAATGTCTGGACTTAGGAGTAACTCAGAAATGTAGGCAATAAAATATTTGTTAAATGGACTTGAATTGAAAGACCTCCGCCCGCTCCCTGAATTTGAAGGAAGCCCAGATTATCAGGAAAGGATGAAAGTTGGAACCTCTATTGTGACAATGTTCTACAAACTGGCTGCAATGTATTGCTTCACCTTTATTTCTCTTCAGGCTGAGATATTAATGGTGTAAGCAAAATGCAGTAGAGGATGTTTCATGAATATTGCACATAGGAGTTTGCCTGTTTGTAGAAATGTATGTATGTTTTATAATGTATGCATTTTTATTTATGGGTGAATGTTTGAATACTGTGAAGCCCATTTCTGAATTTTTTTGCTGATTTAGTGGCCATGTCTCCAAGATCCAACTCTCCAAACTAGGCAGACATTATAGTTCCTTATGGCATGGAGGCCTGATGGTATGACACCAGTATTTGGAATATTACAAATGTGAGCTCAAATTCCCCCTAAGTTTAAGGGAGTCTCAGGGAATAAATGACACTAGCTGCAGATTACATATGCAAATTGAATTTAAAAACTAATTGACTATTAATTGAGAATGGTTCTGTGGCTCAGTAGGTAAGCTTGCATGATCAGTTAGCAAAGCCTATCATAAGCCAATAGAAATCATGTATCTTTTTTCTTTCTTTCTTTTTTTTCCTAATTGACATTCCGTCCCATTCTACCTGATAGTGTCTCAGAACTGAAGAAAAACAGAAGTAGTCCGTATCAAAGGAATAGCACGTCCTCCAAAGTATTTAAATATACACAACTCCCTAATTTTAGATTTATTAAGTGTGTCTTGGGAAACTTTAATCTAATCCCCTTAGATGTTAGCTCAAACAACAGAAACAGTCCATTAAGGCCGCTCCAACTATTCCTGAACCAGGAGTTTCCTAAAATCCAACAGCTCTTCTTCTTTCCTCTGTACTGACAAAGGTAGAAAAATACCATTCTTATTGTTGTTCTCGTCCCTAAAGCAAATGAAATATGTTTCTGTCCTCCCCACCTTTTCTACTGTAAAAGCTCACAAATAATATGGAATTTAAATGCTACTGTTTCACAGAAAGTTTAACGAAAGTGATTATAATAACTTGGAGTCTTATTTAGAACTAGCTATATGGCTCCGACCATTGGAAATCATTGTAATATTTGTTTCATCTATTCCACTGTGCTGTTGTAAGGTTTATGGAGATAATGGATATAAAATTGTTTGGTATAATGCAGTTTAGATACAAGGAGTTGTTATGCATATATGTATTAATTTTGTATTTATACTTTCCTTTCCAAAAATGATTTTATGTAGCTAGTGCATATTCAGTAAAAAAGAAAGTATCCTATTTAAATCAAAACATAAGAGGACACATTTTAAAAATATTTTATTTTGCTTCTTTCTAACCCTCCAGTCCTTTATGTGTTCTGAAATTAGCTGAGGACCTGACTTAACTTCTAAGAATTTTGTGTATATTTAGAGCTTTGTTTTGTTAAAACAATTGAGCTAACTCATTTTAGCAGGTCCAGGATTGACACATATTGTCATTTAATTAATATATTTTTCCTCACTAATGATTTAGCTTAGTATATGTTCCCTGTATACCTGGATAGTAAGAAATATGAGGATTATTCCCCGTCAATGACAAAACGTAATTAAAGGGTAATCAGTTGCTTTTAGGAAAAATTTCATTCTTTTAATAGTATGATCCAAAGGTCTCCAACCACTTTTACTTCTCTGTACAACTTTTAGTGTACCAGACCAAATCAAACAGTTTTCCATGATCCAAAAGTCCTTACCACAATTTCAAATCTATTGTAAGACATGTTAAATTTCTTCTGCCCTAAATGTCTTTTACGATTCTCTAAATAAGGAATGTTCCAAGAATCAGCCTCACAATTTCCTGTTTTGAAAGTCTCCCTCATCACTTTAGAATAATTTGTTAAGGAAACAGAAGAGAATAGGTATCAAGCTAACTGAGGGCAAAAACTGTATGGATATATGCCTTTATCTCCATCTCTTGGCACAGGACTGGGATGAGTGGTCATTCAGCCATTCAATCTATGATTAGGGAATGTCTGCAAAGATGAGAGAATTGGCTCCTATTCCTTTGGGGGAAATGCTAATGCCAATGGCTTTGTTAGGGAGTAATTCCCTGCTTAGTTAACAACCTGACAGAATCCTGTAGCATCTGCTAGCATCCTACTTCAGAAATGGTGCCAAGGTGATCCTAATAGCACTCCATCATTTGCAACCACTGATTCAACTATCAGGAGTGATTGTTGTGGCTTCATTAAACCCACTGTCAATGAAATCTTGAATGCAACTTTTGAATTTAGGACTTTCCCCTAGCCAGCCACTGTAATCACAGAAGTGGCCATTTGCACTTGAGTGCCATCAACTCTACATTGTTGTTGGAGTGGTACGTTTATTTCAGTGTTGCAGGGTTGAGGGGAGCAAGCAAGACTCATCTTTTGTCACACAGCTCCCCTCAAAAGATATTCTTCCTGAAAAGAATAGAGTGAAAAGAGTCGGGAATTTGTGAAACTACTGATCCTTAAATCTAACACCCCTGTTCCTCTTGCCCCCTCTCCTGTCCTCATGAATTTTCCAAGATCCTGCGGAAGATCATGGGAAGATACTTGCTCAAAGGCAAGCCTGCCATGATTATATTATCTCTACACAAAACACCTAACAGGTCATTCAGTCTTTCATCTCTGAAACAAATGTAAATAAATGAAATATGTCCCCTTGCTACTGATTTGTTTCAAAAATAGGAAAAGGTAAGACAACAGGTACATTATGCAGAGTGTTTCTGAACAGAACTTTTATAAATTGGTAATTTAGAAAAACCGTGGGTTGCAGACAAGACACAGCATCCTCAGCTGAGCTTTCAGCAACAACAAAAGTGTCTTTTGAGTATACTCTTTAATCAAACTTTTAACAATCTATACCAGGTCTATGCAGAATTGAGTACTTGGAGGCTATGGAATATGTTCCAACATCTCCTACTTCCACGAGATCTAAGATGCTATTTTATCATGCTCATTTTTCACAGGCAGAGTTCAAGCAGACAGAGGTTACACTATACATCCAAATTCATACTAGAAGGGAAGAGGAGAGTCAGTGCTCTTATTGCTTACCAAGAATGACAGGACTATTACCATTATCACCCAGCTATCCCACACCGTTACCTGGTAACAACCACACTGTTTTTGGCCAGCCAGGAAAGTACTCTTACCCTCAGGAAAGGCAAGACTCTTTACTTGCATTAGGAAATAAATCCTAATTGACCTGAATGAGATAATTTCAGTCCTTGATTGCTAATGGTTACTCTAGGGGTAAGCATACAACTCAGTTCCAGGTAATGAGAATTAAATGTAAATCAGAAGGAGGACTTCCCTCCCTGAAGTAAATGATACAGTCCTTAAATCTACCATGTATGTTGGTATGAGGGTGCTTAAACCTATAATAACTGTTGTGTCTATGACATAAGTAACAGATAAGCAGTTGGCTTGGGGTCCTTGGATATATTTACGAGCTAATGTAACAGACCTGGAACCACCTACCTACAGATTTCTTGTTAAGTGAGTTAATTATAGTCTTTACAGCTAAAGCCATCATATTCCCTTTTTTGCAACTGAACATGGAAGTCCATGAGATGACCAAACTGAAGACGCAGTCATAAGTAGCACAGAACATAATGTTATTAGACAAAACTCAACTTGTTCCAAAAATGTGGTATCAGCCAAAATGAGTGTAAACAACACCAAAGTCTAGCCCCAGAAAGCTTAGATATAGAACTGGAAAACTAGACCATTGTGTAAATCTGGTCTGCTGCCTGTTGTTTTGTTTTTCTTTAATTAAGATTAAAACACAGACATGCCCACTTGTTTATGTTGAACATATTTGAATAGAATTGAGTAGCTGAGTTGCAGTCCTATGACCCACAAAGACCAAATATGTATTCTGTGGCTCTTTATAGAAAAAGTTTTCCGATTCTTGGGGTCAAGTATCCTGTGAGGATTTCAAAGTCTGGGGACAGAGAGAGTCCTAATATATACAAACTATATGGGGAGGTGGAAAAAAAGTATCAAGAAATATTGGGCATCCCCTTGAAGGCATTTGAGTGAGAAAAAAGAAATAGCAGCTACCCTACAATATCATAAAAATGGCTTTGTATCTATGCCCATGACTAACACAACAGCAAATGCTGTGTTTGCATAACTGAATAAAAGAACAAATTCATAGCTCTGCTAGTATTTTACAGAGGCAATTTTTGATATACTTAGCATCTGACTACCCCTTGGCCCTTGGTATTTAGGCAGGTAGCCTACATAAATTAAAGCACATACAGAAGAACTAAGATGAAAATACGTGTTGGGTAGGCAGGTATGGGCTTTAGATGTTGAGGTTGAGGGAAATGACAGATCGCTGACATACAAAGCTTTATCTTTCTATTTTATCTCATAGATTGCTTTTGGCCCAAAGCCTGACTGATGTTTTACCATTAGCCACCAATATGATTACACACACTTTGGATCTAAAATTGCATTTCCAAAACTAAGCATCATCAAAAATTCACCAAAGGAAGAGATGGTTCATGACAATCCAAGGGCTTCTACACAGAAAGAAAAAACAAACATTTCATTTTTATAAAACTTGCTTTGAGAGCTGAAATTCACATAATGAATTCATAAAGAGACTTTGCTATGATAGGAATAATTTGGCCCTAAAATATGAGCTGCTTTATTCAGGTAATAATTGGCTGGCAGTATTGAAGTGTGTGTCCCCCTTCTTTCTGCCAATGCTTATAATGTTGCCAAGAAGTAGACAGCCTAATACAGGATGTCTCATGGCTAAAATTCCACCCTCAGATATCCGAGCCAGGAGACATCATGGCCAATGTGAGAACTGTGTTTCTTCACAAATGACTAGAGGCAGGAGTAGAATCTTTCACCTGTACTTGCTCCAACATTTAAACCCAGTAATGGAAACAATGACTTTAAAACAAACAGGATCCCAACAAGAGCATTATTTTTAATGTAAAACCTTCCGAATACAGAGCAATCTTTACAAAAAAAGTTCTTGTGTATCCCTTCTATTTGGACTTCCTGCTTCTTGCTTCTGTACTAGTCTGGATTATGCTGACCTTTGAAATGTTATCTCCTTAAGTAAGTCTTTCTTCTTTGACCTCTCCTAGTCCCAATGAACACCACACTCTCATACTTAGTGCCATATACCTGGCTCTCCTACATACTTATATTATTAGTTAATGTTTTCTCTCTCCTGAGATGAAGGGACAATTCCTTTTTGTTTATCCCCAGTGTCCATTGCAATGCCTTGAGTTGTCTGTTGAAGAACAAATTTATAAAGGATTATCATGATAAGCTATTTTCCTCAAGACTAATCTTCTTTCTCTGAAATGAAGGTTAATTCCTGACCTACCCTCAAAGCAAAGTGAAACTAAGCATAGTCATGTGGCTTTGTGGAGCATGATGACCTGGACTAGTGTGGGTTCTACTTTGAGAACACTCATTAGCTAGCTTTGTGATTTTGTACAAAAATATGTAACCTCTCTGCGTATCTTTACTATTCACACTTTTTTTTTAAAAGGTAAGAACATTGGATGAAATTGGATAATGTCTATGATGGATTCTTATATTTAAACTTCTGTAGGGGCACCTGAGTGGCTCAGTCGGTTAAGTGTCCAACTTCAGCTCAGGTCAAGATCTCACAGTTTGTGAGTTTGAGCCCCACATCAGGCTGTGCGCTTACAGTTCAGAGCCTGGAACCTACTTCAGATTCTGTGTCTCCCTCTCTCTCTGCCCCTCCCCTGCTCGTGCTCTGTTTCTCTCTGTCTCTCAGAAATAGAATAGAATAGAATAGAATAGAATAGAATAGAATAGAATAGAATAGAATAGAATAAAACAAAATAAAATACTAAACTTCTGTAAAACTATAAATGTATATGTGTGACAAAAATAATTTTTTTCTCTTTCCTCTAGAACTCACTTTTTTTCAAATAGTGTCATATTCATTCTAATATTATGCAGACCTATGACCTGAATGATATTGTCAGATACTATCAGGTTATTCTAAAAGAGAAAGGTTGAGTTGAATGTTGTCATTATCCCAAACTTATGTTAGTAAGTTGAAAGTGTAGTGCCCAAAGATGTGACATTTTAAAATATGTGTGTGTGTAATGTGTGTGTAAATGCATGCATAAATATACACATATATACATATAATATATATACACATACTATATATATGATACTTTATAAAATGCTGAATGCTAATTTCTTTGCAAAATAGGTGTTATTTGAGTTGTGTTTTATTAAATCTGTAAATTAGATGTAGACTTTCATTTTCTTTTTAGAGGAACAGATGAAAAACATAGATCTGATACTTTACCACCATTAACACAATTGAATGGCTTTAATTTCTCAATAGGATCATTCAATATTCATTTTTTAATTTCTGCATTTACACATAATATCTCTCTGGAGGCCTCTAACAGATTCTACTGCTGCAGTTTTAATGAGAACTATCAAAGGTTACTATGAGATGATGATCTATACTTAATTCATAGATTTCCCCAGACATTTGTGCAATTCAGTGCTGTTTAGATTCTTTTTTAGTTTTATTGTCTTGAAACATTTATCCCAATTTTAACTGCATCTTTAATCATTATTAGCATAACCCTTTCATTCTTAAAGTTAGTATTTTGAGAATTAATATGGAAAAATTATGGCCTCTTTAGGGAATAGAGTAACTTTGTGAGAAAACATTGAAAAATCATCTATGTTCATGAGATGTTTCAAATGTGTTCTTATTAAATATTTTTATGTAATCAAGGAAATTATTTCTCTAAAATCCTATAATTATGGTTTATTATTTTTACATAAATGTATTTATCAGAATAAAACATATCAAGCACTCAGAGGATATACACTTACTGATTGTGCAGGGTGTGGGGAGGGGGGGTGAAAAAAAACCACTGATATGAGAGGTAAAACCGGAATTAAAACCTAAACTAAAATCTAAACTATAATTTTTCAGATGAGTTCTGCGATGATGATGAAGTGGCTTTGCCTTAAAAAAAAGAATATTTTTGTCATATAATACTATTATAAACTTATACATTCAATGAAGATCCAATCAAATAATGGTAACAAATTCAAGGAATTTTTATTGCTATTGTTGATTTTATTATAGCAGGCATTTAAATGTATCATACCACAAGCATTCAAATGAAATAAAGTTTAGAGTAATTAACTGCTATTATAGTCTCACTTAAGATTTTAAATTAAGTGAAACTGTAGACTTCAGTGTACTGAATTGCCTGAAACTTCTTGGACCAAATCCTAGCATCCTTATTAAATACCCCCTTATTCCTTAGTAGATCAATCCTTCTGAGCTTCAAAATAAACCTTGAAATGGAAGAGAGGCCATGTGCAATTACCGTCCCTGGGACAGACATGGAACCTGAGACTCAAAGAGATTTAGAAGAGCATCTCTGGTTGTTCTCCTTGTAAGTGGGAGGATAGCTATATAATGTGCATGAAGGTTTATGTGGAGAGAAATGAAGAAAATAAAGCGAAGGTATGTGTGGAAGGAGAAAAAAGGATTTTTTTGTCTCCCAGATCAATAATGTGAGCTTCCATTTTCTTCACCTGTATATTTTGTATACCTCAAGTGTAGTATTATCTTATTTCCATAATTCACTTCTACCCGAATCCTTTAGTCTTCTACTCAAGACTAACTTCTCATGATACTGCTTGTGCCAACTTGGAAGCCTTAGGTATAAAAACTTCCTTATTTTTTTCCTCACAATTCTTTCCTAGATATTTGACAGACCATTTACATTTTTTAATTTTTTCTCTTCAAAAAATACTTCCTTATTAGGGTCTTTCAAAAAGAGGTGAAAGAAATCCCAGGACTAGTTATCCTATTTATTTAAGCCTAGCCAGATTGCCTTAGAGAAGTCATTTTGCTTTCTTCATTCAAAAAATGAAAGGTTTCCACGAGATGTACTCAAAGTTATTATTGGACTCTGATAATCTGAAATTTTGTACATTAAATCCCAAGTATACAACTCTGAAAAATTTACAAAGCCACTTTGATGTTCCAAATACATCAAAAAAATAAATTTTATCTTTAAGTTTGTCCTATCATTATCTTGTTAAAAATAACTCCCTTCCAGGAAGCTTATAAGCAACATCTCTGTACTTAATACTTAGGTGACTTTGGACACACTAAATGCACTCTTAACTGCTGAACTGACTTGGAAGATGAATCCACACAACAGGCAGAGGATATCTGAAGCAGGACTATCAACTTCTGGTTTCTTAAATACTATATGCTTTTATGAAGAAGTCTTCACTTTTGGCCTGGACATAATCAATAGCACATTTAAGGGACAAAGTAGAACTCTGGTTCATACCTCTTATGATGAAGCTATATTTTACCAGAACCGTGGTACTGAACAACCTACATATCCTCTTAGTAAAGAGGCTATAGAACTGCCACCCCTTAAATCTCTCTACATATTCTCTGAAATCAATCCTGATTATTCTACATCTCTGTTAGCTCAGTCACCACTAGCTTCTCAGCTTCTTTCCACATCTGTACATCTCCTATCTTATTTTGCTATATCCTGTTTCTATATACCCCAACTCTTTGCCTTTCCCCCTGGCTGTCACACCATGTTATTAGCAAAGCTCTCTATGTTCTCAAGATTCCTCTGTGTCCTTGCTTTAGGTGAAATTTGGGTATATCGACTTCACCTATAACTTCTTAAGTGGTATCTATTTGTATGCTGTACCACACACAGTTTGCAGGGATGGCATTTATCCCTCTGTTTCTTGATGGAAATTTCTAGAACTTTTCTCTGTCTATGTAAACAAAACAAACAAAACTCAGGCTCTCTGAATCACAAGCTATTTTACATATATGTGAATGTGTGTGTGTGTGTGTGTGTGTGTGTGTGTGTGTGTATTATGGTTGACTTCCAAGGACTCTCCAGTTATTTCTCTTTCATCACTGAAATGTGAACAACTGGGTCACTGTTTTTCTACTGTAATGAAAAGAATGAATATGAGTTTTCTAGACTAACATAGCACCTACGTACATTTCAGGCAGATGGTGAAATGAAACCAAAGGCAATGTGGTGACAGGATAGCACAAGGCAGACAAATGGTTAGCAAATTAATACAACTGAAGTTCAGATGGGGGTTAAAAGTGAGTGATGGGAGACAGGGCTGAAGTCAAAGACAAAAGACTATGCGATGCAAGTTGTCTATTCTCCATAAAGGATTTTTGACTTCACTGTCTATTAGAGAGCAAACCGTGAAAGATATGAAGCATCAGAAGAACTCTCAAGTTTCTACCTGTTTTCAAATCAGTTATGACTTCCAAGTTCTCCTAAATAGACAAATGCATTTGAAGTGACGCAGAAATTCTGATGCTTCCTCGTTCTAATTCTACCTACTTTTCATACTTGAAGTTCTCATTTGATTTAGCAGTAGGGAATTCTACTTTCAAAAACAAGTAGACTTATATTCACTTTTGGCTTTAAAATCCTGAAATATCAACAGATACTGTGCTGGGTAAGAACATATTTTGATGACAGTGGCTCCTAGCATATTGATGAATGCAGCAGTGGGGTAAGAACATAGTCTGGGACCACAATAATTTAGGCCAAATCTTAAGATATTTTTTTTATCTTCTTGGCTTATTCCATTAATACAATCACTAGCGCCTGATAGGTTGTTTTTATCACAATCGGAATATTTCATTCCCTCTGTTACAATTTCAGGTTACATGTTATAAGTCCAACTGTTAGCTGTCTGATTAGTAGTTCTTGTGGCATAACCAAACACCAAAGTACTCAGTGGCTTAGTCCAATAACTATTTATTGGGTCACAGTCTTCAGATCAACTAGGCAGTTCTTTGGCCTGAGGCAGTAGGAATTATTATCAGTAGTTCTCGACGCACCACACATATAAATTGCTATCTTGGGACAAGTGTAAACTGGCTTTTCTGATATTGGCTAAACACTCTAAATCCAAAAATGAAAACCGGAATCTGACTTTGTCTCTCATCCTCCAGAAAGTCTAGTCAGGGGCTTGTTCTCATGGCACAGTGGGGACAAAAGAGAACCAGGACAAGTTTTCAAGGCCTCATGAGGTCACCTAGCATGATGTCACATCTGCAACAGTTTTGAAGAAAATCAAGACATAAATATCCCAGATTCAAATGGGGGAAAAACAGACACTCTTTCTTGATGGGAGAAACAGCAATCTCACACTGTAAAGGGGCTTGACAATAGAAAGTAAAATAAGTGTAGCTATTTCTGCAAACAATCTATCACAGAGGTTATTTTTTAAGGAAACAAATATATGGCTTTACATCTATTATAGGTATCTAGTATAACAAATTGGATTTATAGCCTTCTTTAATATATCACTTTTTCTCAACTGATGACAACAGCAATAATGTTTTGCAGACTCTGAGCACCTCATAAAGAATAAAGTTATACTGACTCTTTATTTCTTGCTTCCTGCAGGCAATGAGATAGACCCTGTTTTCTTCTCATAATTATAATGCAATTTACTGAGATTGTTTTCCATCCCAAACCTTCCCACTCTTTAAACATGGTCAGATGCCAATTAATTATCTTAATCTTCCCTTTCCCTTTACATCAAACTGAGTTCTAAATTGACATCCTTTCTAGCTGGATGGTTGGAGCTATTCCCTCGGAAAATAAGGCTCGGGTTAATCTAAGTCACTTGAATGCTCTTTTCTCCAATAATCCAGATGGCTTTATTCTGTATTCCTCTGGTAAAATAGAGGTTTTCTTACTGGCTATGGAGGGACAGTGATATTAAGATCAATTCATTCTGAGTTTTATAGGTTTTATGTGATAATTATGCTTCTATCTATTAGTGTTCCTAGCCAACCAGATCTGTCTCCCCAAAGTTATAAAGTCAGTTAAACAAAGCACCATGTTCTACCATAGTCATCTAGAGAACCTATCCTTTTAGCCATTATTTGTTCAAGTAAAGTTTAAAAGAGAGGTTTTAACTGATGACATAATATCATTTATCTGTATTGAGTCCCATCTAATAGTTGCACCACAGAGCTATGACTGTTTCAAAGATCCAAAAGGAAACTTAGGTTTAAATACCCAGCTTTAATCTAGAGACAGTTATTAAAAAGAATTTCTTTTTCCTTTCCAAGACCAGGCAAAATCAGAATTAGTGATTCAAGGATTAAGCATGAGGTTAAGTGGCAGTCACAACGAAACTAAACTCCAAATTAATAGGTAAAATATATTTAGCAACTGTAAAATAAAGAGAATCAGAAAATTCGCTAGGACACTTTCTTCCTGCTTCTTTAGACCTTGATGGATATCATGGGAATATTGGGAGAACATTAGGGAATCTGGTTGAGAATAGTGATTTATCCAATGATACCTACTGATAATATACTGAGCACTAGAAATTGAGCCATGAACCAAAAATATAAAACCAGTGACCTTGGGAAGGTCAACTTTTAGAAGCAGTTTAGGAGAAGCAGAAAAACAAACAGGTATGTAAATTCAAGTGATGGTAAGTGCTATGGAAAAAATGAAGCAAGGCAAAGATAATAGTTCTTATACTCTCTTAGATGGGGTGGCCCGAGAAAGTCTTTTTGTAAAGGTGACAATTGACTACTATAGGTCTATAGGAAGTGAGGCCATGTGGATATCTGGAAAAGTTTTATAAAATATTTTATTTAACTCTAGAAATGGCACTAAGTTTTTAATGTATCACAATGGGGCAGGAATGCAGACATACGTGAAGTATGATACTTGACCAGTATCCCTGGTCTCAAACCACTCCCTTCTCTCACAACGGCAGATAATCAACATTTCTGTAAATCTCTGGATCAGTTATTGGGTGTAGAAAAAAACCACACCCAAACTTACTGGGTGAAAAACAACAACTATGCTTTAACCTAATAAGGTTGTGCTTTGCTGGGTAGTTCTTCTGATGTCAGCAGGGCTCTCTAGGTCAGGTGTGAGTCAAATGAGAGGCCTGTTGGTCATTACTGGACTTAGATCTATGGAACAGTAAGAAGAAGAAATGAACTCTCATTGTCTAGTGGATGACCTAAACTTATTTAAAATTTTTTTAGTGTTTATTTTTGACAATGTGCGAGTGGGGGAGGAACAGAGAGAAAGAGAGAGAGAGACATCAATTCTGAAACAGGCTCCAGGCTCTGAGCTGTCAGCACAGAACTGGATGTGAGGCTCAAACTCCAACAGTGAGATCATGAGCTGAGCCAAAGTAGGACACTTAACTGACTGAGCCACCAAGACACCCTGACCCAGATTTATTTTAATGGCAGAGGTAAGGGTGAGTGAGAGAGAATGAATATGAATGAATATGGATGGATGAATGAATGGATGAATGAGGTAGGCAAGGACACTTGAGACTCAAAACTTTTCACAGTGTCACTTACACTGATTCTATTAACAAAACAAGTCATAAGGCCAGACTTAAGAGGTACAGAATGGGCACCCCTTTTTTTAATTTTTTAAAATATTTATTTATTTTTGAGACAGAGAGAGACAGAGCATGAACAGAGGAGGGTCAGAGAGAGGGAGACACAGAATCCGAAGCAGGCTGCAGGCTCTGAGCTGTCAGCACAGAGCCAGACGTGGGGCTCGAACTCATGGACTATGAGATCATGACATGAGGCGAAGTCATCTGACTGAGCCACCTAGGCGCCCCATGAAATGGGCACACCTTTTGATGGAACAGGCTGTCAAGACAGGGAACAAAAGCAAGTGGAACCAGGGAGAAAAATGATTGCAGCCATTTTTTTCTTTTTCTGTTTTTTAAGGTTTTAATTTAATTCCAGGTATTTAAAATAAAGCTATCCCCCCTCCCCCATAGCCTACCACAACATTGTTTTGATCTTTTGTTTGTTTGTTCAAATAGGGACAAAGATATCTGCCTCTTGGAGTTCTCATTTAAATTATGTGACTTAATTCATAATTTTTTTTTCAAAGCAAAACAAAATTAAACAAAGTCCATTTGTTTACTCTCAGTTATTGTTTTAGAAGATCACTTTGGTATGTGCATGGAATTCCCTTCAGTGGGAACTAGTTATGCAATTACTGCCATAATTAAAAGCTCACTGGATTAAGAAAATACTGGCATATTTACAAAAGCTTTTTCACATTTGTTTATTTAAACAGAAATAGTAAGTTAATACTAAGAGAGTTTATCATGCAGAAACAAATAATCAGCAGACATCTCATAGGAGGGTCTCAACACCTTAGAAATAATTACTAATATTTATTAATTTTAATATATTTCAATAGTACTTATTGAATGTGTCTAAAGTTCTAGGCACCGTGAATGAACCAGCCATCAAATTATGAGCAAAGAGACTTACAGGTTGGCCCTTCATGTAACATTTAATGTTTATTAAGCTTTTTTTTCATGAATATCAACTTACTTGATCCTGCTAGTAACCATGTAATGTATCATTATTAATATTCCCATTAAAAGGGCACCTGTGTAGCTCAGGTGGTAAGCGTCTGACTCTTAATTTTGGCTCATGTCATGATTTCACACTTTGTAAGATAGAGCCCCGCATTGAGCTCTGCACTAACAGAGCAGAGCCTGCTTATCTCTGCTCCTCTCCTGCTCTCACACACACTTTCTCTCTCTCTCTCTCTCTCTCTCTCTCTCTCTCTCTCTCTCAAAATAAATAAATAAACATTAAAAAATAATACTCCCATTAAAGGAAACTGTCGCTCTGAGAGGGGACCTAACACACTTCACCTTTTGTTATGTTCCTTTACTTTGCCATTTGAAAGCTCACAAATATTTTGACTAGATATATCTATATCTATCTATCTATATAATTACGTGTTATATATTACATATAAAATATACTGCATGTTATATAAGTCTTTTGAATATATACTGACATTCATAAAACATACATACATCTCTTTTGTTGAAAGGGCTATCATTTCCAGAACTTGGGCTCAGCCATAAAATAAACAATTGGCAGAACTTACATGAAATACAGTCAACAACTCTGAAATTTCTATGTTCCTGGAGAGGAACGAGAACTTCAGTCCTCACCTCCTTACAGCACACGGAAAGACTAGTTTATTTTCACCCATAAAAGCATGAGAGGTCTGTGAGGAGCCCGGGGAAGAGTCCAGGGTCTTTGTTTCTTTTTTCTTTTCTTTTTCTTTTTTTTTTTTTAAGCTATATGAAAAGTGGGGGGAATGTGCATGTAGAAGACATTGTTTTGTAATCTTAGATGTTTTGAGACCTTGGGCAAATTACTCAGAAATTCTGCTTCCTCCCTGAAAAACAGCCAAACTAACTGACATTAAAAATCGTTATTGCAGGGGTGCCAAGGTGGCTCAGTCATTTAAGCTTCTGACTTCGGCTCAGTTCATAATCTCACAGTTCATGAGGTCAAGCCCCACATCAGGCTCTATGCTGACAGCTCAGAGCCAGAAGCCTGCTTCAGATTCTGTCTCTCTCTCTCTATCTCTGCCCCTTCCCTGCTCATGCTCTGTCTCTCTCTCTCAAAAATAAGTAAACATTAAAGAAAGAAAGAAAGAAAGAAAGAAAGAAAGAAAGAAAGAAAGAAAGAAAGAAAGAAAAAAAGAAAGAAAGAAAGAAAAGAAAGAAAATAGTTATTGCGTAAGATTCTGTCAGTGACCTACCCAAAGCTCTCCCATTAGGAGGATTTCTTCTCATCACCATCTTTCAGAACCCATCCCCACCCACAGTGGTCACAGAATGCAGTATCTGTTAACTTTGTGTTAACAGTAACATACCTTGCCAAGCCACTTATGAATTAACATCATGATTTTTCTTACCCCTTCTGCTAATGCTAGGTTAACCCTATGAAGCCATAAATGTGAACTTAGATAAAAGTGTCACTATAGGGGTGCCTGGGTGGCTCAGTCACTCAAGAGTCTGACTCTTGATCTCAGCTCAAATCTTGATCTCAGTGTTGTGTGTTCAAGTCCTGCATTGGCCTCTGTACTGGGCATGAAACCTACTTAAATAATAACTTTAAAAAGTGTCAATATAACCCTGGTGGGTAACAGGAAAGTCTAAACTACCAACTTTTATAGTTCACTTATGCCCCCCTGGAGCTATTCAAGCCCAAATGAAAATTTATTACTTTCATATGATGATGGATTTCTGCTGTGCCTACTCTGAAGATTTGATGGCAAAAACAGCACCCATTTCAAGAGGAGTTCTAGCTACATGGTCCCTAGATATCTCTGGGTAAGATTCTTGTTCTATTCTTGGAAGTGCCTTTGAATGTTATATAATTCTCTGCTGCAAATTATATGGCCCCTCAACTAGGTGTTGTGAGAGACTAAACTATGTTCCCCCGAAATTTATATGTTCAAGCCCAAAGCCCCATTGTGACTATATTTGTAGTTAATGCCTTTAAGGGAGATAATTAAGGTTAAATGAGGTTGTAAAGACAGGGCCCTAATCCAAGAGGAATGCTGTCCTTATAAGAGGAGAAAGAAACATCACAGAACTCTCTCTCTAATTTCATGTAAATTACCTACCAAAGCTTGTCAATAACTACTCACAGTGGTGCTTTCCTACAATATACCCAATAAGAACTTCTGGCTTTAGTAGTGTGATGACATAACTTGAGACAACATAGCTGAGGTATCATAAGGGAGATGATACCTATGATAATAGGGTGTTACCCTTCACAGTGCAATGCACGATTTACACCAATGGCCATTAAAAGGTACTGAGTGCCCAATAGGTATGGGTCCATGAAGTAAGAAGTGGAAGGAGAAAAAGTGCTGCTCATTATCATTTCCAGTGACTCAGTTTAGTAATCTGCTCTTCTTGTCCTGACAACACTCGTTTCTGTGGGTCTAGAAGTCCTGGTTCCCAGAAGAAGATACAGAATTCCATCAAACTTAAAGCTATGATAGCCACCTGGTTACTTTAGACTCCTCAAGCCAGTAAACCTAAAGGCAAGAGAAGTAGTTACCAAGTTGGTGGGTCTAAGTGGTCCTGAGTATCACAAGGAGGTAGAGCTGTGGCTACCTTGTGGCAGGTCTAGCTGTAGCAGGAGAGAGTATAACCTTACCCAAAATTATAAGTATTCACAATCCTGGAAAAACCATGATGGAATAGAGGGAGTTGAATCTGATAAGCAAGGGGATCTGAGATACGCAAGGGATGAAGTATAGCAGATGCCATGGGAGTCCTGTCTAGATCTCCTTTCCTGGCCCAGTGCACACATACCTCATTTATGTACATGATGGCTACTATTAGCTCCTGAATGTGGTCTTTTCTGGAGAGCTGGCTCAATTGATCAAAGCTTCTTAGCTCAGGAGCTATGCCCCAACCTCAGTAGTAGACTGTATCCAATTACTAATATAGAGTACACATGGTCAGACAACTCCGTGGTACCATCCATGTTCCAGGGTTCCCCATGACACCACTGGCTTCTTCTCAAAGACAAGATTTCCACTAAATCCATATTTCTGCTTCACTTTTCCCTATTCTTCTTCCTTCACCTCCTTAGAGTTTCTCCTAAGAGAATTTTTTTTCAACGGTTTTTTTTATTTTTTTTATTTTTTGGGACAGAGAGAGACAGAGCATGAATGGGGGAGGGGCAGAGAGAGAGGAAGACGCAGAATCGGAAACAGGCTCCAGGCTCTGACGCCAGAGCCCGACGGGGGGCTCGAACTCACGGACCGCGAGATCGTGACCTGGCCGAAGTCGGACGCTTAACCGACTGTGCCACCCAGGCGCCCCTCTCCTAAGAGAATTAAAAAAAAAAAAATTGCTTATATAGGAATCTCAATCTCAGGCTCTACTTCTAGGGAATCTGACCCAAGATAGGTCGTTGGGAGTATAAAATGATGTGTGTGGAAGTAACTTCCATCAGGTAGAACTTTTATGCAAATTTACCTAAGGAACCTTTTTCACCTCACCTGTGAATGAATTTTGTGAGTTTGAGGAACATAACAAAGTAAGAGCAGTGCTACCCTATGCATAGTGAGAATGTAAAGAAATATGTTACTAAAAATAATACAAGCTTGGGTTGAAATGTTCCCCTCTGAAACAGTTTAAAAACTTTCATGGAATTATCCTTCTTTAGAGGGTTCAAGCCAGTAGAACTGACTGTTGCAAATATTTCCACTTTTGCAAGTAAATGTGTGGATTGGACAGAACAGTTTACGGAGGCAGCAGTAAATACATTCTGATTTGGACATACAGTTAATCAAACTCAGCCTAACTGCTAGTTAGCTGGATATACCGTTGTGCCCAATTCTAATGGCACTGGGTGTGCCCTTCATTGACTCAAACCAAATCCTATTTCTATACATCATTTTGTAAACTGTGAAGGTACACATCAAAAATATCTGTGGTTGAAACTACACCTGCGATGAATAAGATGTTCTCCATTGTTTTATGCTTCCTTCTGCTAAGACCCCTGAATTTCTATGAGGAAATGAAGGAACCTGTCTTGATCCCAAGGTAGGTTCTAAGCCAAACCTCTGTGTGTTCCATTGCACTATTGTCTCTTGCAAAGATCAGACAGACTACAGCCTTTCTTAGAACCTGCAGCTGGCCAGGAGACGTTTTTCTCTGATGCTAGATTTGGCAGAAGGGGTGGAACTGCTATTATTTTCTGTCTTTCTTGCTTTGAATCTCATTCTCTTACTTTTTTCCCCCTGAGTCGTTCCTTTTGAATGATAATATCCATAACAAAATAATAACAGCACCTGCTATGTAACCACTTTTCTATTCCAGACTTGAAGAAAGTATGTTCTATGGATCCTCTCATGCAATCCTCACAACATTGCTGTAAGCCACTTTTTATAATTACTTATGGATGAGGAAACCATCTCTTGGAGAAGTTAGGCCAATTGCCGCACTTATGTTAGTGAGATTTAATCCTACACAATTTGACATTAGAATCTTTCCTTTAAACTCTTCACTAGCTTGAGCCTCCTTGGTTACCCTTAAAATAGCTTAAAATAACTCTTAAGTTGTAGTCTTTACAAATTCCAGACCCTATACAGATTTTTTTTTGGATTCTCTCCTTCATTGATTTTAGTGATATTCACTATTTAATGGCTCTCTTTTTCCTTTCTTACCACTTCTCTAATCATTCCTACTCTGTAACATTTTTTTTAGCATCTAAGATGTGTTTGATGCTGAACATATGATCATGGGTAAGAGATTTCTCTTGTTCTCAAGAAGTGCAAACATGGGTTTCACTGTTTATGTCAGGGGCCTTGCTTTGATTTTGTCATCTGAGAGACTAGAAGAGGCTTAACTGGCAAAGGTTTCCATATCATATGAGGACCTAGAGAATGACAGGGATATGAGCGGAGGACAATTTCAATAAGGCAATCAGGGAAGGCACTATGAACATAGTGAACTGATAGTTGAAGGAATTCATGGTAAATGGCCAAACCCATGCTCCCCCCAAGAAAGAGCCATGTGTCACCCTTCAGACACCTCCCTGACAGGGACTCTTAGAGAACAATCTATGGCAACCCCTTTGCCATCTCTGTCATTCCTTGCTTTGTGCTCTTGAGTGCCTGCCAGAACACAAAACCACTCAAATTCCATTATTTTGATGGGGATCCAAATATTGATAAAAGTCAACACTAAATTTGCCTTTAGTGTTTGTGCTCTGCTGACAAGCCATGGTGTGCTGAGTTTGTGGCTACCAGCAGACAGGTTTGGATATTCTGCCCTGTCTACTTCTCTTTAAAAGATATTATAAAGGGCCCCACTACAAGTCTCTGCAATGTTCTTCCTCTTTTCATATTCTGATCTAACTTTGCTTTATTTTCTTTTTTCCTTCCTCCCTCCCTTCCTAATTTCGAAAAGAACAAATTCATTTCTTTCCTTCCAGTGTACTATGTTTTCATTTCACACAGCAGTTTCTCCTTCTTTGCCTAAGTCTCAATTCCCTCAGGTCAGGGAGGAGAATAGGAGAGGAATCAGAATCCGTGTCTCAGTGTGGTCTGCTTTCTATTAGTGCCATCTCTACAGGTCTGTCAAAAGAAGAGTCCAGGTCTATAGTCTCACTATGCAAGGGAAAGTTACAGCAGTTCCTTATCTCCCCAATTATTTCTGCGAAGGTATAAGTGTCTGGTTTTGCTTTTTCTCCTGTGAGCATTTAATTCCTCCTCAAATGGCAAAGCCTTCAGTGTACTCCGTGGGTCCGTGACTTGGTCTTCACCAAACACCACATGCTCCTACAGTTCTCCCACTGAAAGGCTGAACGATTCATTATCTGCTTGGCCTCTGGAAGCTCTGCCCTCTCCCTGGCTCCCTGCAGATCTCATTCTAACCCACTGGACAAAATTGCTTCAAGCAGACTCTCTCAGAAGGCGAGAGCTTTTCTTTATAAGTGTAGTCTGGGTTTTTTTGTTTGTTTTGTTTTTTTTAAACCAATAGGCTGGAGGTGTTTAAGAACAAAGGCACAGACCATCCTTGCCGTGGATTTTTTGTAGTTGCTAGCAAATCTTTTGTGGCCAGGTAGGGCTACACAGAATTAAAATAAGTGCTGCTTTTTTTAAAAAGGACATTTTCCCAGAAAATTAGAGTAATAAGAGCATAATCATATTGACCTAATTTTGCTTATCATTCCATACTCTGCAGTGTGCCAGTTACTGTGCTAAGTATCTACATACATGTGGTTCACACATGGTTATCAATCCAATGTCAACATTTATGGAGAATGTGTTGTCTTGCCATCTCTATCTTGGTGTGGCTGAGTAGGGAAAACTCGTACCTTTCATGACTACTGCATATCTGTATACTTTTTAAGCTCTGCACTTAGCGGCAGGGTTCTGATTTTATTAAGTATCATTTTGGATATTCTCAGCATTGCCATAAGTGCAGTCTACATGAAAGTGTATGGGAAATAGCTATATTTAAAAAAATATCCTGTCAAGAAGGATCTTTAACAGTGTTGTGTAGAAAGTACCACGGTTTCAACTTAATGCATAAAGAAGGATCTCTCTTCCACTAAGGCCACAGGAGGCTATTCCTCAAGAATACAAGAACTCCCCCAGCCCAAGGGGGAGAAGGATGTTGCAGATCAGAGATAGTTCTGATTATACCACAAGACGTGACACCCCAAACCTAAAAATAAAATTGTCCTAGAAAGTAGGATATTGCACAGTATTTTAAAGAAGGAAAACCTCAGGGCGCCCAAATGGTTCAATTGGTTGAGCATCTGACTTTGGCTCAGGTCATGATCTCATGGTTCATGGGTTCAAGCCCTGTGCCGGGCTCTGTGCTGACAGATTAGAGCCTGGAGCCTGCTTCGGATTCTGTATCTCCCTCTCTCTCTGACCCTCCCATGCTCATGTTCTGTCTCTGTCAAAAATAAATAAATGTTAAAAAAAAAGTTAAAGAAGAAAATGTCATAAATATGGGATTAACACCTCTAAAATTTCTCATAAAGTAGTTGCCTTTGAGTTGGATCTTGAGTAGATTTCTAAGCCAACCTGAAATGTTCCCCATATATAATTAGAATAACAAAAAAGAAGATGACTCAGTTCAAGAAGTATTTTGTATTATTAATTTATGATGAAGGATAAAAGTGATAGAGTGAATGATTAACATAATTTACAAGACTAGAAAAAATTGTTTTCAGTTAGTCATTCCTTATTCATTTTCACCATTTTGTACGAAAGAATTAGAAGTTTCTATCAGAACCACAATGAACATTATTTCTACTTTTTTCCTAAAGACTTTCAAGTTTATTATAGAATAAAATATTTATATTTTTCATCTTATAGGATTGTCTATTTCAGCCAATTTTCAACCTATTAAGATTTAATTCAAGAATTGTAATAAATTGATAACTTACAGGGTAGGGTCATACTCTCTAAATAATGTAATCAAGATTCTTACACCCAGACTGGGAAAAACTAGAAATATATTTGCAGTATCATTCATTCTTAAGTAATGTGTATATTTTGTAACTCTATTATTTCTTTTTGGTTATAAAATGCATTATGAAAACCCGCTTTCCCTTGTTTCCATTTATCAGCATACAATAATAATGTTTTCTTGGAATATAATGATACTTCATCTTGCAATCATT
The DNA here is from genome assembly GCF_022837055.1 of Prionailurus viverrinus. Classification (NCBI taxonomy): domain Eukaryota; kingdom Metazoa; phylum Chordata; class Mammalia; order Carnivora; family Felidae; genus Prionailurus; species Prionailurus viverrinus. Next base: position 23,538,968 of record NC_062575.1, on the reverse strand, counting down.
CCTATATTGGAAACCCTTCATTATGGTTACTGACTTTATAAATAAACCTTCCAGAAGCCAAGGCATAAACAATGGCTATCACTAGTGTTTAAGAATTGAAACCTATGAATTACTTACTTGGAATCCAGAGATTAATCAATATAAAAGCTTATGTCATGACCCCTTCTCTTCCTGCTTTTGAAAATGCTCAGACTTTGAGATTCTTTTTCTATATATTGTTCATACTTACCATCAAGTGGAGACTTTGAAATTTTGAATCTTTATTAATATTTGCCTTTATATTCTACTGTGCATAAATACATTTTCTAAATACTGCTGGAGAACTATCAAAAGTGTTAAAAATGCCTCAGTAAGTTTTAGTCAGAGTCATCATTTTATTTATTTTATTTTATTTACACTTATTTATTTTTGAGACACAGAGAGAGAGAGACAGAGCACAAGTTGGGGAGGGGCAGAGAGAGAATGAGATGGAGAATCTGAAGCAGGCTCCAAGCTCCAAGCTGTCAGCACAGAGCCCGATGCGGGGCTAGAACCCATGAACTGTGAGATCATGACCTGACCCGAAGTTGGATGCTTAACTGACTAAGCCACCCAGGCATCCCATTCAGAGTCATTTTTTTATTGAAGAACATTCTTTCTTGATTTATAGTCACTTTTCCACTGTCATCTCCTTATTAGGAAGTTTCCAGGGTTATTGGTTTAACAGAATTGTTTTTATTTATTTTGAGAGACAGAGAGTGAGCGAGTGGGGGAGGGGCAGAGAGAGAGGAAGAGAGAGAGAACCCCAAGAAGGCTGCACAGTATCAGCAAGGAGCCCGATGTGGGGCTCAAACTCCTGAACCATGAGATCATGACTTGGGCCAAAACCAAGAGTCCGATGCTCAACCAACTGAGCCACCCAGCCACTCCAACATGAGTGTTTTTAAATACACTTGCCAATCTTTGGTAATAATGAATATTACTCAAATGGAAGAGTTTTCCCTCTATCTTTTGAATAGATATAAACCAGCATCCGATGATGGGATCATGCCAATCTTTGAGTTGCCCTCATATTTCCTGAAAGTTATTGCCTAACTCAACATTTCATACAGCCTCCCTTATTAACTACTGAGAAAATATGTGATCACTGTTTTTATCACTGTATGCAGTGCCACCTCCTTAATCATATAACCTCTTCTTAACCTTTAATTTTTGCTTAGAATGATTCTAAGATGGAGTGTGTTAAGTGATAAGATTCTTTGGATAAGAAGAAACTATTCTGGAATTGTTAAATGTGTAGGTAAGCCTTTTATGACAATGTTCCCCACAGGAAGAGCCATGGTGCTAGTTATTTCTGCAATTTAGAAAGTTAGTTAGTAGGAAACTACGGTTTTGCTCTAATTAAACAAACAAACAAGTGACACCTTAATACATAAACAAAAGTGTGTGTTATTCTCTATTCTCTCATACCATTTTCCCAATTTTTTCTTTAAACAAACCTGTTGTCAGGTTTAAATGAGGTTTCTTGGTTGAAATCAGCAGTCTTAATTTGCAATTGAAATCCATCCAATTAAACAATAGATTGCCTGGAATTAATGATAATTGAACAATCTAAATTAAATGAGAGAAACTGTGGACAAGCGAAGGGGAAAATAAACGTGGCACAATTTAAGCTTGTAAAGTCACATACATTAAAGAGACCATGGAACCATGTTTCTTGGGAGGACATTTGCCTTCATACACATCCATAAAAGCCTTTGTGGGACCCTGCACTGACCTAAAAAAAAATGAATACCGTGGCAGACATTGAAACAACTAGAATTCAGGTAGCAGTAAGTCCTTATCTTTGCATTGAATTTACTTTCTCTTGGTTAATAGGACATGGAAAAATATCCCTATGTTGCCATTAACCACATAAATGTGACAAGAAAGGGATTTTCCACTGCACATAATGTAATATAGTTCCATCAAAGGGTCTAAGTCTCCTTGTTCAGGCATGATACAATAGCTAAGACTCTGGAATTAAGTGCTGTGGTGAAGTTTATATTGATTTGTTGCCAGGGAGAGGGTTGTAATCTAGTTCTTGCATAGGCGCTGCTAAGATATTGGAGAACTCAGAAAAGTTGGTTTTTCAAAAAGGGGTATCTGAATGGCTAGTTAAGACTGTTCCAAGCAATACAAGGCATTTTGTGCCTAAAGAAACTGTAATGATCACTTGCAGAGGTAGATTAATCCCTTACTCAACACCTGGTTCAGAGACACTGATGATGCCACAAACACACCAAAAGAGAGTACAAGTTTCTTATACAATTGAGGTCTCTGGGAGGAGCATGTAGGCCTTTCAAATAGACTGGAAATGAGAATGGCCAGAGTCTTTACTGTGGTTAGATGGCAGAGCTGAAGCAAGGACTCTCTGTTATAATCGAGGGCTTTCATGGTTTGACTCTCCCTTTTGTCACAAAGGAGAAGCCAGGATTTCTAACCAGTTTGTCCAGACACAGGACACAGGGAAAAAAGGTTTAAAAGCTGCGAGCAGTCAAACATCCAACCTAAGAAAAAAAAAAAAAAAAAGAATGGAGAAAGACTCTTCACTATAGGGACTGAGTGTTGAGAATGAGCCACATCCAAATGGTTATTCCTCCAGTTCTTACGGTCATTCAAACTGAGCTGACCTACTGACACATTTCACTCCAGCTGGTCCATTATCACAGTATGTCAAATTGCTGCAAACACAGTTCTAAGTAAAAGTTCAGGTGTCCCCAGCTACTTTGCTCCTCCTCACCCTGACACAGCTGTCTCATTTGCTTCCTATTCCCTTGTTTTCTCTGAATCCAGACTCCTGGCACAGTATCCATATTCAAAACATATTATGGCAAATGAAGTCTGGCAAAATCCTGGAATCAATACCTGTTGCTCAAATCTCTCTATTCTTTCAGAACCATCGTGTGCTCTTACATGTTCAGCTTTAATATTTTACCCTTACCCTATAACCTTTGTGTGTGGTAAAGACTTCCTACTCCATCCAGATGAGAAATGGTACTTCCTGACCAGGGCATCTCTGTCCTTAGTTGCAAAGTTGAAGATTTGAATATTGAGGTTCCTTCTGCTCCACCATCTCAATCTTCTACTGTGATTATATTTTTATTTCTCTTGCTTCAGTTACCTTCTCTATGATGACTATCCCCCAAATAAATGCATCCCTTCTGAATTCCCTGCAAATAGAAAATGCCTACTTTGTCTACCTAAGCATCCCATAAATTGGGGTCACAAAAACTCTAAATTCAAAACTGAACTCATTCATCATCTGCTCCAAAAATGCTATTTGTCCTCAAACCCATATCAGTGAATAAAGCCAACATTCTCATAATTTCCCAAGCCATAGACTTAGCTGGCTTGCCTGTATCTTCATCCCATATCACAGGAATTCCAGTTATGTGGAGCCCAACTTCCAAATAGTTTTTGAACCTATCTAATTATCTCAAAACCCATGGCCATTTCACTAGGTTAGGCTTCCAATATTCCTTCCCTGGATTATCTCAACAGCCATTAATATATACCCCCATCTCAAATGTTCTTCTGTCTAAGACATTCGATCTGTATGTACCAGGAATATTATTATAAAATGCATATCTGATAATTATTCTCTCCCTAGTAGAATCCTTGGGAGTTTTCCCATTACTCTAAGTATAAAGTCTCAATTTCTTAAGATTATTTATGCTTTCTGTTTTGAGTGCTGCCCCTCTAAAAGGTATGTTAAAGTCCTAACATTGATACCAGTGAATGTGACCCTATTTGGAAATAGGGTGTTTACAGGTATAATCAAGTTAAGATGAGGTCACACTGGATAGGACAGGCCCTAAATCCAATGACAGGTATAAAAAAAAATCTAACATTTATTTATTTTTGAGAGAGAGGCAGAGTGCAAGCAGGGGAGAGGCAGAGAGAGAGGGAGACACATAATGTGAAGTGGGCTCCAGGCTGTCAGCACAGAACCCGATGCAGGGATTAAACCCATGAACCCTGAGATCATGAGCAAATTTGTATTCTTAGCCAACTGAACTACACAGCCACCAAAAAGTATTTTTATAAAGAGAGGGAGGTTTAGAAACATAGAGACACCCACAGAGGAAAGGCAGTCATGTGAGAACAGAGGAAGAAGAATTATGATACACCTACAAACCAGGAACACCAATGATTGTTGACAAGCATCTGAATCTAGGAAAAGGCAAGGAAGGATTCTTTCCTCCACCTTTCCAAGTGATCAAGACCTTCCTCATGCCTTTATTTCATGCTTCTAGCCTTCAATACTGATAGAAGAAATTTCTGTTATTTTAGGGCATCATCCAGTTTGTGTTAATTTGTTATGTCAGCCCTAGAAATAAATATGTTTAGTCAGTGTTATCTAGGTCTTACTTATTGCCATAGCTAAAACTGTCATCATACTCTTATAAATATTCTCCCGGCCTGCCCTGTGCACATACACATTTTATTACTCATATTTAATAGCCTCTATTATTGACATTTCTTCTCATTTTATATACTATTTTATCTGCCTATATTGCCTATGTATTTGTTATATGTGTTTGCCATAGCAAATTACCACACATTTGTTGGCTGCAACGTTAGAAATTTATTCTATTATAGTTCTGGAGACCAGAATTTTATCAGTTCCACTGGGACATAGTCAAGAACTCAACAGGGCTTTATTCTCCAGGGAGTCTAAGGGAGAATTTCTTCTTTGCCTCTTCCATCTTTTGGTGATTGCTGGTGTTAACTTTGCTTGTAATTGAATCATACCAATCTCTGCCTCCATTTTCACCTGGCCTTTTTCTTTTCTATATGTATGTCATCTCCTTGTTCCTCTCTAGTATAAAGGACATGTGTGGCAGTATTTAGAACCCACCCATATAAGCTAGGATAATCTCATCTCAATACCTTTAATGTAATCCCATCTTCTGGGGCACCTGGGTGGCTCAGTCGGTTAAGCTTCTGACTTCAGCTCAGGTCACGATCTCACGGTCTGTGAGTTCAAGCCCCGCGTCGGGCTCTGGGCTGATGGCTCAGAGCCTGGAGCCTGCTTCCAATTCTGTGTCTCCCTCTCTCTCTGCCCCTCCCCCATTCGTGCTCTGTCTCTCTCAGTCTCAAAAATAAATAAACATTAAAAAAAAATTAAAAAAAATGTAATCCCATCTTCTGAACTTTACCAGATAAGGTAACATTCACACTGAAAGGGCGGGCCTATGCCGGCCGACTCCATCTTGTTCTGTGTTCTCTACCTTGAGTGACTATGTCCCCAACATGACCCCTTTTCCAGGAAAACCGCAGAAACCTCAGACCGCGCCTCCTCCCCTTGAGTAACCTCCCGCTCACACGTTCAAACTTACTGATCAAAACATGCCCAGTGACCTGCTTAACAGGACTCTGACCCTTCCCCAGCCAATCGGCCGAGGCCACGACCCTTCCCCAGCCAATGGGCTGCCCCTAGACCCCTATAAAACCTTTGTGCTTTTGAAACTCGCTCTCTCTCCCTGGTATCTCACCGCTGCGTCGTTGGTGCAGGTAGGGGATTGAGCTCGAGCTAGCTCGAATCAAGGCTCTTTTGCTTTTGCATCGGACTCGGCTCCCTGGTGGTCTTTGGGGATCATGAATTCTGGGCATAACAACACAAGTTCCAGGGATCAGAACATGATATCATTAGCACACATTATTCAGATTACATTCTATATTATTCTTGATCCTAGGTCTCTTCCTTTCTCAACTGTGGGCATTTTGACCCCCACAGAACATTGGACAATTTTCAGGGAAATCATTTTTATACTTGGTAAATCTATGGGCATCTGGTATAAAGAAGCCAGGGATTCTGCTAAAAAAAACTACAGTGCACACGAGAGAACCCCACCCCACCCCCACCGATGAGTCATAAGGTCCAGATGGCAAGAGTGCTGAGTCTAAGAAACCTTACAGATAAATCAAATTGCATTTCATGCTATTTACTCAGAGATCCTTTGTCCACCAAGATTGATTTAAATGTCCATGATTAATATTTATGGAGCATTTTGTGATTCCTTTATAATAGCATTTATAAAATTATATTGTTATTACCTTTTTAAATGTCCATTTCCCCAAATAGGCTATCATGTCCACAGGCCAAATAAGTGCATATCTTTTTTGGCCCTGTATTAACTATCCCCAGCAAGATACTCACATAGAATAAATGATCAATTGATATTTAACAGATGGTGGATGAATTAATTAGAAAAATAATTCAGAGTTTCAAAAATTGGAATTATGGATATAATTTGTCCCAAGTTATTGCATCATTTATATTTCAATGCATTGAACCACATCCATGAGTGGGATAACTGGCATTATAGATTTCACAAATTCATATCTTCTTGGACACCTCAAACTTCAAATACTCAACTGTAATGATTGGATTCTATTAATTCCCTTACCTCTATTATTATGTTCATACGACCAAAGTCTATCAGCTTGAGTGGCCAGTTCTAATCCCAGTTCTTCTCTGACAAGTTTCATTTGATTCTAAAAAAGTCAGTCTCTTGGAACCTCAATTTTATCCTCCAAAATACATAGGAATCTCTCTAGATGATTTCTAGTTAAAGTCATTATATTTCATCGTGACTTCACCACTATAAAACAATTAATATATGTTATTGTTATTTAGGAGAAAATTTGATATGGTTTGTCAGAGATTATGACATGCACTTTGTCTCAGGTTCCTCATTCATAAAATGTATTAAGAGACAATATCTAAAGGTCCTTATTATTTCTATGAAGAAATATGCACCTATACAAACATCCAACAGATAATAAGGAACTAAGGAACTTAAGCTAGTTAATTTGAAGAGTTTTGTGAAGGATTATTTCCAAAACATGAGCAGATTTGAAGGAAGTCAATAAAGGAGAGTGGGGGTTAAATGTCCCAGGGTTAGTAACAGGAAATAAGCTATTTCATTACTGAAGGCTCAAAGAAAGAGTGGAGACAGTGGTTTTTAGCAGAAACTGGAGAGAAATATGCAAGGAACGGGATTCCTGAACCTGTGGCCATAAGGAAATGGATCAGCTAAACCCTGGTCAGCTGGCAGGGAGGAACCAGGAAAGTACATGTCCTGATCTTAGTCTCCTCTTGCTTTGCATACTTTGTATACATCCCTTTGGTCTAACTCTAACCAAAGGGCAATGGAGTTCACTGATGCTGTCCATAAAATTAAGCCTCCAAGTCACAAAGTGGCTAGCAAATTAGAAAATAACTTAAACAGGTTTTAATAAGAATTATTCCCATTAGACTTACTATTATATAGGAGTTTGGGGAAAATAAAATGTCAGAACAATACTGATTATTTCTCAGAGGTCACAGTGTTTAGACAAACAGCAAAATCATTTGAAAGCTTGTTAACCCAGATACGGATAGAAAAGGTTTAATTGCTAACTGTTTATTTTCTTGTCTAGAGAAAGTTATGATTTCACACTCTCTACTAATTACCTTCCTTTTAAAAATACTTTTTAAGCTTATTTATTTATTTATTTTGAGAGAGACAGGGAGAGCATGAGTGGGGGAGGGTCAGAGAGAGAGGGACAGACAGAATCCCAAGCAGGCTCCGCACTGTAAGTGCAGAGCCTGACCCAGGGCTTGAACTCACAAACCATTATATCATGACCTGAGCCAAGATCAAGAATTAGATGCTTAACCAAATGAGCCAACCAGTCACTCCTGGTTACCTTTTTAATATAGGGTCTCACTGATCAGAAAAATATCAGACTATTTAATCTGAGTCAGCTTCAGTGAAAGACGAATAATTTGCTGCATTCACCTATATAGGGCTTGGGTGATGAATATTTATCTGCAGTTTGTTTCCTGGTAATAAATAACAGGCATTCATTTCTGATATAAAAACATCAAAGTCCTCTTGAATTGAGTAATGAGAAATAGATACATATGCACATTTTGCTCTAATTATTTTAAGAGTTTCAGTGGAAGTCTGGGAAATAAAACAGTGACTCAAGGTCAACCTCTAGAGATGAAAGTTATGATGTCTGAGATAAAACAAATAAAAAAATATTGTTTGATACTTACATCAGATTTGATGTCCAGGAAAAAAAAAAAAAGCTAAAAATTGTGAAGACAGAGTAAAATAAATTATCCAAAGAGAAAAAAAAATTGCTCAAAAAAAAAAAATGAACAGAGCATCAGTGAGAAGTAGAAAAATCTTAAGTAGTCCAATATATGTGTAATTGAAAAGGAAGGACAGGAAAAAAAAAAAAAAGCTATTGGCTGACAAACTTCTAACTTGATAAAAACAATAAACCAACAGACAAAAAAAAAAAGCTCAACAAAGAAACATGGAGAAAACTGCTTTTAAGGTACAATATCATCAAATTGCTCAATACCAGTAATAACGTGAAATTTTAAATACAATGAGAGAAAAAATACATGGTATCTTAAAGATAAGATGGTAGAAAATTTCTGTCTGGAAACAATGCAGGTGAGAAGAAGAAACATCTTTCAAATATGAAAAATAATGAAAGAAAGTAACTGTCAATCTACAATTCTATACCCATTGAAATCTGTTTCAAAAACAAAGGTGAACAATGCATGGGCGATTCAGTCAGTTAAACATCTGACTCTTGATTTTCGTTCAGGTCATGACCTCACAGTTCCTGAGATCTAGTCCTATATCAGGCACCGAGCTGACTGTGAAGCCTGCTTGAGATTCTCTCTCTATCTGCTCCTCTTCTGCTTGTGCGTGCTTGCTTGCTCTTGCATGCATTCTCTCTCTCAAAATAAATACATAAACCTAAAAATAACAAAGGTGAAATATTTTTTCACACATACACAAACTAGAGTTCTTCTGCACTGTAGCGAGTTTTAAAGAAAGTCTTCTGTGAAAAAGGAAAATTATACAACATGGAAATATGGATCTATGCAAAGAATGAAGAGCAAAAGAAATAAAAGACATGGATCTTTTAAATTAAATCTCTAAAAGATAATCAACAGTGTAAACAAAAACAAAAGTAATGCAGTGCTAAAAATATATACATAATAAAAGAAATGCAATATAGAAATATAAGAAAAGTAATAATATATTTGAAAAAGTAAAGGGCACACAAAGGCCAAGAAAAGAGTAATGAAGGTATATTATTGATAAATTTAATGCTTTAAATGAAGTAGTATGGTATCACTAGAAAGGAGTCTCTGATAATATGTAATATGTGTTATAAATGTAAACTGACTGGGTGGCTCAGTCAGTTAAGGGGCTGACTTCGGCTCAGGCCATGATCTCACAGCTCGTGAGTTCGAGTCTCGGATCAGGCTCTATGCTGACAGCTCAGATTCTGTGTCTTCCTCCCCCACTCAACCACAAAAATAGAGAAAAAATTATGGCTAGTAAGCCAACAAAATTAACAAATTCATAAACACCTGAATTAATCCAGAAGAAGACATAAAAAGAAAAAATAACAAAAAACATATCTGGCAAATAGAAAACAAATAGCCAGTTGATAGATATAAACCTGTTGTATAAACAATCACTTAAATATAAATGGTTTGAAATGCTCAATTAAAACAAAGAGGTAGTCAGATTGGAGTAAAAAAAGGAAGAACCAATGCTATGCTGCCTAAAAGAAAATAAATGTAAGGACACAAAGAAGTTAAATAAATAAATAAATACATAAACAAATATATATGCATGCCATGCTAACACTAATCAAAAGTAAGTTTGAGAGACTATACTTTCAAATATAGAAACTAATGAGTTGATCTAATACTCAAATGTAAATGTCTTTAGTAGAAAACAGAAATAAATTTGAGAAAGAACAAATTGAGAGAGTAGCCCTGATTTCAAGGTGTGGTTTAAAGCAGCAATAATGAATAAAACATGGTATTGTCATTAAAAGATAGTCAAACAGGGGCGCCTGGGTGGCGCAGTCAGTTGAGTGTCCGACTTCAGCCAGGTCACGATCTCGCGGCCCGTGAGTTCGAGCCCCGCGTCGGGCTCTGGGCTGATGGCTCAGAGCCTGGAGCCTGTTTCTGATTCTGTGTCTCCCTCTCTCTCTGCCCCTCCCCCGTTCATGCTCTGTCTCTCTCTGTCCCAAAAATAAATAAACGTTGAAAAAAAAAAAAAATAATAAATAAATAAATAAATAAATAAATAAATAAATAAATAAAGATAGTCAAACAGATTAATAGAAAAACAGAATCCGGAAAGAGATCAATACTTAAATGGTCAGCTGACTTTTGACAATAGTACGAATAAATTTTAGTAGAAATAGTTTTTTTTTCAACAAATTTTTCTGGATATCCACATACAAAAAAAATTGAACTTCAATCCATAACTCACATCATGTATAAAAATAAAAATGGATCATTTATATATAAGGTAAAACATAAAATTATAAAAACAATAAAAGATAATGCTGGAACAAATACTGTGGAATGTGGTGATAAAAGATTTCTTAGAAGTACAGGCACTTGGATGGTTTAGTCAATCATCTGACTTCAGCTCAGGTCCTGATCTCACGGTTTGTGAGTTCAAGCCCTGCGTCGGGCTCTGTGCTGACAGCTCGGAGCCTGGAGCCTGCTTTGGATTCTGTGTCTCCCTGTCTCTCTGGTCTTCCCCTGCTTGTGCTCTGCCTCTCTCCTCAAAAATACACGTTAAAAAAATAATAAGATTTCTTAGTTGTAACAAGAGAAGTTCCATACATAAATGATCAATTTGATAAATTAGAATTTATCGAAAATTAAAAACATCAGCTCTGTTTTCAAGATACTTTTAATGACTGTTTCTCAAAGCACTGTATCAGGAATGAAAAAACATAAAATGTGAGAAATTATTTGTCAAACATTTACACACTGGAGGACTTTTGTCCAAAATATGTAAGTAACTTCTAAAACTCAGTAATTAAAAAAAAAAAATTCAATTAAAAATTGGTACATTATTTAACCATAAGGTTCAGCAGAGTTTTAAGCTTTGAGTACTTTTTTAGTATTTTTTTTTTAATCTTTGGACAGGAGACTGCCTGAGAGCTCTTGTTTCCTGCCCTGTCACCTGACCCACAACTCAGGGAATTGGGAGAACCAAGTGCTGCATAGAACTCTAAGACCAAATGCCAGACATGGTCCAACTTGGAAGTAATGTTCTTGGCCCACATTTGTAGAGTGAGCATATGTGTTGATATTTTTTTTTAATTTTATGTTTTACCTAATAAAGCCAAGCTCCATTTCCCATGCCCTTCTTCTCTGGCTCTAGGGAAGCTCATACAGATGGTGAACATGCTACCCTCCGCTCAAAGAGAGACAGAGCGCAAGCTGGGGGGAGTGTGGAGAGACAGGGAGACACAGAATCTGAAGCAGGCTCCAGGCTCTGAGGTATCAGCACAGAACTCCTCTCTGGCTCCAAACCAGAAGATCCAATACCAGGCAGAAGCAAGGGAAAGACAGGGCAGGGAGAGAGTTTACTTATATTGTGTTTCGAACACACACACACACACACACACACACACACACACAGAGTTATTTTCTTTACAAAAGCAAAAAAACAAAACAGGATAGCAACCTTTGAACTATTAAATCTGTTTTATGTTTCACATTAAATCTGTTACACTGCTCAAGAGTTAAAATAAGCTCAAAGGGAAGGCTGATAGCAAAGACAACCAACAGAAGACAGACACTTCAATACCATACTGAGTTATGAAAAAGAATGAGAGTATAAAACACATTTATTTCACATGCCAAGTTTGATTCAGCATCATTGGATGCACATAGAATCTGGAAAGTCCAATGCAAAATGGATTTCTTGGGCTCTACCATTAAAAACCAGTTGCCAAAAGGTTTACCCTCAAAGAAGGCTTATTTAGGGGGAGAAACCACTTTGGTAAGGTAAGTATAAGAAATAAAAGGAGGAAATGAAAGCAAATTACCACTACATACTACAGAAACATATTGAAAGGCAAACATGGCCAAAGAAAAAGCTCCACTGAGGGTAGGGGTAAAAGTGAAAGTATAATGTAGAACTAGGGCCCTGCTCTAAAGGCCAACAACCTGAGCAAGTGAACAAGCAAACGAACAAATAAATGGGGGAGGGGGAGAAAGAAAGGAAGAAAAGAAACAGAAAAAGACCTTGCCCAGTGTCCTGGGGCCCAGGGGGTACTGTGGTAAGTGAGTTAACAGGTAAAATGACAAATAAGCTCATAGAAAGATAATTAGTATCAGTAGTAATTACAAATACAGATTACAACTATAATGTGGTAATACTCTACATTGATTAGAATGGGTAAAATGCAAAAGACTCACCACACCAAGTTTTGGAGAGGATGTAGAAAAACTAGAAATACCATACAGTTTGATTCGTATTTAATTTTCACACAATTATACCTAATAGATAATAAAGACATTTAACAGTTTAAAATATTTGAATGAATAAAAATAATTTCAGCATTACCTCCTTCCTCAGCTCTATGTTCCTCATTTGCAAAATAAAGCTCTCTACAAGATAATATTCTTGAAATGTACTAAGAAACCATAGTGCATATAGATGGGCGACTTGTTCAGAGTAATACAAGTAATTAGATATGAATGAAAGATTTCACAGTCATCTAACAATTAGGTCCAGGCTATTTCCACTATTCCTATGGTCTTGCTAGAATTTGTCTTTGTAGTTTAACAGATGATTATCCTAACAACTTTATTGAGGCATAAATGATATACATTAAAATGTACAGGGGCACCTGGGTGGCCCAGTTGGTTGAGTGTCTGGCTTCGGTTTAGGTCATGATCCTGAGGTTTCTGAGTTGGGGCTCAGCATTGGGCTCTGTGCTGACAGCTCAAAGCCTGGAGACTGCTTCAGATTCTGTGTCTCCCTCTCTCTCCCTCCACCTCCCCCCGCCCAAGCTCAGTCTCTCTCTGCCTCTCAAAAATGAATAAACACGTTAAGAAGTATTTTTTTTTTTAAAGTAAAACTTTCAGGGCACATGAGTGGCTCAGTCGGTTAAGAATCCAACTTTTGGTTGTGACTCAGGTCACGATCTCACAGTTTATGAGTTCAAGCCCCCCATCAGGATACATGCTGACATGTATCCTCTGCAGAGCAGAGGACTGTCTCTCTCCCCTCTTTCTCTCCCCTCCCCTGCTTTCATACATGCACGCTCTCTCTCTCTCAAAATAAATACACATTTAAAAAGTACAAATTTCGGGGCACCTGGGTGGCTCAGTCGGTTAAGTGTCCCACTTCATCCAGCTTCAGCTCAGGTCATGATGTGATGATGGACCCTGTGCTGACAGCTTAGAGCCTGGAACCTGCTCCGGATTCTGCGTCTCCCTCTGTCTCTGCCCCTTCCCCACTCATGCTCTCTCTCTCTCAAAAAATAAACATTTAGAAAAGTACAAATTTCAAGGGTGTAATTAGCATATGTATGCACTTGTGAAACCATCATGATCAAAATAATAAATGTATCTATAACTCCCAAAAGTTTCTGCATCCAAGTTTCTTGGATTTTTACCTGCACAGAATCATATAGAATTTACTTCTTTTTTTTCTGTTTTTAGCTGGCATAATGATTTTGAGATTAATTCATGTTGTGTATATCAACATTTTTGTCTATATACAGACAAGGAATTCTGTGAATACATGACTATTTTATATTTGTAGGGTATTCCTCTCTATACACCCAGGTGACTCTCTTGTATAGGTCTCTTTTCTCAGGTGTAGGTGTGTGTGTGTGTGTGTGTGTGTGTGTGTGTGTGTGTGTGTGTGTGATGCAACTCTAACCTGAAGAGGGACTTGATGAAATATATGGGGAATGAGACTTTTATGAAAAGTAATTCATTTGTGGTAATGAAAGGATGCCTTTCCTAGAGCTTATGGCAAAACACTTTGAGATATTAAGTACATTGTGAGAGGGCACATAAACAAAATTAAAACACAGACATAAAACGGATGACAACAACTGGGTTAAATGGAATGAGAATAGAAAAAAAAAGTATCTTAAAATTTGAAATGTGCTGTGCTGTGTATATCACATGATTCTAAGATAATTAGAATTGCATATTACACTGGAGGTATCTGTTTTCTATAAAACTGTCTGCAACAGATCATTCTGAAACATTATGAACCATATATTTCCCTTCCAAACCTGCCTATCTATTAAGCCCACAAGTAATGAAATTGAAAATCTACACATGAGGAAACCTTTTAATTATACAGAGTAATACAAACACTAAACCAGAGAATGGATTTCAAAAATCCATTTAGAAATAATGTGGGCTGCCTCTTCGAAGCGAACTCTGAGGCTGTGCATTTTCCTGGTAGAGTTCCTTTCTCAATGGTTTGGTTGGTGTTAACAGAATTTTACTTTTTCTCTCTTAAGCTTGTTCTTTTGAATAAAAGAATTCTCATAAGCTTTCTAAGTATACTTTCCTGTCTATAGTATATTTATAATGCTGACAGCTATCCATCCTATATGAGGTAGACCCTTCAGAACAGAAATAATGTATCATTTTCCAATTTTACTACCGTTACCTACTCTCTTTGAAAGAAGGTTGGTGGTTTTGTGTTGCAAATTGGCTCTAGTAGATAGAAAATACAAAAAAAAAATATTTTGAGAAATTAAACAGGGCTCCCAACAACTTGAGAAAAAATATATGCAGTATGAAATGTATTAGGAGAATATTTATGGATATACATTAGTAACATGACATATACATACTATCAAAAAAAGTAGACATTTAGAAATAGATATATTCCTCCAAAAAAACATTTCCTTTATACACAAAATTCTGTGTACTTGTTCCACTGCATTTATTTTATTTATATAAGTATATATTTATGTAATATATATACAAACATATATATATACATGTGTGTGTATATATATGTATATATGTATACATGCATATACATGCATATGTACATATGTATATACATACACACACACATATTTATATATATATATATATATATATGTATTTCTTTATTAAGTAAGCTCTTCACTACTAGCACAACAAATACAGAGTTTGAACTCCCAACCCAGATCAAGACGTGAACTGAGATCAAGAGTCAGATGCTCAACCAACTGAGACACCGAAGAACCCATTGCTCCAATGTGTTTAAAATACCCTGGTATTCTCCTTGTCTCCCTTTTAACTAAGTTAGAAAATACGTATCAATAAATTTATCACTCAAGAAACAGATAAGTGACTACAACTATAAAATACCAACAAAAAATATTTTAACAAATTCTCCTAAATGTACAACTTACAACAAAAATGTATGAAGATTGAAGGCAAGATAGGACTGAAGACAACTGAAAGAAGAGATCCCAAGACCTTGGTTAGACACAGATTTTCTAAACATAAGTTTTAGCACATTGAAATATTCATTTAACTATATTTTGATTAAATATATGAGATCTAGGGATATGAGTGGGCCATGAAACAAAAACACTATATTGTAAAATGGAAACTGAGTCACACACTACGGAATAAAAAGAGAATGGTGATTAGAAAAAGAGGGGGTCACAAATATGCAATATTACTTCTTTTAATACTTAATCTTCTCTTCATAAGTGGTCTGTTTATGTTAAGACAAAAGGAGGAACAATAAGCTTCAACATATTTATGAACTACATGGGGGAAAAAAAAGCATTCAGATATTGGTCAATAGGCAGCAGAGGACTATTATTTCTAGGAGAAGAAGATTAAAAGAAGAGTGAAACTTATAATAGTCCAGTTTACTGACTAGAAAGAATTTCCAGCTTTCAGCACAGGGAAGAGAACCCAAATACCACAGTAGAAGAGATTGAGTGTAGAATTTAGAAGAAAAGATTAGCTCAAAGTTGAACAAATACTACAGAGGAACTTCTCCAATTTTTTCAGAGATGTGCAGAATGATCCCCTTGATTTCTAAACTGAGTATTTTTCTGCACATACATGTGAGGTAGTTGAGCCTTAAGAAGGAAATACTACAAGGAAGTAAACAGAAAAATTCACACAGCTTGCACACAGCCAAAAGTTCATGTTTCCACTAGCCAGAGAAGAAAGACCTGCAAATGCAGGCAGCAATGTGCACAGTTCTCATAAGAGTACTGCGCTAGTGGTGAGGTCATAGCTGCTTTAGGCTTCCCTGACTAAATTAAAAGGTCAGATTTAAAAGGATTAAAGTGAATCCAAATAAAAATAAGCAAATTCACAAAGAAAGAACAGGAAGATTTATTTTAAAATATTTGTTTTATTTTTGACAGAGAGAGAGAGAGAGAGAATATGTGAGCAAGAGAGGGGCAGAGAAAGAGGGAGACAAGATTGAAGCAGTCTCCAAATTGAGAGCACAGAGACTGAGGTGGGGTTCAAACTCACAAACCCTAAGATCATTACCTGAGGAGAAGCCCACCAGGGCTCAAACTCATGAATTCCGAGATCACGACCTGAGTAGAGAAGTTGGTCACTTAACCAAATGAGGCACCCAAGTGCCCCAAAGAAGAGCAATATTTAAAGAAATATAACAAAATCCAGAAAACAACCCTAAGAAGCAAGAAAATGTAACTCATCCCCAGGAGAAATGACAGTCAATAGAAACAGATCCAAGATGACAAAGACAGGTGCAACAAGCATATTAAAACACAATAATAATATTTTCAATATATCAGAATGATAACGGAAATCATGGCAGCAATTTAAATGGAATTTCTAGAAATGGAAAGTACATTATCTGAAATGAAAAACAGACTCTATGAGATTAAAAGCAGATTAGATACTGCAGAATAAACGTTAATATATTTAGACATTAGAAAGGAAAGTAAATCAAACAAGAGAAAAAAAAAGTTAACAAGTTTGCAGTAAGCAGATGGAAATTTAAATATATCATAAATAACCAAGTAACCATGAATAAAAGTAAATAGACTCAAGAGAGGTTCTCCTCAAGAGAGGAACTGGGGTGGACATCATGAGGTGTTTGTGTAACCGTGAACGTCCTGATGACATGAAGTGTGAACTTAAACATGGAGCCCTGGAATTAATAAACTTTTGAGGAAAAATAAATAACTATTTTTATTCTTTTTCTTTCATGGACACATTGCAATTCACAGATAAATATGTCTGAGTCCCTATCATCTTATTTATAGTTAATATCCGCTTTGATGCAGATAGGAACTCTGTATTAAAAGATAAATAGGCATGCTCAGGCACCTTAATGTTTTCTTCTATGTTCTTTCTGCTAACTGGTGCCATGAAAAAAAGATCTCTTTTACTCAGGTTGTGTAGGAGTGGGGATCAAGAGAACCATGGGCCAAAGAATAAGTGATGTAAACTTTGGCAAATTAACAATCAAAAGATGTAAAGGAAGGCAGGTAAAAGGAATTGTAGTACAAGCTAAATTCCTTATTTTTAATAGCTGAGCCTCAAAATAATCAATGATAACTATATTAACTTACTTCTTCTGCAATGTTTTTGCTTGTGTTACTTTTTGTTCTATTTTAGAAGCCTATTTTGCAGGATGATTACCTGATACGATGACAACAGGCTTCCTAGTATGTCAATAGTTCACTTCATCCTTTCCTTTGTTGTCCAATTTTGCTAAAACCAAATAAAATTACTTTAAATAAAATGGTGTATCTAAGTAAATCACTTTAAACACATATGCATACATATTAATCTATATAAAAACTATCCATCCTTCTATTCCTTCTCCCATCTTTAAATTTACATAGAAAAATATTTGGTTAGGTCTTTTCAATACCTAGTATGTTATTTCTGGTTGGTGAAAGTTGTAGAAATTGTGTTTATGTTTCTTTTACAATCTCACTTTATTATTTAATTTCTCGAGATAACCAGCATGCATCATTTTACTTGGAAAACAGTTTACGGCTTAAAATATCATTTAAGATTTATCCAAATTCTCTGGGAGTAAGTTGAGATTTTATAAATTTTCTGTGGATAAATATAGAAATATTTTATATTTGCATAATAAAAATACAAAACTGAATATGTCTAAAGAACATTTTATACCTCTTAATTTCTTTAACTTTTAAAAAAAAAATAATGGTTATGAGAGAGAGAGAGACAGACGGAGAGACAGAGAGACAGAGGAGCTGTCAGCACAGAGCCTGATGTGGGGCTTGAAACCACATGCGAGATCATGACCTGAGCTGAAGTTGGATGCTCAACCCATTGAGCCACCCAAGCGCCCCATAATTTCTTTGCTTTTATCTGAAGGGAGTATATTAAACTGGAAAGCAAACACCTCAAGTCATAAATACGTTCATTTTTAAAAGCAAAAGGTTAAAAAACAATAAATTACTTGACAATAAGGTAATGGTCAAACGAAGAAACATTAACTGAATGCAATACAATCCACTTGTACTACTTATGAATTGTATAAACCAACATGAAAATGCTTGATAGAATTTTAGAGAGAATTCAGGAAATAAAATTTTATACATCAAATGTTCACAATTATGTAAACATGCCTGAATCAATAGATGAGAACACATCAAAACCACCATTTTCTTGGGATAATTTGGGGTTTTTTTGTTTCTAGTTTTAGCTCTTTGGTATTTTAAAAATTTGTTCTGATCATTTTTTTTTGCCATAGAGTAAATATAAAGTATTTTAAAAGTTTGCATATATAAAAGTGAGGAGAGAATAATATCTTTCTTCAGTAAATATCTGGTGATCATTCATTTTACAAGTTACTTTGTTATCTCTTTGAAAGGCAGATAAGATCCGTAGGGCTTGTGGGGAATAAAGCAAGAAGTCAATTTCAATAAAAGGAAGGGAGAAGAAACACTTTACAACAAGCCCTTTTAGCCCTTCAAGAGCCTTAGCTCTGCTCCCCTTGTGAACTTATTTAGCAGGGATTTAAGTAAATCTAGCCCAATCTTTAGAAAAAACACAGCATGAAATTCTACTGTGTCACTGGTGTCTTTGGCAAGGTATGCCTCATACCTTATCTGGAGTATAGACTTATGAATTCGTTTTAGAACTGAGTCCCATCAGTGTCTTTTTACTTCCTGTTTTTTGTTTGTTTGTTTTATGTTTTGTTTTGTCCCCCCCACCACCATCCTTAAGGATCTCAGTAAGTTCATCAGACTGGATCCTCCTTATTGACAGATGAATCCTGGGCTTTCCACATTTACAAGAATACCTCTGGAATAACCCCTTTTTCTATTATGTTTCCTTCCATCAGTACCTAGTCCTAAGTTACTGAAGACACTATTTCTGACCACTGTTCCTGCTTTCTTTTGCATAACCTGCTCCCTTAGGAGGTTCAAAATTGACATGTTAACAGGGATGACTGTACTAACCAGAAAATGAGTTGGAGTTCAGGGTACCTTAAAAGTTCTTACAAATAATTAAGAAACTAGTAGCAATTAGTAGTGTTTAAAGTATGTGAAAGTAAGAATGTGGCTGTGTGAGAGAGACAGAGACAGTAACTTTTTTCTTTTAATTTAAAATATTTTATTTATATTTTTGAGAGAGAGAGAGCATGAACAGGTAGGGGCAGAGAAGGAGGCGGACAAAGATTCCAAAGCAGGCTCTTCACTGATAGCAGTGAGCCCCTTGTGGCGGTTAAACTCACAAACCTGAGATCATGACCTGAGCAGAAGTCAGAAGCTCAATGAAGTCACCCAGGCACCCCACGGAGAGAATTTTTAACACCACTACAACTACCGGTGAGATTAACCTGTCCTGTAGTTGTCAAGAGCCCTACTGTGATAGAATAGTTGCTTACAATCAGTTGACGGGGTGTTGTGTGTAACATGATTTTGTGTAATACAGTTTTGGATTAATTTGAGTAGATAATTTAAGTGCATTGTTGTCATTTTCATTTCCTTGGATTTCACAATAGTCCCTTATTTGATAGATAAGCAGGAAAGCATTCAGCACCAGAATTTCAGCATTCAAGTACAAATATGTTGTGATGAGCATGTGAAAGACTGATTAGGAGGGCTGTTGATAAATTAACACTGAGAATGAGATACACCCAAGGCTTCTTTTTCTACTGAGGGTAAAACTAACTCTCTGAAAGGAAAAGTGACATTTCCAAGGTCACATAGCAAGTTGGCTTCTATTTTTTTCTCCCGGTCTTTGAATTCTTTCTACTCCACCTTCATGCCACATTATTGATATCGATGTAGAACATTTGGCATAGTGATAGGAAACTCAAGCCAATGGCAATCCCCTATGCCAGGGGCATGGCTCGCGGTTTCTGTACAATTTTTAAGGAGCTATACCTAGTGTTTTCAAAGAGGAAAATCAATGGACTCCTCTAGTGGCTTTCATTTATTCTTGTTTTGTCATTTTCAGCTCCCATTAACTTTTCCAGATGCTGCAAAAATGAAAAAAAAATGTGCAAAATGGCTCAAATTAATGATGTGCCATATGCAATTTTCAACTGCTTTTAATAACATCCTTTGGAAAACACAGACTTCATCTTCAGACAGTGAACAATAGGAAGTTGTGAAATCCCTAAGTTAATGTTGAAATATATTTTTTGCAAATCACATCAAAAAATTCTCAGCATCTGATTAGCCTAAATATTTAATTAGTTCTGAAAATGTGATAGAGAAAAACAGTTAACACATGGAATCTTCTGACAGATAATCTGTTATTTACAGACATTTTTACTGATGTCCCTGAAGCTGCTGGGATGATGAACTATTTCCCAAATCTAAAGTCTATATGGCTTCTCAGGAGCAGATGGCAAGAAAGTGTCTCAGTTGATAAAAGTACTGGTAACCCAGTGGCATTTACTTAAAAAATAGTAATTGTTTATGAGGCTGCTGCAACATTTTTAGATTTTAAACAAGATTAAGATATATGCTAATTTCAGTAGACTGTTAATGTGGCTTGCTATTTCAGGCACACTGTATGTTTTTTTCTTTTTTTTTTTTTTCTTAAATAATTTACTTAATACAAAATATAAAGTAATCATGTGTAGACAGAAAAAAACAGGTGTTTTCTATAGATTAGCACGTTGTGCGTTAGTAGTTGTTAAGCAAGTTTACCTTTTTGACCTTCTATTTACTCATCTCTACATGGATAGGATTTAAATGAAATTTGGGAAGTCTTTGTAATATTAAAAAAGTAAGTATTAGTGAGAAGAAGACTATTTATCTTTTTATTTTGTGGAAAGAAAAGAGCAAAATTTTGATAAAAATAAAAGAATAAGAGAATGTAAATTTCCATGAATGTGTTTTGGAAACATATTTAACAGTGTTAGGTAAAATGAATCCATAGCTGAGATCACTGGCTTAATGTGAGACATTGTGTCAATAGTTTTCTGCTAAGCATAGTCCCCTATAGAAAATGAGTTTTTCTCTCTCCTACATAGGGCTGTAATCGTCAGATTATTTAAGGGGTAAGGAAGTTCATTCTTAGCACTTGGAGGAAGGCTAGTTCTGACTGTTGGTAGAAAGACTTCCTAAGGGTAGTGCAACTCTTGAGAAAAGTAATGAGCAGCCAATGAGATTTCCTGCTGCAAAGGACACTTGAAGCGTCTACCTTGACGTTTCTTAGTGGGAAAATAGGAGTGAGATGAATATTGCATCTTTACTATGTCCTACATGCTATTGTTGACACATTACAACCCTATATCATTTCATTTTTCAAACCACCATGATGTAAGAACAACAGGAATAATGAACAGTTTTTAAGCGCCTTTCAGGACCTATTACAAGAAATTACCTGTTTAATTCTCACAGCAGCTCTATGTGATAACCTAACTCAGAGATGAAGAAAAGAGATTGAATTTAAAAGTTTTACCACAGATATAGATCTTGTAAGTGGTAAAACCACGATTTTACTTCCTGATTATAGGCTCTTCACCCCAAGCTACCCCACCTCTTCATTAGGCCCCTTTTATTATCCCCTTTAATTATCCCCTTTTATTTTAGTGCTACTGAAGTTCCTAAGTAATGCACCCCATGTCACACAACTCAGAAGGAGAGGAGGTAGAATTTGAACTCAAAGCCATCAACCATTAGTCCCACTCCCTTTGCCTTGTTAACTTTGCATGAGAGTGTCCACAGCAAGCTTCCTAAGGATGTTCTGAAGGAGAAGGCCATTTCAGGGTAGATTTGTGTGTGTTTTCTCCTACTTTTCTCAACCTATGACCTCAGGGTGCCTAGCTGGTGCAGTCAGTTGAGCATCTGACTTTGGCTCAGGTCATCATCTCAGGGTCCATGAGCTCGAGTCGTGCATCAGGCTCTGTGCTGACAGTTCAGAGCCTGAAGCCTGCTTCGGATTCTGTGTCTCCCTCTCCCTCTGCCCTTCCCACACTCATGCTATGTCTCTGTCAAAAATAAACAAACATTAAAAAAAATTTAAACTTATGACCTCATTGCTACTTCCAATACCATGTCCTAACCAATGACTTCTTCATATTCCAACAAAGTAGATCTCATCCATGATACTTCCTATGAAGCTCTTCTTGACTCTTCTTTTAATGCCTAACTTTTCTTCTAATTTTTTTTTATATTTTATTTTATATTTGAGAGAAAGAGTGAGAGACAGAGAGTGAGAGAGACAGTGCACGCACAGATAAGCAGGGGAAGGGCAGAGAGAGGGAAACACAGAATCCAAAGCAGGCTCCAGGCTCTGAGCTGTTAGTAGAGAGCCCGATGCCGGGCTCGAACTCACGGACCGCAAGACCATGACCTGAGACGAAGTCTGACGCTCAACAGACTGAGCCACCCAGGCGCCCCATAATGCCTAACTTTTCTTCTATGTCTTTTATAACCCTCTCACTTATTATCTTATCTCCCTCTCTTTAACAATTGCTATTTACCTAAGCCCATTATTCAGCAGGCTAACAAACCATTTATTAGGAAGTATTTAACCTTACCACCATATGTTTATTCCTACCCTTCTAATTTAATTCCACTATGAATAAAATCCAGATTCTCTTTATCTATAGTAAAAATGAAAGTTAATCAAAGTATTCTAGCTGGCAGAAAGGATCATTCAGCCTTTTTTTTTTTTTTTTTTTTTTTTTTTTTGCACAGTCATGGTGCTTGGTAGGTCAATATTCTTTGTTAGGAATCATAAATGTTGCTGACACTTAAAGACAGTGTTACTTTTAGGAATCAGCATCCCTGGATGAGGCCATATGAAGTTACCTTCAGCAAGAGCCTTCTTAGCCTCTTAGATGGCTTGGGTAATATGCAGTCAAGCAAGAATGAGATCTTACTTAGACACACATAAACATGCAACAATACAACACACCTAAAAGAATTTGTTTAAAAATGTATAAAACATGTATTGTTCATCATAGTTTTTCATTTAACAATACATAGGCACTTATATTTCTCTTCATGCTTCTAAACAGCTAAAATATTTTTTTTTCCAAACAGAAAAAATATCATTATAAATATTGAGTTATCAGGACCAGTTCATACTCTGAAGTCACAAGCATGTACCTTGACCCTAAAAGAAGAGGGAAGGCATAGAAGAGAAGGGTAGTCAGAGAAGAGTTTTCTCACAACACTATAGGGGTTTTAGATTCCTGGTATTTGAACTTTCTTACTTTTGGTTTCTCCCTTTGAAGTCACTTCTGCTTTGGGGCAGATGCAAGCTAAACCTGTGGTGGGAACTGGAGATTCTACAGTAAATACACCAGGTATATGGCGGCTGTTGAAGAGGAGTTAAGATAGCAGAGAACTAGGGCGACCGGGATTTCCCTAGTCACTCAAACACAGCTATATTGAGGTCAGAGCACTTGTAACACCCAGGAAATCAATGTGTGGAGTGACAGAAGGATCTCCCACAGGTGGAGGGAAACAGCTCGGTGGGACACAGGTGCATGTATGTGAACTGGGGGAGGTAAAACAGCATAGCCACGGAGGGGAGGCAACCCCGTCTGTGGAGAGACAAAAAGGAAAGACAAAGAGGCTGTGGGATTGCGCTATTGTGCTAGTGCAGGAGAAAAACTTTTCTGGAACATAGACTGGGGAATGAGCAATATGGAAAGTACCGGTTTCTACTTTGCAAACGGTTTCTGGAGCTGAAGATCAGGGTTTTTAAAAGCGCACAACTTTCTCCAGACTAGAGCCAGGCTGTGTGTCAATGGCTGAGAGGGGAGCCATTCCCTGGGTGTGGTAGTGATCTCAAGGGCACATTCAGAGAGAACAGTCTCCCCTTCCTCGAGTACTGTGGGAAGAGAGATTATTGCCTCCCCAAGGACAAGAGGCCATGCAGGCAACAGCCATAGGCCCTGTAGCAGCAGGGTTGGGTGGCACTACACTAGAACAGGGTCCAGGTGGTGCAGGGCCCCTTAAGATACAGGTCCTGAATTCCAGCTGAGCACCTAGGAGGCACAGGAGACTGGAGCAGGGCAAGCGGGGCCCATTCTACTCTCTGAGGCCCGCCTGAACAGCACGATGGGAGTCACCCAGCCTGGGGAGGAGACACTGCAGTGTTGCCATTTTTCTCCCCATCACCAACATGGTAGGGCTTCAGGGAACAGCACAGCGGCCCCCACAGGAAGTGGGACCCACCTCCACCACACCTTCCCCTCTATGCCTGGCAACTGCTTATCTACTGGAGCATGACTGACACTGAGTGAACCAGATGGCCTCCCTCCAGAACAGCAAAGCCACTGGTCCCAGGCACCATCAGACAACTGACTTGCGGTTTGGTATGTTAATCTGTTTCTCTCTCTTTTTATCTCTTTTCTTTCCTTCTCTTATTTTTCTTTCTACCATCTTATTTTCTCCTTTGGAATCAGGCTCATAGTCTCTGATTTCATTTTTGGTCCCTTCTTCTTCCTCCTCCGCCTCCTCCTCCTTCTGTTCTTCTTCTTCTTTCTTCTCCTTCTCCTCCTTCTTTTTCCTTTCTCTGTTTTGTTGAATCAGGCATTTTTACTGTATTCTTTTTACACCTTTACGATATCTCCTTCTTTATTTTGCTTTTTCTTTCTCTGGATTAGGCCTTATAGTTTCTTTGATACTCTGCTTGTTTTCTCCCCCCGCCCTTTCATTTTTCTCTTTGTATGGGATCAGGTTCCCTGCCCTTTCCATTTCTTCCAGGGTTACTTCAATGAACAAATCAAAGGACACCTGGTGGAAGGTCCAAACAATCCACCACTGTAAGCAAGGAAGACCTTTGCAGAGGACTAACCAGTGTGAGAGAGGAGCCAAATGTGCAACAACAGAGTACATACAACATACCCCAAAAACACCTCCTGAGGGGCCAGGCCCTGGACAGTGTATGACCCCTTTTTAATATAGTAGTGCTCACAGGTGCAGGACACATGGTGAGCTATTGAAACATGTAGAAGACAGAAAACTGGCCAAAATGATCAAGGGGAGGAATTCTCCTCAAAAGAAAATCCAGGAAGAAATGACAGCCAGGGAATTGCTCAAAACAGATATAAACACTATATCTGAACTGGAATTTAAAATGACAGTCATAAGACTAATAGCTGGGCTTGAAGAAACATAGACAAGAGCAGTGAATCTACTGTTGCAGAGACAGAAGGCCTAAGAAATAGTCATGATGAATTAAGAAATGCTATAAATGAAATACAAAATAAACCACAGTGACAGCAATGAAGGAAGAAGCAGAGGAGCGAATAGGTGAAATAGAAGATAAAATTATGGCAAATGATGAAACTGAAAAAAAGAGGGAAAGGAAATTACTAGATCACAAGAGGAGAATAGAGACCTAAGTGATTCAATGAAATGATATCCTTATCATAGGAGTTCCAGAAGAAGAAGCCAGAGAGAAAGGGGCAGAAGTTTTATTTGAACAAATTATAGCTGAGGACTTCCCTAATCTGGGAAAAGAAACAGGCATCCACATCTACGAGGCATGGAGAACTTCTTTCAAAATCAACAAAAACAGGTCAACACCACAACATATCATAGTGAAACTGGCAAAATACAAAGATAAAGAGAGCATTCTGAAAGCAACTAGGGACAAGTGGACCTTAACCTACAAGGGTAGACACATAAGGGTAGTAGCAGATCTGTCCATTGAAACTTAGCACACCAGAAGGGAGTGGCAGGAAGTAGTCAACGGACTGAAAAGGAAAAATATGCAACTGAGAATCCTTTATCCAGCAAGGCTATAATTCAGAATAGGAGAAATAAAGCCTTCACCAGACAAACAAAAACTAAAGGAGTTCATCACCACTATGCCAGCCCTGGAGGAGATCCTAAGGGGACTCTACGAGTGGAAAGCTGCCAAGATTACAAAGGACCAGAGACATCACCACCAACATGAAACCTACGGACAACACAATGATACTAAATTATATCTTTCAATAATCACTCTGAATGTAAATAAACTAAAAGCCCCAAAAGACATAGGGTATAGGAATGGATAAAAAAGACAAGATCCATCTATATGTTGCCTGCAAGAGACTCATTTTAGACCTGAGGACACCAGTAGATTGAAAGTGAGGGGATGGAGAACCACCTATCATGCTACTGGGCTTCAAAAGAAAAGCAGAATAGCCATACTTATATCAGAAAACCAGATTTTATTTAAAAAAAAATTAACGTTTATTCATTTTTGAGAGACACAGAGAGATAGAATATGAGTGGGGGAGGGGCAGAGAGAGAGGGAGGAAAAGAATCCAAAGTGGGTTCCAGACTCAGAGCTGTAAAGCAAAGAGCATGATGCAGGGCTCAAACCCATGAACTGTGAGATCATGACCTGAGCCAAAGTCAGATGCTTAACAGATCGAGCCAACCAGGTGCCTTGAGACAAACCAGATTTTAAAACAAAGACTGTAACAAGAGATGAAGAAGGGCATTATACCATAATTAAGAGGTCTATCCATCAAGAAGAGCTAACAATTGTAAATGTTTATGCCTTCAACAGGAAAGCATCCAATTATATAAATCGATTAATCATAAACATAAATAAATTTATAGATAATAATATCATGATTGTAGGGGACTTTAATACTTCACTTACAACAATGGACAGATCATTGAGAGAAAATCAATAAGGCAACAGGGTTCTGAATTTCACAGTGGACCAGATGGACTTAACTGATATATTTAATATATCTTAAGTCCTTAAGATATATTTAGTATCTGCTAAATTGGAGTATTTAATACTCCACTTACACCAATGGACAGATCATAGGCAGAAAATCAATAAAGAAACAAAGGCTCTGAATCACACATTGGGCCAGATGAGCTCACCAGATATATTCAGAACTTTTCATCCAAAAGCAGCAGAATACACATTCTTCTTGAGTGCACATAGATCATCATCCAAAATAGATCACATAGGGTCACAAAACAGCCCTCAACAAGTATAAAAGGAATGAGATCATACCGTGCATAGATCACAACACTATGAAACATGAAATCACCCACAAGAAAAAATTTAGAAAGCCCCCAAATACATGAAGGTTAAAGAACATCCTACTAAAGAATGAATGGGTCAACCACTCATTAAAGAAGAAATTGAAAAATATATGGAAGCAAATGAAAATGGAAACATGACAGTTCAAACCCTTGGGGTGCAGCAAAGGCCATCCTAAGAGGAAATACATTGCAATTCAGGTCTACCTCAAGAAGCAAGAAAGGTCCCAACTACACAACCTAACTTAACACCTAAGGGAACTAGAAAGGCAGTAGCAGAGAAAGCCTAAAGCCAGCAGAGGAAGACAAATAATGAAAATTAGAGCAAAAATAAACAATACAGAATAAAAACAAAACAAAACAAAACAGTAGAACAGATCAATGCATCGAAGAGTTGGTTTTTTGAAAGAATAAACAAAACTGATAAACCCCTAGCCAGACTTCTCATAAACAAGAGAGAACCGAAAGAGACAAAATCATGAATGAAAGAGGAGAGATCACAACCCAAGCCAGAGAAATACAAACAATTATTAGAGAATATTATGAAAAACTATATGCCAACAAACTGGATAATCTGGAAGAAATGGAAAAATTCCTGACACTCACACAGTACCAAAACTCAAAAGAAAAGAAATAGAAAATGTGAACAGACACATAAACAGTAAAGAAGTTGAACAGGTTATCAAAAATCTCCCAAAAAATAAGAGTCCAGGGCCAGATGGCTTCGCAGGGGAATTCTACCAGACATTTAAAGCAGAGTTAATATGTATTCTTCTCAAGCTCTTCTAAAAAATAGAAAAAGAAGGAAAGTTTTCAGATTCATTCCATGAAGCCAGCATTACCTTCCTTCCCAAACCACACAAAGACCTCACTAAAAAGGAGAATTACAGGCCAAAATCCCTGATGACCGTGGATGCAAAAATTCTCAACAAGATACTAGCAAAAAAATTCAACAGTATATTAAAATAATTATTCACCATGATCAATTGGGATTAATTCCTGGGCTGCAGGACTGGTTCAATATTCACAAATCAATCAACATGATACATCACATTAATAGAAGAAAGGATAAGAACCACATGATCCTGTCAATAGATGCAAAAAAAGCATTTGACAAAATAGAGCATCCTTCCTGAATAAAAACCCACAAGAAAGTTGGTATAGAAGGAACATAGCTTTACATCATAAAAGCCATATATGAAATGCCCACAGCTAATATCATCCTCAGTTGGGAAAAAGGGAGAGCTTTTCCCCAGAGATCAGGAACGTGACAGGGATGTCCACTCTCACCACTGTTGTTTGACATAGTGTTGGAAGTCCTAGTCTCAGCAATAAGACAACAGAATGAAATAAAAGGAATCTAAATTGGCAAAGAACCTCCAGTCTTCATAGATGACATGGTAGTCTACATGGAAAACCCAAAAGCCTCCACCAAAAAAATGCGAGAGCTGATACGTGAATTTAGCAATGTTGCAGGATATAAAATCAACGTACAGAAATCAGTTACATTTCTATATACCAATAATGAAGCAACATAAAGAGATATCGAGGAATAAATCCCACTTACAATGCACCAAGAAATATAAAATACCTAGAAATAAACCTAACTAAAGAGGTAAAAGATCTTTACACTAAAAACTATAGAAAGATTATGAAAGAAATTGAAGAAGACACAAAGAAATGAAAAAAAAACATTCCATGCTCATGGATTGGAAGAACAAATATTGTTAAAATATTGATACTACCCAAAGCAATCTACACGTTCAATGCAATCCCAATCAAAACAGCACCAGTATTGTTCACAGAGCTTGAACAAACAATCCAAAAATTTGTGTGGAACCACAAAAGACTCCAAACAGCCAAAGTATTATTGAAAAAGAAAACAAAAGCAGGAGGCATTGCAATCCCAGGCTTTAGACTGAATTACAAAGCTGTAATCATCATGACTTTATGAGATTGGCCCCAAAATAGGCACATAGGCCAATGGAATATAATAGAGAACCCAGAAATGGACCCACAAACGTATGGCCAACTAATCTTTGACATAGCAGGAAAGAGTGTCTGATGGAACAAAGACAGTCCCTTTAGCAAATGGTGCTGAGAGAACTGGACAGCAACATGCAGAAGAATGAAACTGGACCACTTTCTTACAACACAGACAAAAAAAAAATTCAAAATGGATGTAAGACCTAAATGTGTGACAGGAAGTCATCAAAATCCTACAGGAAAAAAACAAGCACCAACCTCTCTGACAACAGCCACAGAAATTTTTTATTGACATGTCTCTGAAGCAAGGGAAATAAAAGCAAAAATGAACTACCTGGATCTCATCAAGAGAAAAAGCTTCTGCTCTGCAAAGGAAACAATCAATAAAACTAAAAGGCAATTGATGGAATGGAAGATGATATTGTCAAACAACATATTGGATAAAGGATGAGTATCAAGAAATCTATAAAGAACTTCTCAATCTCAACACCCAAAAAACAATACAGTGAAGAAATGGGCAGAACACATGAATAGACACTTTTCCGAAGAAGACATCCAGATGGCAAACAGACACATGAAAGATGCTCAACATCATTCATCATCAGGGAAATACAAATCAAAACCACATTGAGATACCACGTCACACTGGTCAGAGTAGCTAAAATTAACAACTTAAGAAATAACAGATGTTGGCAAGGATGTGGAGAAAGGGGAACCCTCTTGTGCTGTTGGTGGAATGCAACCTGGTGCAACCACTCCATAAAACAGTGTGCAGGGTACTCAAAAAGTTAAAAATAGAATTACCCTACACCCAGGAATTGCACTATTAGGAATTTATCCAAAGGATACAGGACTGCTTATTCGGAGGGGCACGTGCACCCCAATGTTTATAGCAGTGCTATCAACAATAGTCAAATTATGGAAATAGCCCAAACGTCCATCGACTGATGAATGGATAAAGATGTGGTATATACACACAATGGAATACTACTTGGTGATGAAAAGAATGAAATCTTGCCATTTCTAACAACCTGGATGGAACTGGAGAGTATTATCCTAAGCAAAATAAGTCTGTCAGAGAAAGATATCAAATGAAATCTCTCATATGTGAAATTTGAGAGACTGAACAGATGCTACACGGGCAGAGAAGAAAAAATAGGAAAATAAAGACAGAGAGAGAGAGGCAAACCACAAGACACTCTTAAACACAGATAACAAAATGAGGATTGATGGGGGTGGGGAAAATGAGTGATGGGCTTTGAGGAGGGCACTTGGGATGAGCACTGGGTGTTGTATCCAAGTGACGAATCATGGAAATCTACTCCTGAAGCCAAGACTACGCTGTATTTTAGCTAACGTGAGAATAAAATAAATTAAATACATAAAAATACATAAAAATAAAAAATAATAAGTAAAAACAGAATCATGTACCTCAGGTAGGTTTTAACTTTTCTTTTACAGTAAAACATTTATGTGAATGTTTTATCAGTGATTAAAACCCACCAGGTTCACACACACACATTTCATATATTTATCAGTTGAGGTTAGCAGTGACAGAAGCAGATTCCTTCTCTACTTCAAAGATACCCAGTTTGACCATTTGTTTCCCCAAGAGTACTTCTCAGGATTGAGAATATAAATCCACGTATCCACATCTGTTAATTGAGCTTTTTTCAGTTCACATAAGTTCTGTTGACATTTTTCATGGGATAGAATTAATGGATTCTTATATAGTTGGAACTGTTCAATACTTTTGTACAGAGACAAGGCATTGCTCTCTGGAACTCTAGTTGTGCTATGTAGTCTTTAAGAAAACAATGCCACTTTTTCTGCTTAGATGGAGTTGGCATGTGTCAAGAAGCCTTGATCAACTTCCATATAAATTATCCAAGAAAGTAATATTGGTATGATAAATGAAACACTTCAGATATATACAGAAGCATACACATTTTAGACATTGTTGCTTTCACAAGACTTTAATAAAGTTTTTAATGTTTATTTTTGAGAGCGAGTGAGCACAAGTCGGGGAGGAGGAGAGAGAGGGGGACAGAGAATCTGAAGTGGGCTCTGTGCTGACAGCAGAGAGCCTTATGGGGGACTCAAAATTACAGATCATGTTATTATTACCTGAACCAAAGTCAGATGCTCAACTGACTGAGCCATCCAGGTACCCCAACAAGATCTTGACATCCTATTATTTACGAGTATAATGCAAATGTTAGTGTGTGTCTGTGTAAAGATGGGGGGATTAGAAAGCTAGTCAGGTCCTTTATTCATATCAACACTTACCAGAAAACAATAAAATTATGTGTTTTCTTGTACCATCCTATTCTTCATTTCTCAGAGATAAAGCAAATTAGAGAAAGAGAGGCAGTTTAATAAATATGCTTTTGCCAGGTCTTGCAAAAGAAACTAACAAAGAAAATATCTGGAGAAAAAGACCAAAGCATGTAATTTCTGTAACCACAGGAGATCTTTTCATTAGCCTCCTCTTTGGTTCTTAATAGTTTTCCAGATGCATCTGGGGACTGGTATGATGATTATTTCTGTACAATTGCTCTATCTTTTTAATGATACACAGAAGTTCAATCTGACAGAGAAAAGAGAAAAATTCTATCTAATCTGCTTTCAGTTATGATAAAGCCATCAATGATAATGTTATGCTAAAATAAAATTGGATTCCAGGTACCTTTTAAGTATTTGAGACATTTCAAACACCACCGAAACCCTAATAATTAGCTCCAAGCAACTCTTGCTTACCTGCAAGGATCAGTAAATGCTTAGGGAGACCTAGCAACTCCTTCTCCTATTGGTGCTAATGAAGTATGAAATAGACTAATTGTATCTTACTTCTCTGCCAGTTTTTTTTTTTTTTCTACCATAGAGTGTAAGGACAATTCTCTCCCTACCAGTTCTCCTTCTTTCCAAATTTCTCATAAGGAAACACAACCAAGGACAGCACCACCACCAACACTAACATCATTGTATCTACATAAACTTCATCATTCTACACATATTGAGACTAGCTTCATCCAACTTTGTCTCTCCCCAGTATCTTCTCCACACAGAAGTCTGTTTGACCATTTTACCTAAAACTCATAAATTTTGGTCTAAAAATGAAAAACAAACCATTCATGGCCCGCGCGGCCTCTGTATAGCCTGACTCCTGCCTATTTTCAGGGCCATGTTCAGCATGATCATCATTATACTCTGGCTGCTCTAATCACAGTGTTTTTCTTCCATTTCCTCATCTTCTCCATGCTCTCTTTGGGGCCATTTCACAGTCTGTTCCCTCTTTTTGAAGCAATCTTACCTATATTCTTCACTTTGGTGACTTCAATTTTTATTTAGATCTCATTTCACTTCTCACCTTTGTAGAAATACTACCCTTCTTATTAACATGAACGTGTGTTGGAGGTAAGCTGAACACTCTTGGATTATTATAGGCAAAATAGGATCAATTTTATACTTTCATATGCTATTCCTACCACTAGGTCAAGTTATCTTATACATTCCTATGTCATTATAAAGAACTTAATATCAATTATTTCATTATAATATTTATGTATTTATTTGATATATGATTAATGTGTATCTGCATGATTAGACTGATGAATAGAGGGGTAATTCCATATAGAACATGCCGTATATGGCATGCAATACATATATCACAGAGTATTAAAGGCTACAGAACATTGTTGTATCAGGTAATGTCTAATATATTGCATTTATTATTTTCTTTATTCTCCACCCAAAACTGGTACCGCTAGCTATGATTACAACGCTTTATAGTTGATTGATAAAAATAGCATACTGAAAGCAAGTAATAAAACTTTTTGCGGGCGCCTGGGTGGCTCAGTCGGTTAAGCATCCGACTTTGGCTCAGGTCATGATCTCGCAGTCCGTGAGTTCAAGCCCCACGTTGGGCTCTGTGCTGACAGCTCAGAGCCTGGAGCCTGCTTCGGATTCTGTGTCTCCCTCTCTCTCTGACCCTCCCCTGTTCATGCTCTGTCTCTCTGTCTCAAAAATAAATAAACATTAAAAAAATTAAAAACTTTTTTTAATCCATATCCACTATTCTAAGATATATCCGAGTCACTACCATCCCCTGGATTTCTGTGACCTTTTTAAGGGGGGGGGGAGGGGGGGAAGAGGGAGAGAAAGAGAGAGAGAGAGAGAGAGAGAGAGAGAGAGAGAGAACACCTAAGGGAGGGGCAGAGGGAGAGAGAGAATCCCAAGCAGACTCCATGCCCAGCTCGGAGACTGTCCCTGGGTTCAATATCATGAACCGTGAGATCATAACCTGAGTTGAAATCAAGAGGAGGACACTTAAACAACTAAGCCACCCACGCACCCCTGTAACTGACCTTTTCTAATCTTATTTAAAAAAAAAATCTCAACACAGTAACACACAGACTGTAGTTCCTAAATGTTAATTTCAATACCATCATACTTCTCTTTAAAACCCTCCAAAGCTTTCCCATCTTCCTTGTACTACAACCCCAAATCCTTGGAATCCTCCTTCAAGAAATGTCAGAATAGCCTGTAGCACATTGTTAATTTTTCAGATAACATTTATAAACTCTGCACCAAAGTTGAACTTACATACTCACACACACATACATAAAGTATTATTTGAAGGAAGGGAGACTGAAAAAAAAAGAAGAAAAGAGGGAAAAGAGAAGGATTTCCAAACCTAGAAAAAAAGGACATAAGGTAATTTCGTTATATGCTTTTTACCTGAGGGAAGTCCACATTGTTATGCATGTGTTGAACACAAACAGAGAAATCACAACATTACTGGACTGAGGACTAACAATACAAAGTTTGGAGATGCCAGACCAACTGCAAAATTAGGGGAATATCTGGAAAAGTAGTACTCTACAGATTTGGGAATAGAAAATCTGAATATAAATACTGCTAAAATCCTTGCATAA
Organism: Prionailurus viverrinus; assembly: GCF_022837055.1. Lineage (NCBI taxonomy): Eukaryota > Metazoa > Chordata > Mammalia > Carnivora > Felidae > Prionailurus > Prionailurus viverrinus. The sequence goes on along the minus strand of NC_062575.1, from coordinate 23,504,736 downwards.
CACCTGTATTGTGCTTGCACGAGGGAGATGGGGAGACACCAAAGAACCAATTAAAAAGAAACAAAAACAAAAACATCTAAAATGATGAAAGCAATGAGCAGAGATTTCAGCTGCTCCTCATGACAGGAAAGACAGATTTTGAGTTTTGAGTCAGCCAAAGTGACTGGATGATAGAACAAAAATGAACAGTGTCTGACGGAAAGTGAGAGAATCCAGATTCTCTAAAACATTTTATCTACAAGGACGACAGTATGATTCAAATTACTAAGCATGGGAAGAAGTAGGAACATTTTCTTCTTGATCAAAAGAACAAAATAGTCAACAGAAATGATACCATGTTAGAATTTGTAGGAAAAAAAAATCCTTTTAAAAGAGCCAACATAAATGGATTCCAATACAGAAAGAAAAGCATAGTTGTAGTGAATAAGTTGGTAAATATCATCAATAAAAATAAACCAAAAGACTAACATAGAGTTTATTGTAGTGAAACCTACAATATTGTACAGAAACCTAAAAAAAAATAATACCACATGGGCTTCAAGGCAGAACAGATGAAACAAAAAAATAAATTAACTTGAAGATATGACAAGAGAAATTATTCAAATACAAAGAAGTAAGAAAAATAAATGAAGAAAAAATAATAGGGCCTCCTACATTCATAGGGCAATACGACAAAAATGAAAATATTTGTAACCAATTTCACAGGAAAGAAAATAATTAATGGGGCAGACAAGAATATTACAAGAAGTAGAGGCCTTAAATTTCTAAAATTTGATGGAACACAAACATACATTAAAAAAAGTCAGGGGGCGTCTGGGTGGCTCAGACGGTTAAGCGTCTGGCTTCCGCTCCTATGATATCACAGTTCACGAGTTCGAGCCCCACATCGGGCTCTATGCTGACAGCTCAGAGCCTGGAGCCTGCTTCATTCGGATCTTGTGTCTCCCTCTCTCTCTCTCTGCCCCTCCCTCGCTTGCATTCCCTCTCTCTCTCAAAATAAATAAGCGTTAAAAAAAGTCAGGAAACATGAAACAGAATCAATACAGTAAAAACAAAATTTAGTCACAGCAGAGTCAAAACGATGAAAACCAAGATAAACATAAATTTTAGGAGAGAGACTTTTCAATAAATAGTGCAGGAAAAAATAAAAATCAATACTTCAAAATAAAATTCAATCTGAATCTTTTATCTTATACATGCTTTTTATTCAAAATAGATTATAGATCTAAAATTTACCTGTATAGAAATTTTAGAAAAGATTGTACAAGAAAATATTAATGACCTTGGCCTAGGCTGAGACTTCTTAGACATACCACAAAAGACCTATAACAAATTGTTAAGTTGAACCTCATAATAATTAAAACCCTTCACTATATGAAAGGCTGTTAAAGATGTAGAATGAAGTTGCTGACCATGAAACAAATATTTGCAAAACATGTTGCCAAGAAAAGACCTGTTTTCAGGCTACAAAACAATAAAAACAAAAACAAAAACTCTATACATTCAACAGTGAGAAAGCAAACAAACAAAATACTGAACAAAATCATTTAGAAAATGGGCTAATGACTTCTTAAACACTTCACTAAAGAATATATGAAAATGGCAAATAAACACATGAAATATATGTTTAACATTTTTAGACTTTAGGAAAATTCAAATTAAAAATACAATGAGGTATCACTACAGGCTTACTCAAATACTAAAACAAAAATGCAGTTGCTAATACTAAACGGTAGTGAGGAGGCAAAGATAGCAGGTCTTTTGTACTTTGCCGGGGTGATTGTCAAATGGCACAACCTCTCTGGAAGTCTGGTTTGCAATTTCTTTAACAGATAAACACTGTCTCAGCAATTTTACTCCTGAGTTATGTACTCTAGAGAAATCAAAAACCTGAACATGACTATTCACAGAGGCTTCATTTTTAATATACCTAACTGGAAACAATTCAAATGTCCTTGAACAGGTGTATGTTTAAACAAGCTCTGGTATATCCATACAGTGGAGTACTTGTCAACAATAAAAAGGTTCACACTATTAACATGTAGGACTTTGGATGGATCTTAAGGACATTGTATTGAAAAGAAAAAGCCAGCTTCAAAAAGCTGCATATTGTATACTTTCTTTCATGTAACATTTTCACTGTGACAAACTATAGAAATGGGAAGTTAGATGCAGAAAAACAGAGAAACGTGGACCAAAATAATGATGGAAGGAACCTAAAAGTTACTCTAGAATTCCTAAACTCAGAAGCAGTGTATGGATTTCCCTGAAATGGGTCAAGATATAGAATTGTTTATAAAAATGCAATCTAGTAATATCCAGATACTATAGTATGAAATAGATCAATACCACAGAATGACATGGAGGTAGCCATTTGGGCTGAGGTAAGACACTGAAGATCAACCACTATGTTTTTCTGCAACCTAGCTATATTTTTGAAATGAGAAGGCATATTGTAAACTTAAATGAGAAAAGGAGGAGAGCAGAAACCACCAGATCATTCCAACACCTTAAGCCAGTGTCTCAAGACTCATTGACTTCAAGACCCAAAAGAGAGAAGAGATGTCCTTTTGAGGCAGCAGACATAATGAAACAGATGACAGAAGTTTTTGATCAAATAATCGATTCCTTCTTTCTTTTCCTTTAGGATATAACTAACTAGTAAGTAGCTTCCTCCATTCAAAATGCCACAACATAGGACCTTTGGAGAGATCATGTTTTCTCTGTCAGTTGTTGTGTGTGCGTGTGTGTGTGTGTGTGTGCGCGCACGCATTCATGCACATGCATGCTTTGTATTCTCAATGTATGACTGATGAAAGTGACTGTTTGCTAATATAGGACGGTTACTGCAGATGTGGGTCAGAGGATTAAAACCACATGTAGGATCAGGAGAAAACGTACATCAAGTGATTAACACCAAAATCTTTCAAACAAGTTGTGCAAGATAAAAAGTTTCATCACTTAATAGAACGAGACAATCAAAGAGCATCTTTGCGTATATAGGATGTTACAGGAAATGAATAACTGCATGGAATTCAGAGAAAATTATTACATTCTTTACTTCGAATTCTGTTCAGTCTGAAATTAATATGGGTAACTCTGGCTTTCTTTTGATTACTGTTAGCATGGTAGATTTTTCTTTGGCCATTTACTTTTAATCTGTATGTCACTTTATATTTAGAGTGGGTTTCTTGACAAAATATAGTGGGCTTGTGTTTTTTTTTACTGTGTATACTCTGACACCTTCTGTCTCTTCATTGGTATATTGACATTCAAAGTGATTACTGATATAGTTGGATTAAGATCCACCATATTCACTACGGTTCTCTGTTTACTGCCCTTGTTCCTTATTCCTATTTTTGTCTTCCACTTTTTTCTGCCTTTTTAAAATTTTAATTGAGCATTTTATGCGATTCTATTTTCTCTCTTTTGTTAGTATATTAGGTATTTTCTCAATTTTTTTTCTTTACTTATTTTACAAATGTCCCTAGTGCTTGCAATACACACTCACAGCTAATGAAAACTAACACAAGTCCACTTTCAAATAACATATCATGTCAAGGGTAGTGTAACCTTATTAAGTACCTTATTAGTAACAAAACAAGCCTATCTCCTTCCTACTGTCTGCCTTCATTGCAGTTCCTGTCACTTACACATAAGCATATATAGATATACACACAAGCATACATAATTGAATACACTGTTGCTATTACTTTTTGCTATTATTATTTTAGAAGAAACTTATTTGTTATTAACAAGAAAACGATGTTTTACTTTGCCTTTCCTTATTCCTTTTTTGATGCTCTTCCTTTTTCATGTAGATCTGAGATTCTGACCCATGTTATTATCCTTCTGTCTAAAGAACTTCTTTTAACATTTCTTTCAAGGCAGGTCTACTGGCAACAAATTCTTCAATTTTTGTTTGCTTAAGAGAGTCTTCATGTTTCCTTCATTTTCAAAAGATAACTTGGCAGGATAAAGAATTCTAGTGTGGTATTTTTGTTTATTGGTTGGTTGGTTTGTTTTCTCTTAATACTTGTAGTGTTTCACTCTACTCTCTCCTGCCTTGGTTTCTGAGGAGAAATCAGAGATAACTCTTATCTCTGCTTCTCTATAAATAAGCTGCTTCCCCTCCCCTCACCCCTGACTTCTTTCAAGATGTTTTCTTTACATTTGATTTTCTGAGGTTTGGACAGGACATACTTACATGTAGTTTTGGGGCACTTACCTACCTGGTGTTCCCCGAATTCCTGGATCTTTGGTTTGGTGTCTGATATTAATGCGGGAATTTTCTGTTATTATTGTCTGAAATATTGCTTCGATTCTTTTCTCTCTTCTTCTTCTGGTATTCCTGTTATTCATGTTACACCTTTTATAGTTGCCCATAGTCCTTGGATAGCTTGCTGTGGGTATTTTTGTTTCTCTTTGCTTTTTTTAGTTTTAGGAGTTTTTACTGCCATATATATTATTAAGCTCAAAGATCTTTTCCTCTGCCATGTCCAATGTATGAATAAGCCTATCAAAGGCATTCTTGGGTGCCTGAGTGGCTCACTTGGTTGAGCATCTCTTGATTTCAACTCAGTTCATAATATCATGGTTTGTGGGATCGAGACCCATGTCAGGCTCTGCAATGACAGCCCGGAGCCTGCTTGGGATTGTCTCGCTCCTTGTCTCTCTGTGCCCCCCTCCCCAATCCCCCGCCAAAATAAAGAAATAAATATTTTTTTTAAATTCTTTTTTTTTTCAACGTTTATTTATTTTTGGGACAGAGAGAGACAGAGCATGAATGGGGGAGGGGCAGAGAGAGGGAGACACAGAATCGGAAACAGGCTCCAGGCTCTGAGCCATCAGCCCAGAGCCTGACGCGGGGCTCGAACTCACAGACCGCGAGATCGTGACCTGGCTGAAGTCGGACGCTTAACCGACTGCGCCACCCAGGCGCCCCATAAACATTTTTTTTAATGTTTATTTGTTTTTGAGAGAGACAGAGACACAATGTGAGTAGGTTAGGGCAGAGAGAGAGGGAGGCACAGAATCCAAAGCAGGTTACAGGCTCCAAGCTGTCAGCACAGAGCCGGACACAGGGCTTGAACTCACAAGCTGTGAGATCATGACCTGAGCTGAAGTCGGCTGCTCCAACTGACTGAGCCACCCAGGCACCCCGAAATAAACATTTTTTAAAAGGCATTCACTTCTGTTACAGTGGGTTTTTTTTTAGCTCTAGCATTTTATTCTGATTCTCTCTTATAAATTCTGTCTCTGTGCTTACATTTCCAATCTATTCTTGATGTTGCCTTCTTTTTCCATTAGTCTTTAGCATATCAGTCTAGTTGAAAAAAAAAATTTTTTTGTTCGATACTCCCAACATCCCTGCCATATCTGACTCTGGTTTTGATGGTTCTGAGATGCTTCATGCTGCAAACTGTGTTTTGTCTGTTTGTAGTTTAGAATATCTTAATTTTTTTTTTTTTACTTTATTTGTGTGTGTGTGTGTGCGCCCTCATGTGTGTGGTAATCCAGATATGATAGACCTGACACTGGTTCCTGTGGAAGTTTCTGCTCTGGTAAATGGTGATTATTTGCATCTTCCTGTCTCTTTCTCCAATTCGGAGGACAGCAGTGTGGTCTGTGACTTCACTTCTTTGACAGATCTAGAAAGGGTTTTTGCTTTCTTTTCAGTTAGTTCATCATTTTACTTGTTAGGATGGAGTGACAACTTTCAAGTTCCTTACATTCTGGCTATATGGTTTTATTTTTACTTGATTATCACTATTCCTACTGGTTTAATCAATTTTACCATTTACCATCCAACTTTTAGCTTTGTTAATTTTCTCTATCATTTGTTGTCTATTAATTTCAGTTCTTGTCATTAATTTTCTTGCTTCTACTTACTTCAGATTTAATTTGCTCCTTTTTATAGCTTCATAAAGTAGAAACTTACATCAATGATTTTAAACATTTCTTTTCTACTGTGAGCAATTTAAAGCTCTAAATTTCCCTCTAAGCACTCACTACTTAGCCACATTCCACAAGTTGTAAATACATTCTATTTTCATTATTATTCTCCTCAAAATAGTTCCTAATTTATCTCATTACTTCTTCTTTATACCATCATTTATTTAGCAGGACGTTCTTCCTTTTCCAAATGTTTTGGGCTTTTCTGTTTATTGCATTAATATAGATTTCTAGTTTAATTCAATTTTTGTCAGACAGCATACTGTAAGCTTACAAAAGCTTGACATTTCCTGAGACATATCAATGTGGCGTACCATCAACACTGTCTGGTTATCATTCCACTGCATTTGAAAAGAATGTACATTCTTCATCACCTGGGTGAAATGTCAGTTATGTGAACATGTTTGATACTGTTCATTTTTACTTATTTTTTTGGGTAGTTGCCCAAGTAATTACTGAGAGAGGGATGTTAACATCTCCACACCTGATTATAGATCTATCTATTGAACCATTTAGCTTTGCCAGCTTTTCTTTATGTACTGTTAAACACTGAGCTTTCTGGACCTTTGGTTGGGCATCTGCTGTTAATGTTGGAAATCCGCTCTCACTACTCCTTGACACATTTCAGAGGAATCACATCTTGCTTCTGAGGCAAGGATTCTAGGTCAACATTCAAGTTCGTTCCAACCTTCTTGGGATCCAAATTTCTCTGTTTTTTAAAGACCATTTTTATTTACCATTGATAACTGTGCATTCCACTTTCCCTAATTTTACTGATATTAAAACATTATTTTCTATTCTGTTGTGCTGTTTTTTTCCGTATATTCTGATGATAGTGCTATTATTGTTCTTGGTTGTGATGCATTATAAAGGAGACAAAAGTAAAAATACCTTCATGCTGTCATGTTTAACTGAATAAGCAGTCCTAACATTTTTAAAAATACACTCTTTCGGTCTATTCTCAAAGCAGCCTTCAGCAAAAGGTATAGTTAATCTCATTTTGCTCTTAAGAAAGCTGAAACATGCCAAAATACATCATTGGGAAATGAAAGAGGAGGTGCTTGTACTAGAACATGTCTGACTACAAAGCCATTAAAGCATACTATGCTAAATAATAATTAGAAAGGATCAATAGAATCAAACACTATACAAATGTTTTGTGGGTTTTTATATGATGATAGAACTGCCAAGTCCTGATGATATGGGTGTTTGGAGTTTGCAAAAGGAAACCATTGATTCTCACTCAAAGTGCAACACTGTTATCTAAGAACTTCTCCCCCTGCACCGTAACTATGAAATAACACTTTTTCAGGATGCATAAACATTTGTGATATGTCCCATATTAGAGGGAACATTGAGGTAGCATGTTTGCATTCAATTCTTTGGACAGTACTTAGATATTCTGTAATGACACCAAATCTACCTTTTCACAAGACTTTTTTTTTTTTCCGCACAATGTATCTCTTTTGTCAGTAATTTAATTTTGTCTCTTGATAAATTAGAAACAATATGCCATTAGTTAGTAATTATTCATCATGAGTTTAAGAAAATATCACTTTAAAAAAGTATTTTCCCTATTCAAATTTGTAGGTATTTTTAGTATTATGAGAGTAAGTTTGAATCATATGGTAAACTGTTCATATCCAAAAATTGTGCCTTTCATAAAATTAATCCTACTGGTATATTTGGAGATCACAGTGAATCAAAAATGATATAACATATTCTTAACAATATACTTGCTGTTTATACTTAGGTGTTTGCAAAAGATGTGAAGATTAGCAGTTATAATTTTTTAAATGTATCTTTTCTCTACTTCTGAAGGAATTCTAGGAATGAAACTTATTAATAGTTAATTATGGCATGGAATCAAATACATAACTTTAAAACATAAGCTATAAATTTAAAAAATTGCCCAAAGGGTTTAAATATATAAATGCGATATTTATATTTTGCATCACTCCCATTTAATGTTTTGTTGGAGATAGTGGTACACAAATCTCCTTTTCATAATCAAAAGCCAACAATTCTGGTAACATCACAAAATCAATCTCCTTTATTTCTACTCACCCTCTAAGTTTTGCCATTTATTTTTTTAAATTTTTTGTTGGTTATTTATTTTTGAGAGATAGAGAGCATGAGCGGGGCAGGGAGAGAGACACAGGGGACACAGGGTCCGAAGTGGGCTCAGCGCTGATAGCAAAGGGCACGATGCAGGGCTTGAACCCACCAACCTCAAGATCATGACCTGAGCCGAAGTCATCACTTAACTGAATGACCCACCCAGATGCCCTTAAGTTTTGCCATTTAGATTTGCAAGGATTCAATGACTTTCCCTTGTACAACACTTAAGATAGCTGAAAACACACCTCTTCTCCCTCTTCTCATGGTTTTACTCTGACATCTTTCCAACCGGGAACACAGATGTAGTTAGAACAGTAACATTTGGAGGGTTAGTGTTAGAACTAGGTATTTATTTTTTGTTCTCTTTGAAAACAGTAGTCCAGGGATCACTGCCTTTTTAGCCCTTTTAAGTTTTTCTCCACCTGTTATTAGGATGGTGGATGGTGTCATATTTGTCAAAAGCAAAAAATCTTGAGAATACTGATTCCTTCAATACCACGAACAATTAGAATCACTTACCATTTTAACAAGTGGTTATCAACTCAGCTATGTTAGGTTTGGAAGTAGGATGGAAGGTTGAGCTCCTACAAGCTTAAAGGTGAAACCAACAGGAAAAGTACCTCACTGACTTATTTTGGTTCAACCTCATCATTAACTTTCCACACAAATTATGTCTGGGGCTACATATAAACTACATGCCAAAGGTTTCCAGCACACTGGCAGTTTGAAGACTGCTCACAAAGCTAGTGTTCCTCAGAAAGTTTTGTCTGAAAGAGCAGGGACAGTGGCATGGTAGACCCGAGCTAATGGCAAAGACTAACAGGTAGAGCTAATTCAAATTTTGAGATACACCTTCTAAAGAGGGAATGTCAAAAATATTGAACACTTTTCTACGCTTGCCTACAGGAACCCTTAAGGAGCAGAGCTGGTCACATTATAAAGGAAAATCCTTGGGTAATTTTACATCCCGTATAGCTCATCCAGTACTATTTACTACTAATAAAAGCATAATGAGTTATTGGTGAATGCTCAAGTTCAAGCCATAGAATTAGTAAAGAATAATAGTTTATTCTTCGTACAGCCTAAATGTTTTCTTTAAATTTTATTGGTAAAATACATCATGCATGATGGGGTTTTAGAAAGCACTATATCATTTAGATTCTGCTTTTAAACAGTGTATACTTTGATGTATCATAGAATCTAATAAAAATGCTAAACCAGGCCGTTAAATATTTATGTGCCGTTTGTATATTGTGTTGGGAAGGGACTTTAATTAGTTTGCTGCACAAGAGAGAATCTGCATTTCCATAAGGAGAAGAAATGTTAAGATAGATGTTCTAGCCATAACTTCCTACATTGAATGTTTTTAGGTCTAATCTGGAAACTGTTCATACAGCATTACAGAAATAAGAACAAGATGGTGTAAGAGCAAGATGGTGTGTGTGTGTGTGTGTGTGTGTGTGTGTGTGTGTGTGTGTGTGTGTTTGTGTAATGAAAATTAATCAATGATTTTACATTAGATTGTAGCGAGGCTGATATGATGAAATCTAAGCCGGAGAACATGTGGAGGATAGTCTATGCTCTTACAAAGTAAACTTTCTCTTTAGCTGAGGGTACATTAAAAAAACCATTTCATTTCCTTACTCATGGTAGTTTGAGAATATCCCTAAGATTTCAATTATCCAATGTCTTGCATTTCCTCAGGAGGGATTCTGGAGGAAATGCAAAGAACTTTTGAGGAAGAAAGGACTGGATTTGATGAAATGCAACTCTCTCACATCTGAGCTGTGCAAACTCATGCAGGTTATTCTGTGAGCCATATCATTGCTGATGTATTGATTGGCAATACTAAGAGTTTTCATGGAGCCTCTTTGTGAAAAGGGTAAATTAGGAAAGTTATGATTTAATTAAAAATTATACTTCTTGGTTCCTAAGAGATGTTCAGCCAATGTCCGTCTTCCCACTCTTGTCTCAAAGTCATTTTCCTGCATATATTTTTATTCTTCTATTTCCATTTTCAGTTTGTACATTTCTCCCAAGTTGTCTTCCTGTCATGACTATGATTTCTTCTCAGTCCTCAATGTCACAATTTAAAAGTAGATGCTTCATAGAATCCACTTTCTAAAGGAAACTCAAACTGTTCTACCTCACGTGGCTTCATTAATTGTTCTGAATTATTAATTCCAGATTAAATCTTAATTCCTGTCTATCTTTCAAAGTCTTCATGTATGCATCTCTAAACTTAGATTCCATTACTCCCAACATACTCGAGAAGGTTGAGAGTAACTATTCAAACATGATGCATGCTAAGAACATCACCTACACACTAGGTGTAGGTATGTTTCATTGTTTATTCCCCGAGTAAAATAATTCTTATCTCATTCTCTGTAAGCCAGTTACTTTACTTCTCTCTGTGTCAATATCGTAATATATAAAAGGGGCACAATAAATCATGTCTAACACATAAAGTAATGCAAAGTGAATATGTGTAGTCATGGTTAGAGCGGTTAATAAACCCTGCACATCCCTAGAACACCAATGCCTCTGGAGACTTCTCTATAACCATGTCATTTCACAATAGTCTTGTTACTTTGAACTCTATGACATTTGATGGTGATCATATTATCTTGTAGATCTTTAATTCACTTAGCTTTTGTTTAAGCTCTGGCCTCCAAATAAGAAAAATAATTATCTGAGGGCATGACCTGGGAGTTACAATTAGTTTGGATCTCTTGTAAAAATGTGGGTTCAATGAAGTGGAGAATAAAAACTAGCTATTATAGGGACCTCTTGGAGCGCCTGGGTGGCTCAGTCGGTTTCAGCATCTGACTTCAGCTCAGGTCATGATCTCATAGTTCGTGACTTCAAGCCCTGCATCAGGCTCTGTGCTAACAGCTCAGAGCCTGGAGCCTGCCTCACGTTCTGTGTCTCCCTTTCTCTCTGCCCCTTCCCCACTCATGCTTTCTCTCTCTCAAAAATAAATAAACATTAAAAAAATTTATAGGTACCTCTTGATAAATATATGCTTATAACATAGCCTTAGTTCTTTATTCTTGTTGCTGAAATTAATTACTGTATTTTACATTGTTTTCTACATTAAAATAATTTAATTTCTTATTTCAAATTCTTGACCGTTTCCCAGGGAATTCTATTTTCCAACACCTTCCCCAAACATAAGTACTTATAGAAAGGGAACCACTGACTACAAAAGTCATGCATTCACTCACTTAGAATTTGAATTAAATTCTAATGCTTTGATCAAGTTTTGCAGTATCTATACAATAATTCACAAATGGCAGTTGTATAATAAGTGTTTCTTGAATGATATTTTCCTTTTTGTTTGGCTTCTTTCTAATAATGCTTTTCTATAAAGCTTTCTATGATTTTATTCATTCATATATCCACCTATATTATACTGTTGAATGGAGCTCAAAAGTCAGTAACTCATCACTCTTAATAGAACTTTAATTAATGATAATGGCAATGAAATCACCAAGCTAAGGTGACATATATCCTCTATGGAACTTAATATTTAAAAACTCGGGTGGGATTACTAACACTTTAGATTTATTTAGTCTTTTCATTATAATCATCATTTGGTAAAATCAGAAACACAGAGTTTGAATTCCAATAAAGAGTAAACATCTCATTTAAAATAAAATATTAAACCAAAGGAAAAAAGCCAATTGGTGAAAGTGCTAGGCTTGACATCAAAATGGAAATATTTCTGAAAACTACCATTACGAATTGGTGAAGGAATCTCACACAGAATATCTAGTATAGAAAAGAAGGCAGTCAGAATACTATGAACTTGGGAAATCTCAAATTTATAAATAAGAGCATAGCTATGAGATATGATAAATCCTACATTAAAAAGAGATGCATATTCCAAGAAATAAAGTTTACATTCTCTTTAAAATCAACTATACCATTCTGAAGGCTTATCTATTTGGCATGGTGAAAAGAAAACTAGATTAACTATGTAGGAAATGCAGAAGAGAACAACAAACAGTAAGGGCATTTCTTTTATTCTGAATCATTTCCAATGTATGCCTTTATGGCAATATTGTCTGACACATAGTAGGTGCTGATTAAAATTTAGTTTTTTCCAATGCAAATATTAAACAACAGACTATTGTACAAGCAATGGGCCAAATAAGAAGTCAAATGGGAAATCAAAATATGTCTCAAAAGAATAAGAAAACATAATACTCCAAAACCTATTGAATGCAGCACAAGCAGATATTAGAGTAAAATTTATGCCATAAATGATGGCATTAAGAAAAACGTTCAAATAAACAATATAACATTATACCACAAGGAACTAGAAAAATAAGAAACTTAGCTGAAATTTAGGAGAGGAAGGAAAAAACAAGGAAAAATCAAAAATAAATGAAAATAGAAATCAGAATAAACAATAATATTGAAAGCAATGACCAGTTTTTCTAAAAATTAAAATAGGCAATGTTTTAACTACATTAACTAAGAAAAAGAAAGAAGACTCAAATATAAAAATGAGAAATGGAAGAGAAAACAAAACAGCAGATAACCAAAAAAATGCATAGTGTAATAAAACATTACTATAGACAATTATAACTTAGGGGAAAAAATCAGATAATTCCTAAAAATGCTCAAGTTACCAAGACTGAATTATAAATCTTTTCAAGAAATAGGAAATCTTCTTAGACGAATAACAAGAATGAAAGTTCAATTAGTAATCAAAAATTTCCCAGCACAGAAAAGCCCAAGACTACATGGTTTCACTGGTGAATGCCAACAAACATTAAAAAAAATTAATTAAAATCTTTACCAAATCTTACAAATAATGGAATAAAGAACAAATTCAAAATCATCCCATGAGGCCAGTATTACTCTGACACCAAAGCAGGATAAAAAATAATACAAGAAAAAAGTCCAGTCTGATATAACTACTGCCACTCTTTTTTTCTTTTTGACATTAATTTGACAGCATAATAAATGTCTCTCCACTCCTTCGTTTTCAATCTTCACCTGTCTTTAGGTCTAAAATGAATCTCTTCTAGGCAACATATTGATGGGTCTTGTTCCTTTAATCCATTATCCTATGTCTTTTGATGGAAGCACTTAGTGCATTTATATTCACAATCATTATCGATAGGGAAGTATTTATTACCATTTTATTGTTTTTTCATTGTTTCTGGGGAGTTTCTCTGATCATTTCTTGTCTGTCACTTTTGGTTTCTCCTTTATTCTCAGAGTCCTCTTTAGTATTTTTTTTTTGCAGGATTTGTGTAGTGATCACAAACTCCTTTATTTTTTGTTTGCCTGAGAAATTCTTTATCTCTCCTATTTTGAATAATAGCCTTGCTGGGTAGAGGAATCTTGCCTGCAGACTTTTTTTTCCATTTGACACTTTGAATTTTTATTTCATTTTCATTTTTTACTTTGAAGAGAGAACAAGTGTATGAGTGGGGGCAGGGGAAAAGGGCAGAGGAAGAGAGAGAGAGAATCTCAAGCAGGGTCCATGCTCAGTGTGGAGCCTGATGTGGGGCTTGATCCTACAACCCTGGGATGACAACCTGAGCTGAAATAAAGAGTTCGATGTTCAGCCAACTGAACCACCCAGGGACCCTTCATTCAGCAGTTTGAATATATCATGCTACTACCTTCTGGCTTACCAGGTTTCTGTTGAGAAATCTCCAGCTAGCCTTAAGGGTTTTCTCTTGCAAATTAAGGAGTTCTCTTGTCTTGCAGTTTTTAAGGTTTTTTCCTTTATCACTATTTTTGCAAATTTAATTACAAAATATTTTGGTGTTTGCCTGCCTTTGTTATTGATGGGGGTGGTTCTCTATGCCTACTGGATCTGCATGTCTGTTTCCTTCCTCAGAATAGGAAAGTTTCCTTTTTTTTTTTTTTTTTTTTTGAAATCAATATTCTGCCCCCTTTAGTCTCTTTTCTTCTTCTGGGAGTCATATAATAAGAATAGTATTACATTTGAAGGAGTCACTAAATTCCCTAAGGCTATTCTCTTATTCTTTTAATGATGTGTCCTCTCATCTGTTTGTGAAATGAGACCTGGCAGTAACTCTAGCAGAACGGAGGCCCTACACAACTCTGGTCAGGAGATACGGTGTGAGCAGGGACTTACGCTGGTCTTCTGGGGGAGGGACCCACTGAGTTTGGACTGAAACAAGCTTGACAAAGATGGTAGTCCTGCTAGACCACAGGGGGTGTAGCTCAGTATAAGCAAGTTAGACAGTGTCCACGCTGAGCTGCTTCCCTCAGGCAGCTCTGTGTTTATGTTGAAGGGCAAGGGAGGGAAATGCTGACAGACAGCTCCTTTGTTCCAAGAGAGGCTCTCCCCATGGATGTGGCCTCTCAAGAACTCACTCTGAGAGGAGCAAATAATCTCCCCACTGGGTGCCCCAGGCATTCTTCAGATTGCTGTTTCCGTGCTGTCTGCCCCTGAGCTGTTTCCATGCCTTCTCTCCAGGAGGACAGTGCCCTCTGGGCTCTACTCCAGCCAAGCCTGCTGACCTTTAAAACTCCACTGGTCCAAGAACTTTAACCCCACTGGCCCAAGAAATCACAAAATCCAGCCCCTCTCCTTTACCAAACCAATGACTTTGGGGAAATGTTCTCTTTGTGCATTCCCCTGTGTGCTCCTCCCTCTCTCTCACCCTTCTCTGTGACCACAGCTCCCACCCCTCCACAGCACCAATGAACCCTTTCTCCTTTAAACCATGTCTCCATATTTTCTACCTTGTGGCCTTTTCTCTCCCTTTTGGTGCGGATTTTTTTTTTCAGTGTTCAGGTCAATTTCTGGGGTATTTAGGATGATTTGATAGTTATGTAGTCATGTTCATAAGACGAGATAAGTATAGGGTCCTCCTACTCTGCCACCATCTTCCTTTTCTCAGTCTACTTTATTTCTTTAATACTTCTGGCATCTAATATTTTTCTAATACAGTTACTTGTAGTTTCTAAGATTGAAAACATAAGGGGGCGCCTGGGTGGCTCAGTCGGTTAAGCGTCCGACTTCAGCTCAGGTCACGATCTCGAGGTCCGCGAGTTCGAGCCCCGCGTCGGGCTCTGGGCTGATGGCTCAGAGCCTGGAGCCTGCTTCTGATTCTGTGTCTCCCTCTCTCTCTACCTCTCCCCCTTTCATGCTGTGTCTCTCTCTGTCTCAAAAATAAATAAACGTTAAAAAAAAAAAACAGAAGCCAACTAGCATAAAAAATGTATCAGAGTCTTTCTTAATCACCTAATAGGAGCTTCCTATTGTCATAGTTTTTAATGTTTCAAAGACTAAATGACATGAATATTATCTCACGATGGAGAGACACACCAAGGACTGACAATTTTCTAAGCCATATATACTCCATTTCATAATGTGGATTCAATATTTCCCATAATACTAGCTATGGAATGCTTCTATTTCATGGAAGAAAATTTTCCTTAAGAAGAATTACATTTACTATATTATTTTGCTTAGAAGTAAAGGATAGTAGGTGAAAGATCAAAGTTTACAGAGCCATGAGAGGATTATGCACATTTATATGGTCATAGTGTAAAATATATGATGTTCTAGGAACATGAATAACTCCTGATATGAGGACTGAGTGTAGCAGAAAGGCAGTGGGCTCAGAAACTATATGAACAGAATGAAGCATTTACACATATATCTTTAGTAAAATTTGAATTAGATTGAATATAATACTCTTTCTTTCCTTCCTTTCCAGAAACCAGCAGTAAGTAACCACAGGATTAGAATACAGTCAACTACAGAATGAGGAAAACATTATGATCTCTTTAAAGACTATGAGGTTTTCTCTATCCACTACTAGAATTTACATCAGCCTTCTGAGTATTGCCAGATTACTTACCTTTGTTGCCTAACACAAAGGGAGGTATTTTTATATCAGAAATTTGAACATGGACTTTGGAGATAAGATTGGGACATTTATTTGCTGTCAGATTTTGGTAGGTTACATAATGTCTCTATGTCTCATTTAACTCAGCTAACAGTAAAAATGGCACTTTCAAAGATGGTGAGGATTTAATGGAATAGTATTTGTAAAATGTTAAGTCCTTCTCTTCTTGCCATAGAATCTAATACTTTTTAAATACATTTTTCATATGAGTTATAATCATTCATTTACTTGTCCTTTTCATCTGGACTCAGAGCTCTTTGAAGAAACAAACTGTCTTTTGTTCCTGTTAGTGCCTAGAGCAATGCCAGACAGTGGATATTCAATATATATCCATGGAGGTGGTGTAGTTATTGGGCAAAAATGTCCCAATATTCCCCCAAATCAACTTTCTGTACTCACATTTCATATTTGTCCCAAACGACGTTCATACACCTTATTATGAAAAAAAAATTGGTAAGATAGAAGACGAATAGGAAGATTCTAGAAAGGAGTATGAAAGTGTGATGAGGATAGGTTCTGTATCAGCACCATCTCTGCAGGTTAGCTGTACCCTCAGTTATACCAAATACCTCACCTTTCTCCGTATGTGTGCTCTTGTCCACTCTGATGGGTGGATAGGAACTACCATGCCTCACATTTTCTCCCAACCAGTCTCTACCCTCCCTAGGACTGCATGCTTATCCTTTGACCTCTGGCTTCCTGTGGTTTTAGCCAGTGGAGGAACCAGCAGATCTTAGGCAAGGGAAAACAGATGTTGGGATATTTATTCCCCTGGCTTCTTTCTTCCTGGGTTTTATGGTTAAATAGTGATCCTCTACCAAAGGCCACAGCTCCTACCAAGTGGATTCTCTGTATCCAGCTACCAAAGAGGTTCTTTTAACTCCTTCCTTGTTTGCCCCTTTATACATATAGGTGGTAAAAACCCCTTATCCCCTACTCTAGGTAACTCAGTGGTATCTTCATGTTGTTCTAAATTTATAGATAGCTCCTTTATTAAACTGCTTTCAAATTACCCAGTTTAACTGTACACCCACTGTTTGACGTTAGACAACCAAACCCCATTTAAGCCTTGCTGCCTTCTTGTGTAAAGAGTGGTTAATTATTATACAGTATGGTAAATACTTGTGGGTTAAAACAATTATTTATGTAAGGTATCCATTATATGAATTTAATTTGGAATAGGTGAGTTAAGACATATAAACCATTTAAAACCTGGACACATTGTATAAGCTCAATTAATGTTACAATATATTGCATTGCTATGACCACTCTTACAAATATTATGTCCTCCTCTGGTGTTATATAGTTGTACTTATCTCTTATTTCAATGTGTCATAAATTGCATCTTCAAAGTATACCTGATTTCAACAATGTGCAACTTCCCTAAAGGAAATATCTATGCTTTATTCATTCTTTTATCAATAGGGTAGGGAACACACCACAGTCATGAAACCTGTGAAACGTCTGAATGAATTCATTAACCCCAATTCCTTTGTCAAAACAGACCAACATGTACAGTTACTCTACTTAATATAGCATCAAAGATATCAGTTCCTTTAATCTATTTTATTTTTATAGAAATAAGATACATTTTGGGGGAACATGGCTATAGTTAAAGTCAAATATCTGGAGCCTTACTGAGAAGTGAAGTGATTAGGGTGATTATGTCCCTAACAGGTTTATCCAACATCTGCCAACATGAACTTCAGCTATGGAGTAGGTAAAACCTGGCATAACTTCCATTATGAGGGGAAAGACATCTTTTGAGTTTAAATATTTATAGATTTTTTTCCTTAAATTTGTTGTTTGTGAAACTGTATTTGGAACTGATTATTTTAATATTTATAGCCTGTCACAATTTAGCAATATAAGAAACCTTCAAAACTTATTCTGAAGTTTAAATAGAATCAAAGCATAGAATTATAATGAATTTATCAAGGTGTCTACAGGAAAATACATAAAGGGAGATTTCCCAAATTCTTAAAAATGTAAGTAGGGATTCTTGATTTTTCTAAAATCACTTTTCAATCATCAGACTATGTATTTTTTTTTTTTTAGAACTACAACCTTTCTGAATAAGCCCATACTGGTCATAGCTTCAAAATTTGTTCTTAATTGTGACTAATGCAATTAAATGCTGTGCTTCTGTGAGTAATCAATGAAAACAATGGATGAAAATAGCCAGTATAATTCCTATTATATGAAAGGCACTTAATAAGTATTAATTTATTAATTTTACCTCCTTTCCTTTGTTTCATATTTTAATACAAATTTTAAATAAGCATAAGCTAAGTTAATGGCAAAAACAGAAAAATAAAATAAACACATATAAAATGGACACAAGGTTCCAGACCATTAGAGATTTTCTGGATTAAAAATGATTTATTAAAATCCATAATATCTTTTGCTTTTGTTTGTAAAAGGGATGCCATCCAGCTTCTTAGGAGAGGTAACAGGTCAGAAAGCAGAAGAACTTGTTTATATCTCTAGTGAGTCATTATCTTCCTACAGTAACCATGGCTGAATTACATCTGGAGCCTTCAGCTTCCTCATTTACACAACACAGACTTGGAATTTATAATCTGATAACATTTTATCAATCTGTTCAGTTTGAGTGGCTGCCTTGACCTAACAACGTATTTATTTTTGTCCCACTAAATGAATTTTTTGTTTTTGTTTTTTTGTTTTTTTTTGAAACGTGACCAACTACATCTATGGCCATGTTGGATAAGAAATTGAGTAGGTCACAGAAACCTCAATTTTTGGTAATTGTCCTGTCATCAACTTCCTTCATGGTCTTAGGACTTTCGTTTGGTTTCTGTAAACTTAAATTTTGTTACATGTAACAGAGAAGTGCATGAAAACTGAGAGTTTAATTTGTGTCACCTACTCTTTTTTTCCCCTAAAACAAACATTATGATTTATAATGTATGATTTCCTTAAAGTACATCATTTCTGTTATTAAAAATGAGACATTTTCCTTAAATTTGCCTCAATAATTTTCACTGTTAAAAATACCTACTTTAGGGGCGCCTGGGGGGCTCAGTCGGTTAAGCTTCCGACTTTGGCTCAGGTCACTATCTCACTGTCCGTGGGTTCGAGCCCCGCGTCGGGCTCTGTGCTGACTGCCCAGAGCCTGGAGCCTGCTTCAGGTTCTGTGTCTCCCTCTCTCTCTGCCCCTCCCCCGTTCATGCTCTGTCTCTCTCTGTCCCAAAAATAAATAAACGTTGGGAAAAAAAAAATTAAAAAAAAAATACCTACTTTAAAATTTATATATGTTGTCAATAATATTAATGATAGAACGCCTCTGGGTCCTGACACTTAATGACCTCAACTCTTCTTTTTGAAACTCATTTCAATTTTGACTCAGAAACATAGGGCAAGATGAAGCCTGGTTATCTACAAACATTTCTAACAGATTCAATAACTCATAAAGGCCACTTCTGAGTAAATAGGATATTTCTTTTCTTCTGTCCTCTTGCCACATGCTGACCCAAATAATAATGAACATCCACAATGACAATGTAAAGAGATTTGAAATACGGGCATAGATTCAATTTTGAACATTCACTAAACAGCTATAAAAGGAGTTTGAGGTAAATTATTTTTACCTCTCAGATGACCAAAGTAAACTAAGATATCATTTGTTGCATAGTAGAGAAGATTAAGGACATTTCCCTCCTAGCAACTGAAACTTAACATATAAAATGCCCATTAAAATTTCTATGGAGTTATAAAAATGAAATATATTTGCTCCATTTAAGCAATAATAGAGATACTGAACTAATGTATTCTTAATTATCACATATGGCTGGGAAGAGAATTTTCTATTATTTCTGAATAACCTTCACTTTTTAATTTCCTTTTTTTAATTCTTAATGCATGCAGTTGTCTTCTTTATAAGACCTATGTTTCACTTGGCTGATCAATAAACAAGTATGATGTATGGGAGGGCTAACTGGAAAGTTATAGGTGCTAGTGGAAAGTGGACAAGACTTTAGTTAATGATATGGACAAAAGTTCAAAGTTAAATGCTATGCATCTCTAGATCACAGAGAAATGCAAAGACGCCAAAGTGTTAGGCAAATCAAGAAGCCAGGCGCTGGAAAAGATAAGGGGAGGTTGGGAAATATAACAGAAAGGGGAGCTTTACTTTGTCCTTAAAATGAAATGATTTTCCTGGATTTCTAATTACCAATTTCTACTAGCTGATTGGTTTCATGTATATAGCAAGGGGTTTAGGCCTTCCAGCTTCTGGGAAAGACATACGTAAATGTTTCACGATCAATGATATTTATAAAGGAAAGAAACAATGAAGGCGTTAATCGGCTCTGGGTTGAGTCAGCAATTCCAAACACTTCTATATTAAATGTGGAAGTCAGCCAGAACAGAGCCTTAAATATCTTTTTTTAAAAAAAAGATGACATAGAATAAAAATAATAAATTAAAACAGGCTCTTTCCTAGCATGACTGTTTATGATGTTTGTAAAAGAAATTTATGAGACAGACTCTCTTCCCAGTAAAATTTACTGATTGGTTTATTCTTTGACAAAAGATGTGAACAGAACAATTTTGCAATTGCCTGAAAATAATGCTGGATTTATGGTCTGGTCAGAATATAAGAAAAATTTAATCATCCAGAACAGATGGAAGCGATGTAGTCAGCAAAACCTCCTTCCTGAGTATAAATGGACCAGCGAAAGCTAACTTACTATAGAGACATTGTGCTAAGAGATAGCAGAAACTTGGGAGGCAAGCAAGGAGGGATAATATAAGACAGATGGAAGAAGGGAAACATAGAAGGGATGTGGATCTGTCTTCAAAGTCAGTCTCTATCAGCTCAAAAAGCAACTTCAAATAAGAAGTAAGTTGCAAGCAGAGAGTTGGGGTTAGAGGCTATCAATCTACAAATATCCTATTACGAGTTGAATTGTGTTCCCCTCCCCCAGAATTCTAACCCCCAGTACCTCAGACTGTGACCTTGTGTGGAAATAGGATTATTGCAAATGTGTCTAGTCGCACTAAGATGAGGTCATTAAGGTAGACTCTAACAAAAAACGTCCTTATGAAAAAACATCCTTATGAAAAAAATGTTCTCATGGCATCCGTATAAAAATTTCAAAGATGTACACAGAGACAAACGCGTAGGAAAAAATGCCATCTGAAGAGTAAGGTAGAGAATGGAGTGATGCTCATAGAACAAAGATGCCAGCAAACCACTAGAAGTTAGGCAAAAGGCACAGCCCTCAGAAGGAATGAACCTTGCCAACACTTGGATCTTAGATGTCTAGCCTCCAGAATTGTGAGAAAGCAAATTTCTGTTGTTCTTTGTTAAAGAATTCCTAGCAGATTAATACCTGCCCAGAACCTCCACTCCTGAGTAACTATAAAAGAAAGCTACCAATAACAATACCTAAAATATCCTTATATTCCTTTCCATTTTAAGGTGAACAAGAAAGTCTCTTCAAGAAGCCTAAACTTATTAAAAACTTTTTTATTCCACTGCATTCTGAGGGTACTGATATATATTCTATAGTGAATTCTATAGCTCCTAATTTTAAATATTATAATTGTATTGTAGTTGGTTTTCTAGTATCTGGTCTCCCTGAATAAATGTTAAGCTTCTTGAAAACTGGTTTTCTCCTGGTAACTAGCGAAGAGCCAAATACGTAAATGTGCCTCTTAATTTTTAAAAAACAAAGTAGCCTAATGTGGTAGGCTTCAGAGTCAAACACCTTGGAATCTAAGATCTGGCTCTCACAGTCAGCATATATCTCCTTGGACTTAGGATGATTACAAAGATTAGATCTTATATGGAAAGTATTTCCTACACTGCTGATATAAAGAAGACATTGAATAAATAGCAGCTAGTAAATGGAAGATGGTAAAAATAAAGGGAAGAGGTTATAGATGGAATGTGTAGTCACAGAGAAGTATCAAATCTTGAATATTATGACCATGCAAAGATAATTCACTATCTTGAGCTTTGGTTTCATCTGGCTAAGTAGGATGATAATGGATAACATGATTATTAAATGAATGAGCCTGTTGTCGGTTAAGCTATACAAATTCAACAAATTACATAAAGCCACCAAGTGTTAGGTTGCTCTAATTTTATATATAGAATAATTCAAAAAATTACAAATATGTATACCAGCTGCATACTGTTCCCTTTTTAACAGATGGTTTTACAAGCATCCCTCTCTCATTGCTTTGTTGAATGGTACCCTTTCAGGGAGCCTTAGTTTCTATCTTAATTCTAAAGATACAAAGAGCAAAATCTTTAGACACTCAGGTTTTTACATTAAGCCCCTGATCCAGAATTAGGTGTTCCATGAACACAAGTGTCTTGCGCCAGGATCCTTTATCAGCAACTAAGAGGTAGATCCTAGATGTACCCTGTTATTGCCTTGGTTACACAGCAAGCCCAACTTAAACTCCAATTGATAAAACTGATGAATCAAGATGGATGCTAGTCTTCCAGTCTCTCTCTCTCTTTTTTTCCTCACTCTCTCTCTCATCACATAATACTCATTTTTTTTTTTTGCAACGAAAAGATTTTTCTTAAGTTAACATATTATATCCCAGGTATTCAATGGGAAACCCTATTTTCATATCAAAAAGTAAACAATAAGTCAGGGATTCCAGTGTCATAAGGAACCCCTCTCTACTATCACTCCTTCCATCTTGCATGACTGTTTTGCTCTTTCCTGTTCTGATGGAATTATTTGTTCCTTTGTTTCATACTGAACCGTTTATGGCCAGCCCCAGTCACTAGCCTCCATATTAAATACCAAGCCACCTGAAAGGAGAAAAAAAAAATCTTTCCCAGTTCCAATTGCCAAATTACTGATGAAAGAATTCTAACTGTGCCAACTTGGATTATGTTCCTAATTCTAGTCCAATTCACCGAGGATTCAAAATTGGAATTCTGGAATCTGTGTCCCAGTGACTAACCTGTATGAATGGAGGGTCGCAGGGATAAATACTTAGTAAAACAAGATCCTGGAAGGCAATCAAAAAGTTACCAGATATTCCTATTCCTTTTCTATGTCAGGGATCCTGACACTTAAAAAAAAATGGAAAAAACAGTTCCTATAGCAACTCCTCCTCCTCATGAATCTAATGATTGATTTGTCTTACTTTCTGGTCGTCTGTAACTTCCTTGTTTGTGCAAATCTCTGAGAGCTATGACTGATGCCTACTTGGGTTCTGGATGTCCAAAGGATACTTGAACTGACTGTTGGCATTCATTTTCCTCCTAAAATCTGTTTCTGACTTCTGATGCCTGCAAGCTCCCAATTATAACTTTGGATTATCAACATATATCTTGGACCATCATGATCAACTTGTATCATGTTTGTTTTCCTTTCAGTATTAACTTCCTCTAATGTCTGATGTCTGGTGTTTACGTTCTCAACCACAGCATGTCTCATATGGCAGTCTGACCTTATGAAGATAGTAGAGACTCTTTCACATTTTGACAGCCAGCACTTCTTTCCAGGTAGTCTTAGGAAAACTTTTGCCTTCCTTGACATAATCTGTTGACATGCTGTAAGAGTCATGGTTCTCCTCTCTCCTGGAACACCAATATGTTGGAATGGCCTTCTTGCTTAATCAATCTTATTGCAGAGACCAAACTGTGTGCCGAATGGACACCATGGCTATTACCCTGCATGCTAAGCCCCCATGCCAGAAGGAAAAACAAACAGGACTTTACTAGGGCAGTAAATATTCCATACGGCCTTGGACTAAAAGTAGTTACATCTGTGAAAGATTTACATTTACAGTCAACATAAATTAACTGTCCCAAGAAAATGAAAAATATAGATGTCCATGTAATTTATTAGCAGACCACTTTGCATCGTTTCAAAGTACATTGAAGTGATTACCAGGAGAGCCTTAGGAATGACAGGAGATTTAGATTCACAGTGAGGATTATTGCTTCCTACATAAATGGGTGAATGCATAAATAATATAGCCTCAGGAGGAAACTCTTTTATTTTGGTACCAAATATTTGGCCATCATAGGACAGGGTAGCAGAAGGTTTGGGAGGTTGTTAGTCTCTCATACTGAATCAGCTTGAAATTATGGAGGGAAGATGCATGTGCTCTGATTTCTTGTGATAAAAATGTATTGTGTGAGTTCAGTGAACATATGTTTCCAAAAGGATAATCACCTCCAAGAAACACCAGCCTTAGTGAAATCTGCCTGATTTAGGAAGAAGCAAACAAATTAAAGAATTGGCCCAAGAAGTATATGGTAATTTAATTATATAATAAATGTTACTCTAACAATAGACATTTCAGCATTGAAATGGACCTAATATATCCTTCTGGATGCTCTTCGACTGCAGGAGCAGGGTAGATAAGCAAAGTGAAGCCTGTATTTTGACATCACAGAGTTAAGACATGACTAAAACTAGTCATAACTAAAACTTAAGGGTTATCATTCTTATCAGAATATTCATGAACTCGTACCATTCTCTTTAAGAAAAATCACTTAAGATGCCTAGCACACTTCTTAACACATAAGTGGTATTCAATAAATATTTGTAGAATGGATTTACAAATGACTGAATATTTATTATCATCAATAGAAAAGTCAAAGTTTAAAGAAGTGAAGAAAGAGTCCCTTTACCTAATCAGCTTGTAATTCAATAGCTAAAGAGAAACCAATATATTTAGAGTTCTTACTTTAAGCCATTTATTCCAGGCACAATGTCATTTTTGACATGAAGTTTTTCCTGGAAACTACTTTATTACTGCCACTTGAATTAACACTCACCATAAATAGGGGATGTGTAGCTGTGAATACCTGGGTCTTTCTCCATCTAAATGGTGGTTCTGACACAAGATCAACCTTGGGAATCTGATCTTTCAGTCAACTTAGGTGAATCCCGTCACTGATTTTGCATGTTTTCATCTTCTGAGCAGTGAAGTTAGGTTGAAAATAAAAGATTTTCCTCTTAACAAATATATAAAGTGAAGAAAACTATCTCAACGTTTTCCTGAAATATAGTATTTCTTGTTATTTGAACTAGCAAAGATATCACTATGAATCCACCACTGTAAGAATATTCTATTATATTATTGGTATAAATTTCCATAAAAAAAGGTACAAGATCTATGTGTATGTGTGTTTGTGTTTGCATGAATAGAAGAGAAAATCAAAGCTCATAAATAAGTATTTCTGAACTCCATTTTTAGAAAAGTCCCCTTTCCCCACAAAATAATCTGTGGTCATTAAATACCATCAGTTTTAGGGGCACCTGGGTGGCTCAGTCAGTTAAGCATCCGACGTCGGCTCAGGTCACGATCTCATGGTTTGTGGGTCTGAGCCCTGCATTGGGCTCTGTGCTGATACCTCAGAGCCTGGATCCTGCTTCAGATTCTGTGTCTCCCTCTCTCTCTGCCCCTCCCCCAGCCATGCTCTGTCTCTCTTTCTCTCAAAATTAAATATTAAAAAAAATTTTAAAAAACCATGAATTCCAAATAACTAAAATATCAAAATGATTATCCAGATAATTAGTCAAGAATAGTAATACTACTTCCTCAAAATAAATGACTGATTTTAAAAGAGAAACCATGGACAAAAAAGTATGGCACAGAATCCCAATCCATCTTAACATTTGCTCATCCCCTTTCCATTGAAATATAACCTATTTTTACAAGAAGTAGAGTTGCCCAAAGTGAAGCTGTCTTTTCACTGGCTCATTTCCAGCTAGATGTTACTACATAGGTAACTTCCAATAAGGAAGATTCAAGAAAAAATGTTCAGTAGCAGATTTTTGTAACTTTCACTTAAAAGACAATTACTGCTCACCATGGCCCTTTATCATTTTTCTCTTTTTTTCTGGATTGGACTGTGAACATGATGACTAGATATGAATCAGCCACCTTAAACTGCACATTCATATTGGACACAGAATCCAGGCACGGTGGAAATACAAGATTGAAAAATCCAGGCTCCATCAAGAAATTCATGAAGCAGTTTCCCCATTCTGAAACTGGACTACCTGCTTCATTACTATAATGTGAGAATAGCATAAATTATTAAATTTATGATAATTTTATGTCATGACACTCTTGCTAATAAATAAATTAAATCTTTAATTATAAAAGCAATTTGTATCCAAGAATATTTTGTGTCTGAACTATATTTAATATTGGGAAAATATAAATATTCATAAATAGGAAGAAAATGTGCTTAAATGGTATTCATTCAGGAGACCTAAGAATTTTTCATTTTTCTGTGGCACCTCAATTATTTTACCTCATCACCTTGAAGAACATTCTAGGATACTAGTGTATAGGAAACGGCAAAGTATACCCTATTCATTTTAAATGACGTAAGCTACAGAATCTAGTGCTGTATTCTAAACAAGTTTAGAAGAAAAAAAAAAGACTGCTCTCCCACCTCAAAATCAAACTTTACTACCTTACTGTACTTATTTAAAATATTTTTTCAATGTGTATTTATTTTTCAGAAACAGCGCGCAGGCACAAATGAGCATGAATGGGGGAGGGGCAGAGAGAGACCGAGACAGAATCTGAAGCAGGCTCCAGGCTCTGAGCTGTCAGCACAGAGCCCCTTGCAGGGCTCCAACTCAAGAACCACAAGATCATGACCTGAGCCAAAGTCAGACGCCCAACCAACTGAGCCATCCAGGTGTCCCTTACTGTACTCATTTTAGAAATGAATGACACACATTAGAAAATATTTTTTGAAGACAAAAAATATCTGTCTCAAGAGCTTATGGCTATAATGCCTCTGTTTAATATACAGACCTTCTTAAAGTCAGGAAGTATTTGGACCTGACCAGTAAGGCAGGGAAAGAGACAAGAGAGGTAGATATAGACAAAGAGACAGGGACAGAGAAACAGACAGAATGAGAAGTAACCAAATGTCCCTCTTTTTTTCTCCTTCAATTTACTGATAGAAAATAGTAGACTTAAATTTAATCAAAACTCCTCTTTATATATAGTTGGAATTTCTGTATCATCCTTGCTCATCCTTAAGAGAAAGGAAAAAGAAGAAACTGAAAGGCTTAAAGTAATTCTATGTGTGCAAAGTTTGGAAACATTTGTTGAATGGGGACATGAATTAATAAATAAATGAATGATCAGATCAATTATATCCACAAGTTGCACTACTGACGTTTAAAAATGCATGCTCATTTATATATGGTCTTTCTTGAAGTGTAATATAGATATATATTTAAATATACCTATGGTAAAAATCAGTTTTTTAATATAACTGTATGGATTTTAACATATGCATAAATTGGTGTAACCATCACAACAAACAGGGTAAAGAATAATTCCACAACCCCCAGAATTTCTCCTGTGCTGCTCCACGGTAGGCAAATATGCCCACAACTCCTAAACCAAACCCATCGGATATCTATTCTCCATCCCATCCCTGAAATGTGTCTTTTTGAGAAAAAAATAGATTTAGTAGAATCAGATATCATGTAACATTTCCAACTATTGTCTTTCATTTAACATAATGCATTTGAAAATCAGTGATGTGTGTGTCCCTTTTTTAGTGCTAAATCTCATTTCATCATACCACAATTTGTTTATTTATTCAAATGCTGAAGAGCATTTAGGTTGCTTCTACATTTGGGTGACTGTGGATAATGCTGCTGTAACTATCCATGTACAGATTTATGTCCAAATATAAGCTCATGGCTAGAGGGTAAATACCTGGAAGTGGGGCTGTGGGATGCTAGGTCAGTGTAAGCTTATTTAATGAGAAATCACCATGCTGTCTTACCAAAGGGCCTGCAACATTTTGCATTCTTACCATCAGTGGATGACAATTCCAAATCTTCCATATCCTTAAGCATCACTTGGTACTATCACTGTTATATTTCTAAGTTTTATTTTAACATTTCAAATACTTGTGCATTAGTCTATCAGTCTAGATTCAATTTGTATGCCTTTAATGACTAATTGATACTGAGCATATTTTCATATGTATAGTTGCTATTAACATAACTTTTTCAGTGAAGTACCTGTTCACATATATTGCCTATTTGGATTGGTTTGTTTCCTCACTGTTGAGATTGGAGAGTTCTTTTTGCAACATAAATAAAGGTTTTTGTTAGGTATATGATTCCAAACTCTTTTTGAAGTCTCTGGCTTATCTTTCCATATTTGTAACAGTGTCTTTCACAAAGCAAAGTTTTTAATTTTGATGAAGCTCAATTTATCATTTTTATAGTAAGCATTATTTTACTATCATGAATAAGAACAGCTGGCCTAACTCGAGGTCACAAAGATTTTGTTTTCTTTTCAAAGTTTCTTTTAATAGAGTTATGTTTTACATTTAAGTCTGTCTACTTGCAGTTAATTTTTATATAAGTGTAAATTTCAGATCAAAGTTCTTTTTTTTGCATATGGACATTCAATTATTCCATGAATATTTGCAGAAAATACTATGTTTTCTCTACTGAATTGCATTTGCAACTTTTTCAAAAATCAATCGACCATATCTGTTTTTTCTAACTGTTAAAAATCAAGAAATGGGAAGGGTTTTTTTGTTGTTGCTTCTCAATATTGTTTTGGCTATATAATACACTTCTCTTTCCAAATAAATTTTAGAAATCAGGTGTTTATATTTACAAAACACGCTCTGAGTTTTCATGAAGATTTCATTAAATTTAAAGATTGGTTTGGGAAGAATTGGCATCTCAACTATATTGAGTCTTCACATCCAGGAACAGTTTTTGAAGTAGGCAATAAAATTAAAAGTGGGTTCAAAACCTTACAGCCAGAGGGATCCCTACCTTATATTGTAGTTGTCCTATGCATTATATATACATACTTTGAAAAAAAACACATTAGGCAACATAATAATTTTTGTCATCAAAAGTCATAGATATTTTTAAAATAGTAAGAGGCAAAATGTAGTCCATTCTATTTACCCAGATACTTGGCATTTTGGTTGTTGTTAATTCATCCCTAAGGTTCCAGATTTCCTCCTTTTATAATGTGTCTTGCATCTAAATAAGCTCCTTTTGTTACCTTTTAAAGCATGTCTATGGATGACAAATTGTCTTAATTGTTTTTCATCTGAGAATATATTTCACTTTCATTCCTGAAAGATAGTTTCGCTGAATAGAGAATTCTAGGTTGACATTTGTTTTTCCTCTCAGCACTTTGAGAAATGCAGTTTGACTCTCTTGTGGCCTCTGCTGATTCTGATTAGAAATCTGGAGCTATGTGAATCATTTTCTTCTATGTGCAAGGTGTTGTTTCTCTGTCTTCTTTTAATAGTTTTTATTTTTCTTTGTTTTCAAGAGTTTGATTATAAAGTCTTTGGGCATGGTGTACTTTAAGTTCATCTTGCGTGGAGTTTGCTGAGTTTCATGGGTCTATAAATTTACTGGCTTCACCAAATTTTGGAAGTTTACAGCCATTGTTAATTCAAGTATTTTGCCCATATCTATCTTTCTTGAACTTCCTAATGAATTTGCAATCACACAAATGAAAAACCTTGTAATACTGTTGTAGAAGTCCTTGAAGTTCTATTCATTTTGTTGAATCTTTTTTCCCCCCTCTGTTGTTTATGTTTTATACTGACCTTGGATACCACTGACCCTTTCTATTCCATCTCCACTCTATTTTTGTGTTATTTTGACAGTGTTTTTTTAAATTTTTGATGTTTATTTATGAGAGACAGAGAGTGAGTGGGATAGGGGTAGAGAGAGAGGGAGACACAGAATCTGAAGCAGACTCCACGATCTGAGCTGTCAGCACAGAGCCTGACACAGGACTCAAATTCCTGAAGCACAAGATCATGACCTGATGGTGAAGTCCAACTCTTAACTGACTGAGCCACCCAGGTGCCCCTTGATGGTGTTTTTCAAATTTTATTATTGTGGCTTTCAGTTCTAAAATCTTAGTTTTTAAAAATTCTATTTCATTGACACATCTATATTTCCATTCATTTGAGGACTGCACTCACTTTATGGTACATGATTATGATAGATGCTGTTATAAGACTTTGGGTTCTATTAAAATCTTTTAGAGAACTTGTATAAAGCAATCAATCAAATTGATTTCATTTAAATCACAAGTACTGACTCACTTTTTCCAAACTGACAGTTTAGTTTCCAAGACTTTGCTATGCAATTCTGGTATATACAGTATGTGAAACATCCAAGGTTTTAGTCTGGAGCCTGCCAGTGATCCACACATTTTTTCAGTCTTCAACATCTTTGTGTTTGTGATTTGCATCACTTGCATACATGGGTAGTTCAGAGAAAAGCCCAAGACCTCATACATAGATTCTTTTCCCCCTGTTCTCTGTCATCTTTTCTACACTCTTGAATTCACAGTGGTCCCTTTCCGATTGCTCTGGAAAAAAGCATCTGGTATCCCCATTTTGTTCCACATGGCCAATGACTTGGTCAACGTTGGGGTAAAACAGCAAGAGAAAGGAAGATGGGGCTGCCCCTCCTGCCACCACTGTCTCCCACCCCTGCTACCTTTACTGCCATCACCTTAAGGATTCCACTTCCTACTGGGGTTTGCCTAACATCACACTAGAAGAGTCAGAGTGTCATTCCGCTACCTTCCCCAAGACGCTCTCCTTCTCCTGTCAATAGAAAGTGTTTTTTCTTAGAACTTATTTTCAGCATTCTGGGAAAGGATCTTCTTCTGTTCCTGATGAGAGTAACTAGCGTTTGGTTTCTACAACAAAGGTGGGAACTCATTTCCTTAGAGCAGGCCTTTGAAAGTTCCATGACAGTGAAGGTTACAAAGTGCATTAAATGAAAGGGAGGGAGACAGAGGGAGAGAGGGAGAGAGGGATGGAGGGAGGGAAAGGGGGAGGGAGGGAGGAAGAGGTGAGGAGGTATTTAAAGAAAGAGAAAAATATTCTTTTTAGAGGTATGAGGAGTTAGAATTAATCTATAGGACGTTTGAGGAGGTAGTCAAAGGTATTTCTTTCTTTTTTTTCTTTAGGTATTATTTTCCTTGGCATCATCATATCAAAGCAAACATTTTTAAAAAATTGGTATAGATCACTAACAAGGGAATACTAGGAAGAGAACACAATATAAAAACCAAATAGTTGATGAAATAAATTTTGAGCGTTTGGCTACATTTAAAATCTCGGTAATAGTTTCATGGGCTTGTTTAAGCAAGTGTTGACTCACAAGATGGTGGGTAATATGAGATGAGGGTTAGAAAGTCTTACCACAGATAAATCAAGGGTAAGCAATTTCAGTGCCTGTCATGTCAGGGAGAAAGTTACTGTCATGTTCACTATACATGTATGCCTCTAAGAGTCACAATGTCCCAGGATCCCACAGTCAGGACCGTTAGAGAGTAGGTGGCCAGAGATAAATGTAGGTATCTGGATTCTAAATGCAAGAGCTGACCCAAGGAAGGAGAGACCATTTGATTGATGTTTTTATTTCCATTGCAGGTTGACCACTTTGACAAGGGTGTGAAGATCAATCCAGTTCAAAGTATCAATACTGAAAGGAGCATAGGCAGCCGAGATGCATGGCTACAGACTTGTTTTGACATGGAAGAACTATTATCTTTTGTGGTTAATATTGTTATGAAACTTGGGCAAAGTTTTGCTAGATGTTTAGATATCCTTAGGATGGAGAGGATATGGCTCTTTATTGTACATACATCACTAGTGTGCTAATGGAGAGGGAGAAATTAATGGTAAATTTCTGATTTCCAGTTTGTAAAACTAGCAGATGTTGAAAGACATATGAAAGACTCGACACCCTCCCAAAACAAAGAGTAGGCAATTAAAAAACCCAAAGGATAAGGAAAAGAGAATTGTGGGATCAAAGAAGGGGAAGATTATTTTATTTATGGATATTTCAAGGTATTTGTGAGCCACAAAATTGGGTATTCCCAGTAGGCAGCTGGAATTCTAGAATGCAATCTCCTACTCTGGAATCAAGGAGTCAGCTCTAGAATCTGGAGTTTATACAAAGCCCCATTCTAGAAAGATGAGTTACAGCAACAGCCAAAATGGTAGGGAATTGTTAACTCCAAAAAGGGTGGCCACACAATCCCTCACTAACCTGGCTGCTTTGCCATGTCAGGGTTAAATGATCCTGGGGATGCTTTATTTGTAGGTGCTGGGTTGAGGCAGAGAGAGTTGGAAATGGTGAGTCTCACTGCGGTGTCACTGACTATAACAACTTAGCTAATTCTGCTTATACTGCATAGAACAGAGATCTCTCCCCAAGAAAACAGAAGTACTCTAAACCATTTGGAATTATTTCTGGTGAACTATTCTCAAATCAGCTTTTATTATCTACAACTAAGGGAGCAAATAGGATGATTTTGACAATTTTTTTCTTTTTGAAAAAAATTTTTCAGAAAATTTGAGTTTTTTAAAAGAAAGAAAAATGAGAAAAAGAACGTCTTTAACCTTTCATCTGACTGTTCTACTTTCAACAACTTTAATGACAGTTTCTATTATTTTGCAAGAAAACTCTAATTTCAATCTCTTATCTGAGAAATCATGTATTCCATTAAAATTTGAACAATGAAAGCACACTGCACTAATTCACCCAAAAATAATGCAGCTCTTCAATTATTTATTTTTGAATTCAACATAACAAGTAAACCAACTCCCATTTAAACCTAAGATGGATTTTAAGCAAAGTAAGTTTTTATCACCAAATCAGGATTACGCTTCTCCATCTTGAAAATGAAGACTGGATGGAAAATAGAAAATTGTCTACGAATGAGCCTCTTCTTGACAAACATCTAATAAAAAGACATATAAGACGTCTTTCTTTAATTCTTGAACTAAATCTCATGTATGAATTTCAAGTCAATTAAGGATGCTGGAGGATTTTGTCAACAAAATAGTTTAGTAGAAAGCAATATGACAATTTCCACTACAGCCTGGGGGGATGAGGAGTAATTTAAGACACAGAATTGTTTCATTATCTCAGAATCCCCATGACTTTGGACTCCTTGGATGGAAGCACCAAAAACCATTTTTGTAGGGATAAACTTGCAAGTCATTTTTTTAGCCAGAAAAGGAAATTGACTATAGTATTTCATTCTTTATTAAGTTTTTTTCTCTTTAGAGAAAATTCAAAGTTACTATAAATATGTGTTTATCAATAAGATTGTAGATATATTTTATGTTGGGATTATGTATATCTACTTGGGATACATATGAAGAAATCAACAGGATGTTACAGAATTAGGAAGACATACACACATCAATATACTCACTCCTATATATAGGAAGAATATAGGGAGAAATCACACTTTGGAATTCAGGAGACTTAGATATGAATGACAAATCTGCTGGTGAGTTTGGACAATACATTGCTGTTCTTCAGTCAGTTTACCCTCATTGGAAAGAGTATGACAGTCCCTATCATAAGGTATTAGTGTGGACATCATATAAAAGGAGATTTAAAGTACTCATTGGAATCCCTGACACAGTCTTCATTAATAAATTGTTACTGTTGCCATTACTCTTTCTGTATTGTTTTCTAAATAAAACATGTATTAAGGTCAGTATGCTGTTGTATAATGCATGTGAGAAATTAAAAGGTATGATGGATGTACTCCAAATGGTTGAATCCAATGAAAGACATGTGTTTGACATTCAAGCTGGCATAGTGACACATCACAGATTTACACTGTAACCAGGTCATGGTAGGGGTAGTGATCAGTGGAATAAGAAGGTTACGGAATGTTTTCATCTGGTGCAAGACTAGATTGATGGAACATGTGGGCACTGGCTCTTCCCTTAGCTCCCTCTATCCTTCCTCCCACCAAAATAAAAATTATGGGTTAGAATGAGTGCTAACTCATGAATGGCTGCACCAATGACTGACATGTTAAAAATGTCATTCTAGATGTTAGCTCAAAAAAGATTTATAAGGTGAAATGGGAAAAAGAAATGGGTTTGTGGAAGCATGACCCTCACTTCTTTATTACTGAGGGTATTCCACTCTGCTCACATATACTGGGGAATACTGGTTAATAATCCATTTGTTCCTTCAGAATCTCAGGATGAATTCCCACTACCTCAACTGTGAAAGAGATCAGAGCTAGAATATTGCATTATGTAGAAAAAAAAGGAAAATAATTAAAATATATGGGACTTTGGAGGATATATATATATCCTGTCTTCATGCCTGACACTTTTTCAGTTATGTATTTTTTTTTTGACTGGGTACAAGGTAGGGAATAAAAAATGAGGTATCTTATCATTGCTTTGAGTGAGCTGATTTCTAAAACTGTCTGAAGCATTTTATGACCCATGGTTTATGCCACACCTCTACCTATGCTTCTCATCTGTTTTGGGACAACCAATTAGAGATGAAAATTTGCTACAATACTATGACAATGAAGGGGATACAAGTGGATAGGTTACAACACATTTCATAATGTCAAAGTGACTACAGGAAGAAGAGAAAAAGACAGTATCAGGGAAGGAGAGGATATCAGAAATGTTGTATTATCTCATGATTATATTCTACTCTGTTCTACTCTGCAGTAATTCTACCAAAGGACAAATTTCAGAGTACTTCAAAATTATCCAGGAATATATTTGCCTCTACCTCCTCAGAAAGTGCCAGAATCATACATGATTGTGAGACATGTGAAATATATTTGTGTTTTGGCTATGAGAAAAGGTCTTATCTGGCCTAATGCTTGAGATTACTAGGTTATATTCTAATAATATATTGACAAATAGTAATGGGAGTGAAGAGGCAGAATCCAAGCCCTATCTATTGGCAATAGGTCTTGGATCAACTTTTCCTAGTAGAAGTGTTTGAAGAGAGAAAGTAAGCTGAAGAGACATTTCTGATACATAAAATATGGAAATTGTTACAATAAGAATAATTTTAATTATTTTATATTACATACCGTATATATTATGTATATGTGACAAAACATTATTATATATTACATACATATTATATAATATAAAAAAGCAAAGAGTATGATAGAGTTTGTGTTCTAAATACCTATATACATGAGAAAAATTATTTTATGAACATTATATAAAAAATACATTCACTCAGTGCATATAAGTTAAAAAACTATATAAATATGAAATTAAATAAATTGTGGCTCAGGATTATGGTCAAATAGTCTGAAACCAATAAAGTTCTGCCATTAAAGTGTGTTTACTATCAAAGTAAAATAAAAATATCAAAACAAACATTTATATGTAAACAGGAACTCAATATGATAGTTTATTAACTCACTCTTATGTAAACACACATTCATCATATATGTACATGCAAAGACAGAGTCAAATGGAAGTATGGAATTCTCACAATTCAATAGTTCATTTCTCCTGAATAATGGGATAATGGATATTACTGTTCCTTCTTCATGCAACTGTGCATGAGCTTACTTCCTTTCAATCAACAGGTACTACTTTCATACTTTTTTTAACACACAAATTTAATTACAGGCAACATCATGAGAGATGACAGCCACAATAAACCTTTAAAATGCACCTAAAGCCTAATGCTGAGAAGAAAATACAGTGTCTCATTATAGAATTAGATTTCCACAGTGAACTTTTTGTTTGTTTGTTTTTAACTAGGCTCCACGCTGAATATAAGGCTTGAACTCAAGGCTCTAAGATGGAGTCAGATGCTCTACCGACTACGCCACCCAGGAGGTCCTGCATGGTGAGCTTTCTCAAGGTAAGGATGGTCTCATTTCTCTTTTATGGTCCATAAAACAAGCCTGACAAGTATATGATGGCCCAACAAATATTTGTGAATTTTCAGAAAAGAGAGATGTTTCAATAGTCTGCTTAATGGGACAGAAGAATTTTTAATGCATTTTATCAAAAGTTAAATTAAAGTATCTTCTTTTATACAAAAGAAATTGAAATCTAGGCAGATTCACTCACTTTTATAGAAACATAGAGGGAAAGATGTAGCAGTAGATCATTCCAAATTCAACTCCAATATTCTACCGTTTCCCTAAAACACTTAATAAATAAGCATTTTCTGAGAATCTGCTATGTACAGAGTCCTACTATATTTGACAGTATTTATAGGCAATAAAGTTCTCCAGACTGTAGAACTTCCCATTAGAGGAAGTGTCCTTTGGGGATGGCCAAAGATTCAGTGCTTTCAGAAAGCATAAAGAAGGGGCACTGGGAAGAACACTGGGAAAAAGAGTCAACCTGCCTACTTCCCAAGGCTTTTCAGATTCTCCTGTAGTAGAAACTGCCAAAGTTTCTGAAACAGCATCAATGTTATCCCTATTTTTCTTTATAATCCCTGTTTCTTATAACTAAGCTGTTGCATTTTGAGAAAAGGATTTGTTCTACCTGGTTTCAATTCCTAAGGACGGTAAAGTGTAAACCATGCACCTTCATTCTAGAGCTCCCTTGAGGAAACTAAGAGATAATAAAATGGAATTCCCGATCCAAGAAACACTCAATGTGAGGACAAGTCCTCACTCAATGTGAGGACAAGTGCATCTGAGTTTATCTGAACTCAGACTTCATGGAGACAGATACTAATTCCTCTTTGCCAAAGACAAACCAACAAAAACATGAACTACATCAGCTGAAAAGTGCTTTTCTCAAAGGTCACGTGAAAACTAGAGGACTCTCAAAAATGTTTGGAAGTATTCTTTGCTGGATAGAGTTGATTTAATTACCTATAACCTGTCCTCTGGGGACAATTAAAATTTGACAGCACTCTGCAAAGACACATTTGCAGGAAAGGAAATGCTAAAGATATTTTCTGTAAAAATCCTAACACAACGCAAACTTTTATAGTTCCTGGATTTATTTTCGCTTAGTATGAGCAGAGCTAGATTTATGACTTTGTTCTCGTTTGTTTGTTTAATAAATATCTCTTTTTTTCCCCCAGCAACATTACCAGGAATCCAAATGATTCAACAGCAAGAAATATTTCAAAGCTAAGAATGAGAAGCAGCCATAAAGAATTGTGCTTAATTGTCTTCACAAATCTAAGCTGACTGTTCTCATAATGCCTTCTTCCGTGGGTGCCTGTGCTTCAGACCTTTTGTGTCAAGCAAGGAACAATTAACACAGACTTAAGAGTGCAGGTTATATTTTAGAAATGATACTTTCACATTCTTGCAGGAGTTCCAAAAAAAAACAAAACTATATATCTGTAGTGATTTCAACAATAACCAGGTATCATCATATATGATGAGCTCATTTTAAAGCTGAGGTTTTTCTCTTGGGGTTTTATCACCAGAAATTGGCACCAAGATCACAACACTGGAGAGGGAAAAAAAGGAAGGGATATCTTTACTGTTTGACTTTCAGAAATGGCTCAAATGACTGTTTTAATTTTGTTTTTAAGGAAAGGCCTGAGCATAGCTGGGAGAAACTGAAGTAGGCAGATTTTATCCATGGACTTAGAAAATACCATTTGCAAAAGTGTATTCTTCAGAAAACTAAGTCTCTGAAGTACTGTTAATTTGAAAAAAAAATTCTATCATCAACTATATTTGGGAAAATGTACACTTAAATAAAATTAAAGTCCTATCTTGCTTTTTATTTCTCAAAACTTTTCTTCAAGCTAAGTAGGCATTATCAATTTACAAAAAAAGGGATACAATGGGCAATTCTCCAAAATTTAGTTGTTCCCATAACCCTGATATAACTAAACATTTTGTGGAGAAGGGCTCTTCAATCTCAACATTGGGTAAGGAAATCTTGTAGTCCCAAGATCTCCTACACTTTGTGATGGACTCCTGACTGACACACAATATGTTCTTTCAGGGATAGGAGGTGTGAGCTAAGTTTTTTAGTATGCAGGGTTTTTTCAGAATTTTGGCAACCTAATATTAAAGCATCCATGTTATAGAATAAACTGTTCTTTGTACATCTCCATAGCATCAGAAATCGTGGTAAGTACTCTTCAAAATGTAAGACTTCAATAGATCTACATGGTTAAAGAAAATGAGACTCAAAGTAATCTGGGTAGCTACTTGTGACAAACATGGACATTAGAATTAATTCTGATGTGCCCACCCTTT
The DNA here is from genome assembly GCF_022837055.1 of Prionailurus viverrinus. NCBI lineage: Eukaryota > Metazoa > Chordata > Mammalia > Carnivora > Felidae > Prionailurus > Prionailurus viverrinus. The sequence goes on along the minus strand of NC_062575.1, from coordinate 23,466,730 downwards.
CCAAAACCATCCTTGAAGATGAACCTTGTTGATGCATGTTTGCATGGTACTTGGACCTTGTCTCAGACCAGAAGCTGACACTGATTCCAACAGAGCAAAACAAGTTACCCAGGCCACCATCACTTTACTATCAATAGTGAAGACTCATCAGTGAACTTTAGGACCATTAAAAACCCAATTTCCAACCCATTACTTACTTCACATTACTTCAGATTTTACAGAATAGACCTAGACATTAAGACAGGATTCTCATGCTTGTATTTAAGAATCAGACACTGCCTCCCCAAGGTTACTCTTTAGAATACAGTAATCTGTATGTTTAATTAACTACTAAGGTAATGATCTTTCAAGTGATCTTTGGACCAAGTTTTAAGAAGGTCTGATATGGAAAATATCAATACTACCAGTTACTGCATGTTGTGTTTCTAAGTCATTCATTGAGGAGCACAAAGTCTTTGTTGGACACTCAAAAAAGGAGACAAAGTCAGAATTTACTAGATTTTTTCACTGTTTTCAAAAGGCTCTATGTAAGACTCCTTTGTTTCTAAAGCTAGCTCAGATTAAAGGACAAATATCTGCTGTCTACTGTTTCAAATTTAATAATTCATTCTTCAAAGACTTTGCCTTTTGCTTATTTTTAAATTCATGTTCAATTCAGATTTACAAATATTTAGGGTATAGTAAGACATGGATTCAATGTAGAATACAAAAGGAAATCAGACACTGGTCCCGCATTCCCACATCACAGGTTGTTACTGGATGTAGGAGAGCAAATCACCTAAGAAAATAAAGTACGGCTATCTTACTCTCTAGAACAACAGTTGCATTTGTCTGATTAAGGGCTGTATTAAATCAAGCAGAACTTAAGCAGACAAGATTAAAAAAATAAATAAATAAAACTAGTTTCTGAATCCCAAAGGCCGAGGTTCAAGTACAAGTACTGAGACTTACAAATACAGGCTTTCCAGTTGTAAGAATATCAGTCTCCTATTTATCCAGTGAACTTACATCTGTGTTTTAACTGTCATTTTATTCTACTGCTCCTTTTTTCCCCCAGCCCTTTCCTACTTATCTGAAGAAAGGAAATAGTAACAGAAAGTCACTGGGGGCAAGTAAAATATTTTTGAATAGACCAAGGAGGAGCCCTGGTTTAGGGACAAACTAGTCCTTTTCAGCACATGTCATACTGACAGCTCTCTTACCCGGTATCTTGCAGTGAGACAGATAATATCACAGCATGCCACGGAGACAAAGAACTGAAGGGCCAAAACAGAGCTCTGAGAAAGGAGTTGAGTTATTGATTTTTTCTTCGTAAATCACATTTCTCTGAAAATGGAGAAGCTGAGCATCTAAGAGGAATGATGGTTTCAACTTTATACCTCCTTGATTCCTAAATACTAGTAAAGAACTAGGGAACGGGTAAGTGTTTTAAAGAAAATCTATGCAGATATGCAACCCAATGCTAGCAATGGGACCAGACCCACTCATTCTGTCTTTAAGGTTACTTTGTTTGTTTCTGTCATTCTGTTTTTATATGTTTTTGTTTGAGATTCCAGTAAGTTGTGGATAAAATCATTTTAATGGGTAGAATAATGATTTTTATCTTGTCCTATCTTCCTTTGTGATAATGTCTAAGAAATGCTAGGGATCACAGCAGTACTTAACAAGACATTAGAAGAGGAAGTAAGAAGCAGAAGCAGAGGATTGCCAAACTAGGGTATCTTCCTTTCCTGCCCACCAGAATGGAAGCAACTACTTCTGCTTCAACAGAAAGTGCCCCAGGTAATCAGAGTAGATTGGGTTGGGATCCCTGCTTATGTTGGGATGTTCTTCTGGTCTCCACAATGATCTCAGAAGGAACCACCTTTACAAAAACAGAATAATCCCATTATCCAATCAATGCCTGAAGACAAGCTAATGAAACACTATATATTTATTGTGCCTATTGATTTATGATGAACAGCTTCCATCAGTATGGAATGGATGGCAGGAAAACAAAATACCATTTTTAAAGTTTTTTATCTGCACATAATTATGACTATGGGAATTCCCCCTCTATTTCCTCCAGGATTTATGATTAATTAATGAAATAGGTATTATTATCTGTCAGATATATATATATATATATCTGCATACATACAGAGAGAGCCAAAATTCCAACTCTGGTTTCTCCATCTTCAAACCTCTTTTCTCTTCCCTGTGCCAGGATACTTTCTCTCAGAAACAGAAAGTATTTTGCCATTTCGAAATGGTGATGCTCCTGTGTGTTATGTGTGTGATATTCTAACATTCTGTAATAATTACCCACGTTTTGTTCATCGTTTAGTGTCTGACTCATGTCTGAAAATTTGGTTTTCACCTGTGTGTTTTGAATGTGAAAACTATGATAGCATGGAACAAAAAAAATGATGCTGATTTAAACACAGACTTGAACCCTGACTATGCCAGCAAGTAATGATATAAACATGGATTAATTAACCAGTCTCCTGGGGTCTCAGTTCTCTTGTCTTGAAAATGAGAACACAATTGCTCTCTTACACAGTTGTGATGATTAATATTAATGAGAACTAAAAAAAAAAAACCCTATGTGTATCAGGAATTGGAATTCATGCTACTACTTTGTTTTACTTTCAATCTGTTTTTTTCATCTTCTGTACTTTCTACTTCCATTCCTCCAGACTCACTACATCCTGGTAGTTTTGTACTGGTCTGGAGTGTGTCCAACTTCTCATATGCAGAAATGAAAATAAACAGATTCCATCCTGGTTTTACCACACAAGCCCTCCCCTGAGACCTCCTCTGTCATGTTTGATTGGATGGAGTTGATTATGTTTTATTTGTAGTTCTGCTGCAATTTGTGTCTTCTTTTTGGGGCGAACGTGTTTACTTTAATTTGTTAAACTAAATGTACAAAGTTCTGGCTCTGGTTTACTAATCATCATCACCATCATCACAAACATATGAATGACAGATTTTAGACACCAGAATCAATAATCCCCTGCTCTATGTCTTTTTCCCTATCATCTGTCCCTCAGTGGAGAACAGAGGCCTGACAATATTGTTAAAGTAAATTCTTTCACAAAGGGCAGATCAGGAGAAGGAACTCTGAAACCAGATATGTAGAAAAAGAAAAATCTTCTCATAGGAGTGTAAATATATGTGGAATGAAAATTAGGGAAGGAACCTGACAACTGAATGAAAAGATGGGCGTTCTTCCAAAAACTGTGATTTTTAAGTACTGTGGATTCATAGGAGAAGATGGTGTGTTCAAGGAATATTTTCCAATGACATCGGAACACATATTGTAAGGTAAAGGGTGGAGTTTATGGCAGCACCTTGGGTAGGTATGACACACTAAGAAGCTCAGAGAATCTGGAAACCACAGCTTGCCAATTTTGGCTACTCTTCAGAATTGCCTGCAACATTTTGAAAAATGCAGATTTCTAATTTTTACTCTGAATTAATGATTCTACAGATTCAGGGTGAGATTAACCTCTCTCTCTCTCTCTCTCTCTCTCTCTCTCTCTGTCTCTCTCTCTCTCTCACACACACACACACACACACACACATTTTCTCTCCCATATATATATAGAGAGAATATATATATATGTTATATATATATATGGATATATATGTTATATATATATGGAATATATATGAAATATATATATATGGGAGAGAAAATGTGTGTGTATATATATATATATGGAATATGCATATATGTGTATGTATATTACATTTAAAATATATTCATATTTTATATGTACATAATATACATATCTACATACAAATATACATACACAAATAGTATATTATACTATACTATAACTGTGTCTCACATATACACACACATCTTTTTCAAATACCCAGGTGATTACTATTATCAGCCAGGTTTCTGCACTGCTAATGTACATGCTAGAGAATCTCAAAGAATACTGGGTTAGAAGGAGAATTGGTGATCTAGCAGTGTTGTGCATGACAGAAACATATCTCAGGGATGTCAATCAGTTTAAAATAGAGAATGTAAGGGAACAGTGATTTAAAGAGCTTGCTCTAGAGTCCAAAGGCCAATGATTTAACAGTAACTATCTTGGGGTAAAGATGATTATTTATGTATAACTTATAAAACATATGGTAAAAATACTGATATTCACCAAACATCCCAAAGTAAATGCATCACTAGGGTATCCAAAGAGGAACTGGAGAAAGGGAAAATTCTTAAGAGATATTTTGGTGGTAAATCAGTAGGAGTAAGTCATGAAAATTGGAAAATGGTTAAACTTAGAAAATGCAAGCATTAAACACTGGATTTTACTGTGAACGTGATGCATTATAAGTTTTTGTAGTATATCCAGATGGTGATGAGAGTAGTCAGAAGTGTATACTGGAAAAGTGTGAAGAGACTACATGGCTGGGAAACATGTAGCATTTAGAGAGTTGTGCATAATCTATAGAAGACAGTTTCCTTAGCCCACTAGCTCTGTCCTTTAGCCCACACATACCCCTTTGTATTAATTACCCTGATAATTCTTGAAGTATACACGGCTGTCAATTTTGCATTTTTATTTATGTGGTATTTGTCTACTGACTATCTTCCCAAAGAGAGGACAAGATCTGCAGGGGAAGATGCCGTGTCTAGTTTGTCTGCTCTTTCATGTCCAGAACCTAGACAGTGCTTAATGCATATTGTTTTTGGATGAATAAATTAATGGTTAGGTTGAATAATTTTTATTTTTTTAAGAATTTTATTTTTAACTAATCTCTACACCCAACATGGTGCTCAAACCCACAACCCAAAGATCAAGAGTCTTATGCTCCACTGACTAGGTTAGCCAGGCACCATTTGAATAACTTTTAAACAAAACCACAAAGCTTAACGAAGTGTCCTTTTTTGCAAACATAATGTTAAGAAAAAAAGATACCTCAGCAGATTCTTTCACTGCCAAAAACCCAATAGTATTAGAAATGATAATACTTTTGGGTCACCTGGGTGGCACAGTCAGCTGAGTATCTGATTTCAGCCTAGGTCATGGTCTTGGGTCCATGAGTTCAAGCCCCGTGATAGGCTCTGTGCTGACACATCAGAGCCCGGAGCCTTCTTTGGATTCTGTGTCTCCTTGTCTGTCTGCCTCTAGCCCCCCCCCCCCCCCCCACACACACACACACTCTCTCTCTCTCTCTCTCTCTCTCTCTCAAAAGTATTTTTAGTATTTAGTTGTGAAACCCAAATATCTAGAGTTATAGTTCCAACATGATTTTGTCTTTTCCTATAATAAAATGTAATATATAAATCACCAGAGTGCTAATTATATAACAAATAGATTATGAATATGGCTTATCTCATTGCTATTACATACTACAAAGTTACTTATGGAGCTACTACTCTTTTCAAAATACAAAGACAAACCTGGGAACAAGGGATAAACTTTAAAAGTTACATATTAAATGAGACAAATAGAATGTTAAATGTAATTTTCATAGCCTTAATTATACAAGTTATAGAAGCAAAAGTAAAATTTGTATTGAGTAACATATGTTAGTAAATTTATATTCAGCTCTCTCAAATCAAATGATACAGCCCACTTTTATAGCTCTAGAAGTACTTTATTCTATGGAACACTGAACTAATGACCAGATATAAAGAATTTTCTGCTAGCTTTAACTTAGCTCTGAAAAGTCATAGCAAATGCAATAAAATTATATTGCATCTTGTATTATTGATATTTGTGTTACTTTCTCTCTTTGAATAGTCTCTTTTTTTTATATTCTCACTAAGATGGGATATGAAAAAATAATATCAGGCAACCCTCACTGGCAAATATATCTAATGAGAGTAAGTGAATGGATGAGTGAGAAAGGAAACACTGTCTTAAATTCTTTTGACAAAGTTTCCAAGAGTGACAGGTACTTAGGTTAGTCCAACTACATCATTTCACATGATTGCAAACTTAAACCCAAGGAGTTGGAATGTCTTTTCCAAAATCATGTGTTTAGTTAATGAAAATACTAAGATTATAATTCAAGTCATCCAATGAACTTCTTTAACTAAACTGTGACAGTGTGTCCCAGTGCCTGGAAAATGGTCAATCTATGAGAGATTGTTTTAATACTTTTCCTGTGTTTAATGGGCATCTCTCACTTTTTTTTTAAGATTATTTATTTAAGTAATCTCTACACCCAGTGTGGGGCTTGAACTCGTGCCCTCAAGGCCAAGAGTCGTGTGCTTTTCTGACTGAGCCATAAGGACTCATGGCATAAGGACTAAGCCATGTCCTTACCGGGCATTTATTTAAGGAAAGGAAAAAACTAAGCAGAATTCTCACTTGTTCACAATTCAGCATTCACCTCTGACCCAAGAGACTAGTAAATTTCAGATTTCAGGGGAATTTAAAAAAATCTCTCCATCAGGAGAGTGTTTTGATGCTTTCATTATTGCAAACAATATATACAAATGATTGTTCCATCCTCTGTGGAAGATGGTATAATCAATCATTCATCATTTAGTTGTCATTCACTCAATATTTATTGAGAATATACTGCCAGGCATTTTGTTAAGTCATTCACAGATGAAAATTTAAAAAAGGACAAATAGTTTTTGGCAAAGCAGAGTGCAAACTGAACTCAAAGAAATTAAGTAACTGGTAATATTGTTTAATTTTTACTTATCAATATGTAATTTTCAACTATGATATTTTTTTACTAATGTAGATTTAGATGGGAAAGACACATCTACTAACATCCAAGAAAATTTTGATTTAGGTTTGCCTTCTTGCTATGAGCAACTAGATAACTCAACAAAATATATTGAACGCAAATAGTTGGACACTAAACAAAGGTCATAAAAATACTGCAAGGCTAAACAAAGAATACAATTTAGGTAAGCCTATGTTTGCCTCAGTTTATGGCCTGGAAGTAATTTTCAGGCCACAGAGAAAGGGAGGGTGCAAACAGAGTCTGATGTGTTTACTGAGCGGAGGATGCAGAGACTAGACTCTAGGGAAACTGAAGTAACTAGAATGTTCCAGTGGCCCTGACAAAAATGAAATGCATAGGTAGAGCACTCTTAAAATCTGAAACTCTGGCTTGATACTGGTCTCTACAGTTACATAAAAAGAAATTACCCAAGGCCAGAGAAAAAAACACTTGGAGGCAATAGACCATGCTTCATCCAAACTCACATGAGTTTGGCAATGCTTGTGATCCGAGAAGCCAAAGTAAAAAGGCCTCTTAGAAAATGAGGCATCTGTTAGATTCTACAGAATGGTACTACCTTAGTAGAGGGGCTAAAGAAATCCCAAAATGAAGACTCTCTGCAACACTCATAGAAGAGCCTAAAGCAAAACATTAAATCCACAAATTGGTGTAAAGTTGATTTTATCCAAGAAATAAAAGCCAATAATCATTAAAAGAATGTAAAAAAATTCTATAACAAGTAACATAAAATTTTAAACTTCAGGTATCTAAAAAAATTAGCAGGCATAGAAGTTAGGAGGAAAATATGGCTATACTAGGTGTATTGATCAATAAAAACAACCATTCATAATTAAACATCTCCACAAAATGGAAACTACAATACTACTTCTTCATCCTACTAAAATACATCAATGGGAAATCAACATCATTGGTTAATATTGAATGAAATTCCAGTCAAAATCCCACCAATTTATTTTATGGATATTGACAGACTAATTCTAAAGCTTATATGTAGAGACACAAGATCCATAAGAGTCAACACAATATTGAAGGAGAATAAACTTGGAGGTCTGATGTTATCTGACTTCAAAATTCACTATAAAGTTACAGTAACCAAGGCAGTGTGGTATTGACCCAAGCCTAGACAGACAGATCAACAGAATGTAACACAGAGCTGAGAAAATGACCCTCATAAATACAGTCAATTGATCTTTGATAAAGGAGCAAAGGCAGTACAATGGAACAAAGGTCATCTCTTCGACAGATGGTGCTGGAATAAATGATATCCAGAGGCCAAATAAATATATAAATAAACAATGATTTGAGACAAAGACCTTACTCCCTTAACAAACTATAGTTCAAAATGGATAAGAGACTTAACAAAATGCAAAGCTATAAAACTCCTAGAAGATAGAAGGGGAAAACCTAGATGACCCTGCATATGGTACTTACATTTTAGATAAGACATTATATATAAAATAATGGATAAAGTTGCATTCATTATAAGTAAAAACATGTTCTGCCAAAAACAATGTCAAGAGAATTAGAAGACATGCTATCAACTGGGAGAAAATATCTGCAAACACACAGGTCATAAAGAACTGTTATGTAAAATATTCATATAACTCTGAACATTCAACAATGAGAAAACAAAAACCCAATTAATAAATGGTACAAAGACTTTAACAGACACCTCACCAAAGAAGATACACAGATGACAAATAAGCTTATGAGAAGAACTTCACATCATATGGCAGTAGGGAAATACATACAAGTCAAAAACAAGGAGATACCACTACATATTTATTAAATGGCCTAAATACAGAACTGACAATGCTAAGTGCTAGACAAAATATGGAACAAGAGGTATTCTCATACATTACGGGTGGGAATATAAAATGGCACAGCCACTTTGAAAGACAGTTTGGTGGTCTCTTACAAAAGAAAGTATATTCATACCATATTACCCAGCAATCATGTCCCTTAGTATTTATCCAAAGGTGTTAATAAACAGTCTCTTCCCCAACCCCCTCCACCCCAAAACCAAAACCCTGGTAATTGATGTTTATAGTAGCTTTATTCATAACTGCAAAAACCTTGGAGGCAATCAAGTTGTCCTTCAGTAGGTGAATGAATAAATAAAAGGTGGTACAACCAGACAATGAAGTATCATTCAGTGCTAAAAAGAAATGAGCAAGAGAGTAATTAGTGGGGCCTGCCAGCAAGTCTGATGAGGAAAAGAGAGTGAAAGAGAGGTTTGCTGAAACCACTGTCATCCCAAAGTGATCGTGCGCATGCCCAAAGAAGTACCTTCTGTGCAGCAACATCAGAAGTTTCTCACTATAAGGGAGATATAAAATTGTCCAGCTACTAAACAAACTAAAAGAAAAAGCAACAACATGTTTTAGAGGATGAGGGATTCAAATCATATCCATATTTGCTAGATAAATTATCTAAAATGTCTAGTTTTCAATACTAAGTTTTAAGACACATAGGACAACAGGAAAATGTGACATATACATAGGAAAAATAAAGCTGTAGGAGAAACCAGTTGTTGGGTTTAACGAAAACATCAAAGCAGTCCTTATAAGCAACTTCAAATTACTAAAGGAAACCATTACTTAAGGTTAAAGGAAGAAAGAAAGCCAAAATGACAATGTTTCTTAAGAGAGACTAACAAACAAGTTTTTTTCATAAGCGAAATGTAAATTATGGAGTTGAAAAGTAGAATAACTAGAATGAAAAATCCACTAGAGAGGCTCAAGAATAGATTTCAACTGGCATAAAAAAGGAAAACTTAAAGAAATATTGATTTACTTCATGGAATCTGAAAAACAGAGGGAAATGAATGAAAAGAAAATAAAGAGCTTAAGAGAAATGTGAGATCCAATTAGGAATGCCAGCATACACATAATGGGAGTACATGAAAAAGAGAAAAGAAGCAGGGGAACATTTGAAGCAATAGCTAAAAGTTGTTAAATTAATCTACACACCTTGGAAAGTCAAAACCTTCAAGGCAGGTAAATGCAAAGAGATTCACACACATAAGATCAAAGTAAAAAGGTTGAAAGAGAAAATTTTAAAAGGAGAAAGAGAAAAGTGATCCACCAATACAAATGCACCCCAATAAAATTAACAGCTGACATCTCAATAAAAACAAAAGAGACGAGAACACAGTGAGTTGATATATTCAAAATGTTGAAAGATTAAAAATTGTCAAGCAAGAATCTTATATCCAGCAAAACTATTTTTCAAAGCTGAAGGCAAAACAGAAATTTCCCAAATAAACATGAACAGAGATTTTTTTGCTAATAAATGTGCCTTAAAAAAATTATTTCTCAAGTTGGAAAGCAAGTATTCCCAAACTATAATGCAAATACACACATACACACACACACATACACACAGATACGCATGTGCACACACACACACACACACACACACACACACACACACACACACACAAAATGATGATCACCGTTAAAGGTAATTCTGTTACTACCAAACAATATAAAAGTGTATGTCACCTTTTGTTCTTCACTGCTTAGGAAGCAATTACAAATTAATATGCATATAATTATATTAAACTACACCATTAAGAAATGTAATATATTTGAAAATAACACCATCAAAGTAGTAGAAAAGGCAAACATGTATGAGAGTAAGAAAAAATACATCAGATGCAAATCAATAGCACAAGAATAAAGGAAGAGAATGCTAAACGGTAAACAACAAAGTTAATATTAAAAAACACTGTAAATATGTATTTTCTCTACTTCTTTTACCTTCTTTTAAAGCCATAAGATTATAGGAGTTAATAATTATAACAGCTTATTATTTTGTTGGGACATACATAGGTGTACTTTGCATAAAAATAATAGAAACAAAAGGAGAAATAAGGGATAGAGCTCTAGAGGAATAATGTTTCATAGCTCACTGGGGGTCAGGATGTAGGTTCTCATATATCAGCATGTATATGATCAAGATTAAACCCTAAAGCAGCTATAAAAAATAAGATAGTGAAAATATCATTCAAGAATTAATACCAAAAAAGGCAGTAAAAGAAAAAAGGTTGATTAACGAATGTATGAAATATGTAGAAAATTAAAGTAAAAGAGCAGGCATAAATCTAACTGTATCAATATTAGCGTTAAATGAAACAGATAAAGCAATCCAAAGCCAAGATTGTCAGACTGGATAAAAAACATAATCCAACTGTATGATGCTACAGAAGATCAACTTCTGTAGATTCAAAGATATAAATACTGAAATAAAAGAATGAGAAAAGATACATCATGCCAGTAACAGCCACAAGAAAGCTGGCATGGCTGAACTAATTTTTCTACAGTGGGGATTTGAAAGAGGACTTCACTCATCTCCATTTTGACTTCCAACTTTCTAACTGATTAAGTTCTTCTTTCCAGCTAATTGCTTAAATCAAGCAGAAGAGTTAAGCAGCCCCTAATATCAACTGAAACTACCCTCTCAAGCAATAAGGACTGTCCAGAACCAGCAAGACCACACAAGACTGACCCCAAGACAATACTCAAACTGACCTTCACTGGCTACCTGCACATACCCATTGACCTTTGTCCTACATATTCCTTAAATGAGCATGGAAGTATTTTCAGCACTTTGGAGATGGTCTTTGAGATGTTAGTCCACTGGCTTCCCCATGCTGGCCTTACTGAAATAAATCTCTCTCTGGTTTCAACACCAAAACAACAATAACAACAACAGCAAACAAAACAGACATTAACTTTTTTTTTTAGTTAATAAAGGACTCATTTTTAAAGGACACATTTTATAAAGATGAGAGAATCAAGCCAACAACAATATTAAGAATTATAAATAAATATGCATCTAACAAAAGTGCACCACAATTCAGGACACAAAACTGACAGAAATAAAAGGATAAATAGGCAATTCATCAAAAGAGATGAAGACTCAAGACCACACTTTGAATAATGGATATAACAACTAGACACAAGATCAACAAGTTATCAAAAGACTTGAATATGATATAAACCTATATATAAGTTTGAATATAATAGACTTAACATCTGTGCAACATTCCACACAACAATAAATTATACCTTTTATCAAGGACAGACCACATGCAAAGCCATAAAAACAACCTCAATACATTTAAAGATTACAAAGTATGTTCCTGGGCCACAATGGCATGAAATTAGAAGTATCACAAAACATTTGGAGAAATGTACAAATAGGTGGTAATTAAAGAAATTCTCCAAGATGAGTGAAACAAAGAATTTAAAAATGAAATTAAAAAAAAACACTTTGAAATGAATGAAAATAAAGAAACATGGGATGTAACCAAAGCAGTGTTTACAGTAAAATTTGCAGGCGAAGTGTCTATACTAAGAAAGAAGAAAGATCTCAAATCAATCATCTCAAGTTCCAACTTAGGCATCGATAAAAAGTGAAAACTAAACCTAAGTGAGAAGAAAGGAATAAAGGTGAGAGAACAAAAAACTAATAAAGAAAATCAAGGAAACCAGAAGATCTATTAGGAATCGTTGAATGACAAGTGAGCACATGAGATGTTGAACATCACTGTCATCTGGCAAATGTACTTTGGAACCACAATGAGATGTATAAAAGGTAAAATTAAAATGGTTGTATAGTTGCTAAAAAAAATCTGACAATATCAAATCTTGCCAAGGATGGAGAGCGACCAAAACACTCACACTTTCCCAGTACAAAGTCAAAATAATGCAGCCACTTTGTGGGGGAATTTTTTTTGGCAGTTCCATATGACTCATCAATCCCACATCCTACATCTTTCTCCAAGAAGTGTGAATATATGTCACACAAAGAAACATGGCTTTGTGTGATGTATGTAAGTAACTACTCAAAGAAGCTTTATTCATAATAGCCTAAATCACGTAAAACTCACATGCCCATCAATTGGTGAATGCACAAAAGATTTACAGTATATATTCATTTAGTAGAATATCACTCAGTAATGAAATAAAGAATGAACTACTAATGCATGCAAAAACTTGAATGGATTTCAAATGTGTTATGCTAAATGAAATTAGACACAAAAGACTGCATGCTACATGGTTCCATTTATATGAAATTCTAGAAATGGCAGAGAGCAGTTGTGTTGGCCAAGGGCAGACTGCTGAGGTATGAGAATGGCTGCAAATTGGTTAAGAAGAATTTTGGGGGTGCTGGAAATGTTTAATATGAGGACTATGACTACATGGGTTAATTTGTTAAAATTCATTCAAACCTACATATATATTTGGTGAATTTTACTTTATGTGAATTATATCTCAATGAAGCTAATTAGAATAGACAAGGAATAACATATGTATATCTTAATGCAGCTATATAATCTGAGTCTGTTTGCTTTGCTTATCCTTTCTTTTCTGAGCATGCAGAAGAGAAACTCTTCCTCTTTCCTAATTAATGCCTAATATCTATGGAATAGGATATTTGCTAAATTTCAGATCAAGCTTTTATATTTCATATTCTAAAACAGTCTACTGGCTGTGATATTTCCTACAACTGCTTTCTAAAACAGCTAAGCTTTATTTTTCAGAACATGTAAAGGATCACGTCATTTTAAAACATGACTATACAATGGTTTATGCACAAGTAGAAATATAACACCACAGTATACTACCATATTTTGACTGTTCAATTACCCATCATTTGGGTAAGAAAGCAGTGTGAAGAGTTTTTGCCAATATACTCCCGCCAACCAGATATTAAGCTTTATTAAGAGCAAGTCATTAATTTATTGATATATTTATTAAAAACCATACCATTTCAAATGAGTAGAACACATCCCTACTGATTTTTTTTTCCACAGGACTATAATATTGAACATCCCAAAGGAGATCATATTTGAAATGATAACCAAAAAAGAGTTGGAGTTATTATATGCACAAATTTGAGGTCACTCAAGTAAAATTTAGTAGAGTGTATTAATTATTATTTAAAGAAACACCAAAATCCAAATATGAATTCTAACTTATATCCTATTTTTCTGGCCAGAAATATCCATTACTGAAAAGCAAATACACTCTGTTGCTAATAAACAAATTAAAAAGATTTCTTATTCTCAAATAAGAAAGTTTATAAAACATTTGACAATACTGACGATACCCAAACAAATCTTATTACCCTTTAAAAAATTTTTTTAATGTTTATTTACTTTTGAGGGAGAGAGTGACAGAGTGTGAGTGGGGGAAGGGCAGAGAGAGAGGGAGACACAGAATTGGAAGCAGGCTCCAGGTTCCGAGCTGTCAGCGCAGAGCCTGATGTGGGTCTCAAACTCACCTACTGTGAGATCATGAACTGAGCTGAAGTTAGACTCTTCACCAACTGAGCCAATCAAGCACCACACTATTACCCTTTTATAAACACAGTATTAAAAACTGTGGTGAGAAACCTTGGATACAAGCTGCAATTGATGCCAAAATCCACTTACAGAGTCTACTTGTATTTACTGTAAGGAGCTGATAATCTGACACTGTTCATATGTTCTTTTACCTTATAATGATGGCATGTCTGAACTGGCCCTAGGATATCTCTTAACAGGATCAACTTAGCCATGAAGGAATGACACTGTGCCAAGGGCCCAAGTAACTTTTAGAGACAGATGGGTATATTTTAATTTATTTTAAAATCATTTAAAAATAATGAGTAAATCTAGCTGGAATATAGTTGTCTTTATACAATACACTCATATAATTTTATCATTTGATTCCATCCCAATGGTCAACATTTGAGCAAAGTTTATGAATCAGTGAATATGAAAGCAATGGTTGAGTACTGTGTGACAATACTAATCTTAAAGGAGAAGCTGAGAGGATGCCAATATCCCCATATAAACCAGCCACTGGAAGGCAAGTAGACATAGGAGGGAAAAAGAGGCAGGAACCAGATCTGTAATACCTAAAAGGGATCTCCAGGCTTTATATGCCAAAGGTTGACATTTTCTGCCTTTGTCCTTGAATTAGACTATTTTTTAAAAAAACATAAAGTGAACACAGCCATTATTGGACCAGTCTTCTTGGTAGTGGGGAAAAAAATTCTTACTCAGGTTGTTAATTATGGTTATTTATCCCACCATGGTTTATTTTGCTGTTCCCTCCCTCTGAGGAATGTATCATATGGTGAGTGATCTTTATGTTCAGATACTCTTACAGGGTTTCCCACTGCACAATTCTTAGCTCCTCAGTCCACATTGAAATCCAGTCTGTGTGAAGCTGAGATATTATTTCTTCTTCACTATTATACATAATAAGAATTACAATTTGTTTGTCAATGATTAATTATCACTCTTCCCAAGAGACAAAATGCTGAGAGTTTTCATATGCTAATATATGCCAAGCTGCCAGTACTAACTCAGCTCTCTAATCCTAAAACTCACCTTAAGTGAAAGAATATCACTGTTTATTGCCAAAGTTGTCATTCGTCTGGAAATGAAATAAATATCTAAGAAGCATTTCAATGATAGACCTGCTTTTCAGCTGACAGATCACTCCTTGTTATCAAAAGGCAAATATATGTCAATGTGTGCATTGCTTAAGACTCATGAGATAATTGCTTCAATTTGCCTGACAATCTGATAATGTCATTAGCACAATTCTGAATGGTGCCAACACTGAATGAATGTTCTTGAATGATATTAAAGGTGTAAAGCAGAGTTGGGGGAAAAAAGAAGAAAAAGACACCTATCGAAGTGTCTTCTGCCAGATGAAATCCTAGATACTAACTTTCCTTTTCAAAAGTCTGTGTCCTTGACTTAAATTTGATACTGGATTTATCACCAAGTAAGACAACAGATCCAAGACACTAGGTCTAAGACAATGTACAGGATTTTAATCACTGCTTTAAATTCAAAATTATATTAATTGATATTTCCAAAAATATCCATATAGTGAATGGGCATATACATGTAACGAGCTATATGATGGGTGGTGGGAGAAGGCTGTGTTCTAGAATCAGACTCTTCTCATCTGGAAGCCCACTTCTACCACTAAGTTTCATGATGTTGACTATGTTTTGTTTTGCATTTTAAAAGTTTTCCATATTTAGTTTTCTCAATTGCTTACATGGGTGTAGTATCTATTAGTATGGATTTTTATGGAGATTAAATGTGCTAATAAATAAAAAGCATTTACTATTACTGGCTCAGGTTAAACATTTAGAATATTGTAACTATTATTATTAATGGTACTACATGTATATTCAATCAAGTTATTAACTCTTCCAAGCCTCAAGTACTTCATCTATCGAAAGGCTCCAATAGTAAATTAGATGTGATTCTGATTTCCTTGAAGTGCCGTGATAGTCACATTAGAAACATATAAATATTGGGGCCCCTGGGAGGCTCACTGGGTTAAGCATCCAACTCTCGATTTTGGCTCAGGTCATGATCTCACAGTTCATGAAATTGAGCCCCACTTGGAATTTTCTCTCCCTTTCTACTGCCCCTGCACCACCTGTGTACACTCTCTCTCTCAAAGTAAATAAGTAAACTTAAAAACAAACAAATTTCTTATCATATTGTATAGCACAAAGAAGATTGAGGGAAAATGTTTATTATCTGCAATCAATAATGAAAATACAAAAAATATTATATATTTTATACATAGAAGGCACTGGCAGTCTTCAAAATTAACTGCAATATATTTTATTTTATTATTCACCTGAGCTAGAGCTAGCAACAGATTCTGCCTGGAGTAATTGTTCAGATCAGTGGTCTATGGCCAAGGACAGAAGAAATGAGACTTTTAATTAATACAGAGTGGAAACCAGAGAGATATAATAGTTGGGGCATCTGCTAAACTATAAATCCCTGAATAGAAATGACCCTTTATTTGACTGCAATTCAATATTTGGAAATTACAGATGCAACATGAAGTTTATCTCAAATAAAACGTTCTTATTTAACTTAGAATGTAAGCCTACCATGCATTAATGCATGTACAATTGAATTTTATCATCAGAGAATTAGAGAAAAATGAGGCTTAACATATTTCATTCAATTCATGCATTCATCACCCAAACATCTATTAAAATGATAGGAGATAATTCATTTTTTTTTTTAATTAAAACACTTGACTACTAAAAGAATGAGAAAGAAGGTATTTGTTCATGAGAATAGTCAACACATATTTGGAAGACTTTAAGCAGCTGTATCAATGTTAATTTTCTTAAGAGAAAGTAGAAAATCAGAAATAAAAAATATAGTGTTTTAAGAAAACAAAAAAATGTGGATTAGCCCAGAATTAGCCATGGAGTCTCAGGAATTAAGAGGCAGGAATATGTGATGGTTGAAGGAAAAATGAGCAACCACCTCCTGCCTGCACTCTTCTTCCCACTACTGTTCTTGACACAGAGACACTGGCCACGGAGAAAGACTGGGGGAGGCATAATCATAAACAGAAGGAGTACATAAGTACATTTCTATTATCTGAAATGTGAGATTCATTTTATCCAGAATCTTCCTCTGCTACTTAGCTCCCAAGTTTCCCGTAGCCAGATTTATTGAGCCCATGTTGGAGATTTGGGGGAATTTTCCTCGTTTGTTTGCTTTTGCAAAATTGAATACTTCCAAAGAAAAAGATTTTAGTTTTCTCCCTTCATCCTCTAATGAGTTGTACCAGTTGACAAATACTAACTCACCACTGAACCATAGCAAACTAGAAAGCACTTACTGATTTTTCAATATGAAAACTAATACCAATATCAGCAGATATTTAGAGGAGGGAATCTCCTATAAAGCTGGAGCTCAAAACAAAAAGACAAAGGAACAAAAGTGAAAGGAAATGAACCTCACATCGAAACCTCACATCAGTAGCAGTACATAAGAAAATCAAAACCTTACATCAGTAGCAGTTTTAAAAAATCAAAACCTCACATCAGTAGCAGTACATAACGTTTTAGCAGAAGTCAAAATACATATTTCAACCAACAAATATGAAGAAGATGCCATATAAATGAAATACAAAGTCAGAAAGAGTTCTGGGATATTAAAAAATAACTACTTGTGTCAAGGAAATCACTCAAAAAGTGGAACAAAAATAATCAAGGGAGGACTCCAACAATTATATATGAAGAACTTCGATGCAAGGCATTTTCCAATACAAGATATTAGAAACAATCCAAATGATTAAATATAGTGTAGAATCACAAACACACACACACACACATGTACTATATATATATATATATAGTGCATATATATATATATATACACATATATATATATACACACACATATATATGTGTGTACATATATATATATACACACATACACACACGGATAACAACAAACTTTCTATGGCATGTGACAGCTCTCATAGAGAACTGAAAAACCTATGAAAGACATGTAACTGTTAACAATAGTGTCCAAAATTTGTTTAGGTTATAAGATAACAAATGGTTTTATTTTTTAAATTATCTTCATTTTTAAAATTGTAGATAATATATATTATGTTTACTTTGACAACCTTATATATAAAATAAAATAGTAACAGAAATTATTTTTTTCAGTTCTAGGTCCTATATGCCCTTTACTGATTCAGTTAAATTAATTTCATCTAAGAAGGCACGGTACATTTATTGAGCACTTGCTATGTGCAATATGTACTAGTCACCAAGAGTAATCGTGTTCACCAAATATGCCAGTTTTTGCTTTCATTCTAAAAAGGAAGAGAGCTAAGAAAGAAAAAGAATAAACATAAATGTACATCATTGCTTATAAAAGATGCTGAGATGGAAAACACAGATCGATTAAATAGGGAGTATCAACTGGATGGTTAGGAGAGTCCTCTCAAGAAAAGTTGACTTTTAACCTGAAAATTAGATTACGGAGCCATATAAAAGAAGTGCTGAAAAAGGATAAGGGACTGTAGACATCAACCTCCAAAGTCAAGAAAATCTCAATATAATCCAGAAACAAAATGAAGGAAAAAAACATAATTAGCAAGAGAAGATAGGTATGTGTTAATTTTGAAAGAAGAGGGAGAAGTTACAATTTAAAATTTTTTTTTGTTTTTAAAGTTTATTTATTTTGAGAGAGAGAAGAGAAGAGAGAAGAGACACAGCATGAGAGGGGGAGGGGGAGGCAGAGGGAGAAAGATTACCAAACAGGTTCCACAATGTCAACATACAGTCTGATGCAGGGCTCGAACTGATGAACCATGAGATCAAGGGACCTGAGCTGAAGTCAAGAGTCCAATGCTCAGCCAACTGAGCCACCTCCAGTGCCCCCAGAAAATTTTTAATTGCTGGGATCCTTCCAACCTAATGCAAGATTGATGTGAGATATTTACATGTTTTGAAGATCATCCTTGTTGTCTGATGATACAAGAATAAGAAGATGAGAAAGCAAAAGCAAGAAATGTTGAGAAACCATTGCATTACCCATGTAAATAGGAAGGCACACTAAACTCCAACGACCCCATCACAGGTTAATGGTTTTTATTCCTGGGAGACCTGCTTCATCATGAAGAAGCAGAATGAAATGATGCAACAGAGATCTCTTGATCCAGGTTCTATTTCAGAAGAGCAGAGAACACAGCCCACTTTGAAGGATACTGCAAGGGACAAGGCCCACTACCTGAAAACACGTGGTTTCTTGTTCACTAACTATGCACTGATTTGGCAATGATGTTAAGTAGCACAGCTACAGGGGCTGAGAGAAAACACTGTGAACACAGAGGACCTGGTTTTCCCCTCCTAATCTATCTTTTAATAGCATTATTGTTATTGTTATTATTATATTATTAAATTTTAGAAAAGCAATGTTACTTATGCAACAGAGTAATTAAGATGCTGTGTTATAATAGAGGTTTGAAGGACCCATGCTCAGACCTACTGAATCTGATTTGCTGGGGCTAAGGCCTTGGTTGCCGGATTCAAACACACTCACCACACATACTTCCCAGGTGGTTTACTAAACTGGCCGATATGGGAACTGCCCTTCCAGGCCACATGGCAGCACGCTTCCCTGACACAAATCATTCGTGCACCTTCAACTTTTTTTTGATTTTTTTAAAAGTTTCAACAGACAGAGTTAGTGCCAACCAATGCCACATTAAAGAGTAAAATAGAATTTTAGGGCCCTGAAAGTACTTTTCTATCCTTATTCTTTGAATTCCATTTTATTCAGAATTAATTTAGATAATAATCTACAATATAAAATAGGTACGAGTTTCCTCACCCAAAATGGTAATTCAAACTCTTAAGAACAGATGCAGTTTCTTCTGAAATTTGCCTATCTGATCCTGAAGAAAATTCAGTAACTCACTTCAAGTAAATGTTTTATTAAAAGGGACACTCTGTAAAGAGGAACAAATGCAGCACTCTTGAAGTCAACATAATCTAGGTCATGACACCCTAGACACTAAATTATTTATTTTGTGTTTGATACACTGTACCTTTTTTCTTTTACTCTAAGTAGTAAGGATTTGAATAGATATTCAGCTGTTCAAGTAGATAAACCATTACTTTAATGCAGGCATTACAGACTACAAAGAGATGGGTAATTCCTGGTCCCAGCCATCAAGGGAAGACAGTATAGCATAATCAAAAGACCGTCCCTACCTTAATGTTCTCTGATTCTCAAATTCTAATACTGTTGCATGTCCTGAGAAAATCATAGGCTTGCTTTCAGTCATTTCAACATATAAAATGAAAGTGGAGAGAACAAATGTCCATTTAGTGCATTCTATACACAAACACTGTGCTTGGAGCTTTATATGTGCTGTATCATTTAACCTCTGCAAAAATGCAATAGGATAGTATTATTCTAACAATCTTTCATATGAGGAAATTGAGTCTTAGTGTGGTTAAATTATTTGGCCAAGGTCATGCAGAACGTATAAAAAAATCCACTTTGGTCTAATTGCATGGCTTATGCTGTTCTCTGCTATGTCAAATTATCTTCCAGAATGAGTTTTTTTAATTTTCTTTTCTGTAGAATTAACTAAAGGCTTTCATATTAAATTCTAATGCTCCCTAGGGGCACAGAAAGGACAAAGTCTCATGTGTTGTTTATGATTTCTGCTTTAGTACAGACCCACAATAGAGCTACACACCAGCCAGAGGAAAGGGAGACAACTTTGGTAAGGGAAATCTTAATTCACTTTACATAATGAAGAATCATGGAGTGCTGAATATTAGGGTTAATCTATTCATGGGATAATAAAAAAGTTTTATCCCTGTGGCAACTCTAATCCATAAATAGAGATTTCCAGGAATGATGTGTTCATAAAGCATCTAAAAGTGTTGATGACATTTAGCAGAAAAGGGTACCAGGATCAATTTGCAAATTCTAACATGGATGCAGTAGGTGGGAGGGGTGATATTTACTCTGGCAATTTCCTGCTCTTTACTCTCCTGGTGTTTAAAACAAGACAACATGTCCAAAATGGAGCTGTTTATACTAAGCCCCAGATTGCCAAACCAAGATTTAATTATAGTTTCAGCTCTCCCAGAAATGGAATCTTAAAATAGTCAACCAAGAATCAACTGATCATCACTAGTTAAGTGAGCTGCCGGACAGACCCCTGCCATCCCTGAAGGAAATAACCTTGCAATAAATAACAGACTTTTTTTTTAAGCAGTGTGACTTCCTTGTTCCCATTCCCTTCTGCCTATAAAAGTTTTTCATTTTGTACAGCTCCTTGGAGCTCCTTTCTGTCTCCTAGATTAGATGCTGCTTAATTCATGAATCGTTGCATAAAGCTAATGAGATCTTTACAACTTGTCAACAGAACTTTTCTCTTTCCCCCTTTTTTTTTCTTTTTTACACCATCAATATAAGTTTAGCCAAGTAAATTTCTCCTTTCATTCTTCAATTTAGCATCCTTGAAATGGTAGTGAGATCTACTGCTCAGGGTTTTGAGAGGCATTAAATTAGTTGCATAGCTAAGATAACTTGCCTACCCCAGGGCCCAGTTCCTTTGCTGCCATAATGTCCTGGTGCAGGGTTCAGCACAGCTTGGATGCACTACAGATACTTCACCAGTCACCTGCTCTTCCATCTGCTTTCACTAATGCAGATACTGTGTTTTGGATTGCCGTCTCGCCATCTCTTCTGGAAAGCACTGGTTGTAAACATGCCTCGGAATCCAGTGGTATTGGGCTGAATTCTGTCTGCGCCATGTACTTTGTGTTTGGACAATTTATTTCATCTCTGTGAGCCTTGGTTTCCTCATCTACCAAATGTGGTTTCTACTAAAACAGCACACACTTTTCAGGGTAGTTCTGAAGATCCAATGAGTTGAGAGATTTTCTATCTAGAATGTGCCAAGTATCTAATAACAAAGTTGTTATCTAATAATTTCCTTGTAATTATAGATTATAATACTGTGTGTGTTTGTAATTATCTCCAAGCACTAATCTTCAAAGCACAGCCTATAAAACCATTTCTCTTCCAGCCCACACACTTTTTTTTCCTCCCAAATAAAGGAAAGCCAGTTTTAGATTACAGAAAGGTGCATCACAGTAATTCTTACCTCACTCATTATGTCCTAAATGTCAGTTTATTCTTTTTTAATTCCCAGATCTGGTCGACAGAAATATTTAATGATTTTCATATAAAAAGCTAACTGGAGACCTCTTTCTCCTTCCACAAATGCAAATATTTTAAGTCTCACATGTTCCTGCTGCAGAGCTGCCTGCCCTAAGCCATTCATTAAACCCTATCTCATCACATAGTTTTTGTTTCACAGAATCGACCATTGTTCAACATCATGTTGCATATTTTTTTTGTTATTCATTGTTCAACTGTGTCAGAATGAAACCTCCTTAAGAACAGGGAATCCATCTAGTTTTATTCTACTGCCTAAACCTTTAGCATTTATGATAGTACCTAACCGATATGTTTGTTTTTAAATATTTATTTTGAAATAATTATAGACTCATAAGAAGTTGAGAAGAGTGCTACAAAGCCATTCTGTGCACCTACAACTCGCCTTGCTCTAACACTGGTAACTTACATAACCAGAGTACATTATCGAAACAGAAAATTGACATTGTAGACACTAAACAAGTCACGAGACTACAGACCTTACTGAGGTTTCACCAGTTATGAAGGAGCTAATTTTTGCATGCCTTTATGTATCTCTCTAGATTTAATCACATTTACAGATTTTTATAACCACCACCACGATCAAGATGCAGAATTATTCCTTCACCTTGAAGTAACCTCCAGCTACTTTATAATCATTCTCTCCCCTTGCCTTATCCCTAACAACCTATGACCTGTTGTCATTTGTATTAGGGTTCTCCACAGAAACAGAACTAATACACATATGTATATATTATTTAATCATAATTAATAATATATTATACAATTATAATATATATTACATAATTATATATAATAAAATATAAATTATAGGATATATATATATATATATATATATAAAACCAATAGGATACACACACACACACACACACGCACACACAGGTATGGAGTTCTATATATGGTGTGTGTGTGTGTGTGTGTGTGTATACAGAATTGGCTCACTTGATCATAAAAACTAAGTCCTGTGACATGCCATTTGCATGCCAGAGACCCAGAAAAGCTGGTGATGTAATTTCAGGCTGACAAAAACCTGAGAACCAAGAGTAGCTGATGGTAAATCCAATTTCAGTCTAAGACCAGAAGATCAATGCCCCAGCTCAAACATACAGGAAGGAAGCAAAGGAGGCAAATGTCTCCTTTCTTCACCTTTTTGTTCAACAGATTGGATGATACCCACCCATACCAGGGCGAACAATTTACTTTACGGCATCCACTGATTCAAATGCCAATTTCATCCGGAAACACAGTCACAGACACACCCATAAATAATGTTTAATCTCGGGACCCCTTGTCCTTGTCAAGTTGACACACACAATCATCACATCATTTCTATAATGTTTTCGTTTGGAGAATGTTATCTAAGTTTAATCATGTTAATTGATTTTGAGGCTGGCTATTTTCACTTAGTAGAATATCCTTGAAATCCATCCAAGTTACATGTACCAATAGTCTATTTCTATTAAATGCTAAATATTTTCCATATTTGCATGAATCATGTCATTAAATAAATCCCACTTTCTATAATCTATATCTTCTAAAAACATGTTAAAATATTTGTAATGCAATCACTTGATATTAACATATTAACCTACGACTACTTTTATTTTTAAAGTTTATTTATTTTTTGAGAGAGAGAGCTCCACACTGAGAGCAGAGATCCCTATGTGGAGTTCAAACTCACCAACCCCAAGATCATGACATGAGGCAAAATCAGACACTTAACCAACTGAGCTACCACTACTCTTGACAAGAACACTGTATATCCTTTAGCAAGTGGTGGAAATTCCTAAAAGGAAAGTTTGATTGACTTTGATATCAGCTGCCAAACAAAGGAGGATCTCCATCTTTATGCCTCTCATGCTTCAGTGTATATAGTTTTTCAATGTTTCCCAGAGTTGACATATCAGTGTCAAACACACTAGAACACATTTTCTATTTATATCCTCCAGCTTTCTTTCCCTTTCCTGTTCCCAGAATAGACTACTTTTTAAGTGGATTCAAAAGTTAACAAAATTCTCAATCAACTGGTAATTCACTTTTGTTTTCTCTCTTCAAAACACTTCTCAAATATTTTCTTGTTAAAAAAAGAATAAAAAGAACAATCTCTAGAAGTTCAGATTCAGCAGATATAAAGAGAGACTCTGGAATATGAATTTTAATGTACCTTTCTAAATCCATACTCAGTGAAATACTGGAATTATTCAAGGAAAGCAAGCAAAAACAAAAACAAAAAATAATAACACGACAACAAAAAAACATCCAGGACTGGATGATATAGACAAAACTATGCAGATTTAATACTTTTTAAATACTTTTTAAAGTTTATTTCATTTATTTTGAGAGAGAAAGAGAGAGAGAGAGAGAGAGTGAGTATGGGAGGGGCAGAGTGAGCATGGGGGGGGTGCAGAGAGAGGGGAGCAGAGAGAGAACTCCAAGCAGGCCCCGTGTTGTCAGTGCAGACCCCAATGCAGGTCTTGATCCCACAAACCATGAGATCATGACCTGAGCCAAAAATCAAGAGTCACCTGTTTAACCAACTGAACCTCTCAGGGAGCACTGCAGGTTGAATACTTTCAAGCTAATGATTTTCAAAATCCAGTTAGTGAGTTATTTGGGGGATTTAACGTAATTTTCCAAGTTTCCTATTCCCCCTCCCTTCCCCTCTAGCACTATGAACATCACTCATGACATATAAGCCTGCTGGTATGTAACTAGGAGGAAAAATTTAAACTATTTACTAAAAAATATATAAAATAAAAATAGAAGGCATGAAGCCATCCTAAAAAAACGAAGAAAGACATTTGAATTGATAAGTAACTAGTGCTTCCTGTCTTACCACACACCTGCCACCTTATATACCGCTCACAAGAGCTCTTTGAGATTGGAATTATTTTCCCTAAAGTAACTAGTAAAATGAGATTTAGAGATACTATGTAAATTGCCTAATTGCCCCAAGCGAGGTGGAGGCAAAACTGAGATTGCAACAGGAACTACATGGTCACAAGCTTTGTATTCCTTCTTTACCAACTATCACTTATACATAGGCCTGCTCTCTAGAAAAGACTTAGATTTTTCTTGGTCAAATTATGTAAAATTTCTGTATAAAATTCCAAAATTTAAAAAAAGGAGAAAGAGAAAATGACATCTGATCATAAAATATAGCCAATAAAATAACATAAAATTATTGTCAAAAGGTAGCGAGAATTTTTGTCAAAAGATAGAAAGAATTTTCTAAAAGGCTTAAATGGGACCCAAGAGATTTGATTTCATGCCTTACATTTAAAAGTTATTTATGACATTTGTTAAATACAGTAAGGGAGGCTTTTAATGAAGGGGGGTCAGTACAATGGGGTTAGTAGTAGAGAAGAGAAATGAGTTCAATTCTGGACTCTATAAGGAAAAATGGGAATTTATAGCCAAGTCAGGGGAGGGGGAATGGAATATGGACAATTATTAAGAGGTAGGGTAATTCTTGGTGAAACTACTCAACAGAGTTTTTGCGGGGAGGTCAGGGTGACAGGTAGTCAGAGGAAGGGTGGGTACTTTTGCAGAACTGGAATAACGGGGCCAAGGACAGGATCCAAGGTTGGGGTCTAGTAACAAAAAGGACTCTGTTTCATCATCTGAATAATAAATCAGCTGGTCTAGCTAATTGCTAAGCTCTCCTAAATGGTGCTCACTTTTTCTGGTTTTGAGAATCCACTCAATCACGATGTACTTGATATTAAATTAATCCCCTTACAGAAGCAGAATGTTAGAGAATTCAGCATGACATTTATTTTTCAGTGGGATATGTAGAGGAGTTGAGGAACCTAGCTAAGAACCAGAATTGGAAAAGGATTCAGTATTGTGGGACCAAAGGGGGAAAATATATGTATATGTGTGTGTATGTATGTATTTATGTATACATTTATATATATACACACACACATATAGCCTCTTATGTCTACCATCCAAGTTCCTAGAATGCCACATGCCTTTTTTATCATTTCAGAGACCAGTGGTCAACTTTTTAATATCTGCTCCACTTACATATAGTCTGAGTCTCACAAGATGTTGAGAAGAACTGATAAAGAACTTCTCTTCATAGTTTCACTTTCCCATTTACACACTTACCTTGCTTTCCAACTATGCTTGAGAAGAAAAGGTAAAACTACTGTAAGAAAATGAAAATACACCCACAGGGCAGAAAGAATATATAGTGCATAACCACAGAAAGAAACAATGAAAATATAACGAATTGAAGCACTGTGTATCAACTATATATCGATAGTAAATTTAAAAGTAAATAAAAGAATTGAAAGCAATTGGGATTTGAAAATATATCATTATTGAGTATGAATTTTTCCTCCTCGAAAAATACATGTTATTTTTCTTGCAAAAATACTTCTTACTTCCCATTAATTTCAGTACACAAACCTAATTTTTTGGCATTGTAGGTATTTATAATCAGGCCGTGTCTTTTAGGAAAAAAGCCTCCAAATAAAATACAATGAGAAGAAAAATAGCATAATAACATAGCATAATGTGTATAATCTTGAAATAAATCAGCCAGTATCCAAAAATACCCCCAAAATTGTGAGATCTTGGACACGTTATCTAACTCTCTGTATCCCATCTCCATCAATACACAGATTCTCCCTCTGTAAAATGGGAGAATTCAGAGTATTAAAAAAAATTTTTTTAACGTTTATTTATTTTTGAGACAGAGAGAGACCGAGCATGAATGGGGGAGGGGCAGAGAGAGAGGGAGACACAGAATCCGAAACAGGCTCCAGGCTCTGAGCTGTCAGCACAGAGCCCAACGCAGGGCTCGAACTCACAGACCCTGAGATCGTGACCTGAGCTGAAGCCGGTGCTCAACCGACTGAGCCACCCAGGCGCCCCAGAGTATTTAATTGTGTAGATGGGCAGCAGAGAGTCAGACTGAATGATCTCATAGTGGGTGATATGCATCATTTTTGGGTGTGTGTGCTAATCTAAAGACTGCTGGAATTATGAACACCTTTACCTTTCCTTGCTTTTCTGCAGGGCAAGACAGACCTCAGGACACTGATTTGCTTGATAAGCAGCAAATTTCTCTTCAGTGGGCTGCCTCAAAGTATAAACTTGAGAGGGTGGTGAGCTTTATAAATAGTTAATAAAAACTTCTGTTCATTCATCAATCAACTTACGGTTTGCTAAAGTGCTAATTTTATATCCATCTCCAGGTTTCCTGTGTCTTATTCCAATTCTACTTCTAAGTATACGATACAAAGAGAGAACTTTCATACAACCCATTAGAAGCACTACTATCTTCATCTGAATATCATTGTTAACATTAACTGTATGAGATTATAAAAATGCACTCAGAACAGTGCTAATTCATGCTAGGACTAGAAGGAAGGTTATGGCTTTTTAAAAATTATTTGAGATAGAGACAGACTCTTAAGCAGGCTCCACCCATGGAGGCCAACATGGGGCTTAATTCCACAACTCTGGGATCATGGCATGAGCTGACATTAAATCTGATGCTCACCCGACTGAGCCACCCAGGTGCCCCAGTAATGGCTTAATGAACATGTAAACCATACCCAAATTATATCCATTTTCCTAAGATATCACACTCTTATGCACCTATACATATTCATACGTATGGTTTTTCTATGTTAAAATTCAGTATTCAAATTATCCTCCATCATATTACATTTTAATCAAGTCTATTTATTTAAGGAAAAAAATACATACAAGTTTGTTCAAATAGAGAATGTTTGATTTACGGGTCCCAAGTACAAAATCATATACTGTGACATCCTTCTCAACCACTCTCTCTGTTTCACACGTAAACACACACACACAGAGTTCTTTTAGTGGTTGGGTACCTGCTCAATTCTCCTCCCTATAGGTGACATTTCCTGTTTATTTCAGTTTGTTTACCCCTTTTAACTTACCTCGCAGGTGGATTTGGATTCCCCTGGTGTATCCAAGTCCATAATCCACCAGTTGTATCAGCCTAGCTTCTCACAGCTACCTATGACAGTGAACATGTGTGTGCCTGTTTGTATATGTGTGTGTGTGTGTGTGTGTGTGTGTGTGTGTGTGTGCGCGCGCGCATACAGTATGTACTTAAAGGATTCTTTGGAAAAAAATAAATTTTTCAAATAAAAATTCTCAGCAAAATCGAGGAGATTATGAGCTATAAAAATTTTTAAACATTTTTTATTTAATTATAAATTCCATTCAACAAAATCCCCCAATTTACAAGTGAAATATACAGTTGGATGGATTTCAACAAACGTAGAACATTTCCATCATTCCTGAAAGCTGCTTGCTGTCTCTTTATATTCAATTCTCACTACTCACTCCTAGCTTGAGGCAACCACTGCTCTCTAAATACTAACTCCTGGTGCCCCTGGTCTTTGGCTTTCGCTATAGTAGATAGAGTGGTAGCTCACTATGGTTTTAACTGGCACACTCCTAACTACCACTAATTTTGACACACTTTTCCTGTTCATATTGGCTTCTGTATACACCCTTTGGCTATATATGCATTTGGGTTCTTACCCTTTATATTCACAGGTGGTCTTTAGGGATCAAAAATATAAATCATACCTATTTGATTATAGTTACAGAATAAAATATCTAAACAAAATCAGAAAGAGATATTGGCTATATCACTTTCCTTGACTCTCAAACACTTGGCTTCAAATACTTCATTGAACTTTCTGTTAGAGTTTAAACTTCCCATTTTGTGTTTCATTAAACATTGGGCTACATGTTCACATGTGGGCTTTGATATGGGGAGTGGAAATGTCAGGTAATACATTTCTGTTGTTTTAAGCTGGTAACATTATAGTAATTAGTTATGCATCAATAAAAAACAAAAGCAGGCAAGATAGAATTTTTACTTTTTTTTTTTTGGATTTTGCAGGTCATAAAGTCCTGTTACAACTACTCAACTCTGTCATCTTCATGCAAAATCAGCCATAGACAATACATAAGTGACTATTATGTTGATATTACAATAAAGTTTTATTTATAAATAGCATTATAAATTTATGTAGCTCCTGGGCCATAGTTTTCAGACTTCTCATCTAGAAAATCTAGGAGTTTATAGATATTAAGGAATTTTTACATTAACCCAGTGGGAACTGGAAACAATTGGATGATTTTAGCCATTTTACATTTTAAAGATCACTCTGCCTAAGATTTTGATAATTGATAACAGAATGGAGTAAACTAGAATGACAACAGAATACTTTGTTGGTTATTGCATTTGGTAGCTTTTGCTAGGAGAATGATGGTTACAAGGATGACAAGGAAGGAAATAAGTCAATGTGCGTGTGTGTGTGTGTGTGTGTGTGTGTGTGTGTGTACCCATTTGCATGCACATACATAAACTTTCTATTAGAAGTTGTACAATTCTGACATTTTTGCTCTGTGTAAATTAACAGATTCTGATACAATTGTAATATAACCATAAAGAAAGTGCCTGAGCTTTATCTAAGAGAATGACATTGGAGTGATCAAATTATTTCTTGTACATAGTGGATTTACATGAGTTATAGGGATGATAACAGCTCTACTGATCGAGTGATTTAATGTCCTCTTCCTAACAACTTGCAAAACATTATGAGATAGTGAGAATGATATCACCACAGGCATTTTGAAACTGTCTGAAATTGATCACTGCTAGACAATAGCTTCGTTTTTGCCTTGCCTCTTCTCAGACAGTGCTATTTGAAATACTATTTCTGAAAGCCTTTTTATTGGAATGCTTTCTTAGGGAACTGAATGGTGTCTTATGTAGCACAGCGACCAGTTCACTGACAGACACATAGTAACCATGAAGTAAAAGTCAGTGGACTTCATCAAATTTGGCTGAAATAAAGTCATTTTTATATTAAGTCTGGGTTTAAAACATTAAAGCAAAGTCCAGAATTATGGTGAAGATCATATTATTTAGACACCAACATTACTTTTCTTAAGAAAATACAAAGGGACATGAGAAGAATAAATTGGGAGGCATTTCCCCATTATCTCTCACGTTCCTACGTGTGCTTCTCAGAGCCACAACTCAATGCCTTGACCACTCATTACCCGTGCCATTTCTCAGGTTGTACTTAGAGCAAGTAACTGAGGACTAACTCTTCCCTGAAGAATGACGGTTTATGGATTTTCTGCTTGCTATAAAATGGTAGGTTTCTTAAACTTAGTGTTTCTCTTTTAGAATATAACCCTCTGTGTAGGGGACATCTGTCGAGGCTTTCCACATGGGATTTGGCAGGCAAGAAAAAATGATATAAACATGATGATGATCATGTTACTTATTGTGCCATGAATGACAGAGTCCTCTGTGTCTAAAGAGTTTCAGGTCTTCTGCCATGAAAACATGTATGAAAAAGTATCAGGCTTAATTTATTAGATTTTAAGCATGGAATAATCAAATCCTATTTTAATAAATATTCCAGATTGACTACTACTAATTATATACATTTGTGCATGTGCATACACACACAAATACATATGTCACCTTTATTATTCATTTCTTAATAAGTTTCATCATGGTGAAATTTTAAAATTTTATGCTAATGACATTTTCCCACATACTTATGAAATAACATTAATGTTAATCATGTAAATGATAATAGCTTTGTCATTTACAAAGTACTTTTTAAAAGTATGCATTTGATCAAACTTTAAGTCACATATAGAGTATATTATTAATAAAAAATATAAACGAAAGTCTACTGTTCAGAAGTTGTCTATAATTTTTCAATTCAGTGTACTATTTGAAACCTGGGTCCACTACTTATGATTTGAAATTGTCCATTCTAATGAAACAAATATAATTAAAAATACACTACTTTAAAATAAATTATTTCAGGATGACTTATTTATTCAGTCATTCATCTCCAACACTTCTTCAAATTTGCTGTATTATAGTAGCATATAACTTTACACAGTGCATGTTCTGTGTGTGTATATATGCACACAAGTGTGCTAGAGAGAGACAGAGAATAAGCAGATGTAAACAGCACATAGTACTTATTAGGTATGATGAGGATCATCGGTTAGAATATTTGGTTTCCTTTTATAGCGTTGCTAAGTTATCTTTTGATCACGAGGGCCAAACATGTTTATTGAAATAATTTTGGGAATTTTAATTGAATCATCAGTGTTTGAGTTGAGGTTAGAAAGGAGAATAGACTAGGGTCAGGAATGAAGTTGGCTGAGAATCATGAGCTCATATAGATATCTAGATATTAGAATTTCAGACTGAACCAAACCTCAAATCCTCTGTTTCCCTGGGAGGAAAAAAAATCATAAAACTTAAAGTGCCTATCCATAAGTTCACATATAAACTGTAAAGCCCTGAATACCTTATTTCAAGTTTATTACTAAACTCTGTATGGTCTTTATTGTGAAGGCCTTGCCTTCCTTCCTGATACATGGATTGGAATTCTCAGTTGTCAAGGTGAAGTGAGGACTGAAGGATTAAGTTGGTGAACTACTTTAGGTCATGAGGTTAGAGATTCGTATTTGCTCATCCTTCAGTTCTTGGAGCCTAGATTGCACAGTGCCTTGACAAGGACAAGACACACACACACACACACACACACACACACACACACACACACACACGACATAAAAACAGAGAGAAGTAAGAGTGAATGAAGAGGTCAAGGAGACTCTTCAAGATGATTGATGAGGCAAGCATGAACCTTAAGCAATCTCTGGAGAGATTCCTCAGACAACGAAAACACATCATAGTCAGAAAATAATAACCACAGAAAAGTTACAAAACTTCATAATTATAAAGAGGAAGGGAAGAGTAGGAAGCAGGTAAGTAGGCTAAGGTAGGGAGGGCAAGTTACATAAAAAACAAAAAGAGGGACTAAGAAAGAATAAATGGAAGATAGTAAAACAAGAATAAGGGTGGATGAGGTGAAGAAGAAAGGTAGAGAGAGAAGCTGGCGAGAAGGGAAGGAAGGAGGGAGGGAAGAAGAAAGAGAGGGAGGAACAAACTTATTTATGCTAGCCAAACTTTCTTTCTATATGATTAGTAAATGAACTAGAGATTCTGTTTGAACCTTGCAGCAGCAGAGGAGAGGAGAAAATGGCTGTTTTTTATACACTTGACTTAAACATGCCTGCCATTCTAACTGGCAGCCACTGCTTATTCCCCTGACAGTACCTGGAGAGGGTGCCTGTAGAACACCAAAACGGTGGTGGGAAAATATGACATGTGACACCAGGGCAAGATCTGATCCTCAACAAATGAAATCTGTCAGCCATCTCCTCAAAGGCTGCCACCTTTCATATCCCTGCTTGGCTGAGCTAGCTTTATACAGAGACTTATTGTATTATTCAGCTGGTTTGATTTTCCTTTTTATGACAACCCTCCCCTGGAGACCATCCATCTCTTTACAATCTTGGAGAATGACTCTAACTGAATGATATTTCAATGTAATTTATAACTCCCTACTGTAAACACAAATAGGGGTTGTTTCTTAGCACTGGAATGAATGCTAATGGCTGGTCTTGGGCCACTGTCACTTTGTATGAAGTTAGTATCAGAACAATTAATGAATCTAGATAGGAAAATTGAATGGGAATGAAAGATAAAAGAAAAACAAAAACAAAGCAAAATAAAAAACAAAAAAGTAAACAAACATAAACGTCCAGAATGAATAAATGGAAAGACTAAATTTCAGTTTCCTGTGATCATTAGTTAATCTTGTATCCACTAACTTCACAGGCAGCTGAGAGGAATAATCTATGATTCAGAGTTATCCACAAAGTTATAATAACATCCGGGACTGAATCATTTTAAAAATACAAGAAACCTGGGGCGCCTGGGTGGCGCAGTCGGTTAAGCGTCCGACTTCAGCCAGGTCACGATCTCGCGGTCCGTGAGTTCGAGCCCCGCGTCGGGCTCTGTGCTGACAGCTCGGAGCCTGGAGCCTGCTTCGGATTCTGTGTCTCCTTCTCTCTCTGCCCCTCCCCTGTTCATGCTCTGTCTCCCTCTGTCCCAAAAATAAATAAACGTTGGAAAAAAAAATACAAGAAACCTTAAAATGTACCTATTCCACTGGGAGACCCAAAATGCTAAGATTTCAATTCTCCCCAAATTTATCTGTAGATTCACAACAGTTCCATTTAAAAGAATAGCAGGCTTTTGTTGGTTGGTTTGTAGAAGCTAAAAAGGTTGTTCTCAACTTTATATGGAAACACAAACACTATGAGAAGAGCTAAGACAATCTTGAAGAGGAACAAAGGCAAGTGTTTACAATACCGGATTTTAAGATCTTTTTTGAGGTACAGTAATAAAGAAGGTCTAGGTGGTGGTGACGACACCAGTGCTACACACAGCCAGCTTTTCCCTCTGTGGTTTCTCTTCGCTCCCGGAAGTATGTTAGCTCAGCGGGCCCCTTCCGGAAAAGGCCTCTGCTACCCGCCTCAGAAACCATCCCTTCCCAAGGTCCACCTGCACTGGCCGCCACGACCTCTCCCACTCCACCCCTGCAACATAAGCGTCGCACTAGCTGAGGAACACGAATAGGGTCCACTTGGTTTACCACAAAATCATCGAAGTAATACAACGTGCATAAGAAAGCATTTTAAAAAAATAATACTGTAATACCACTGAGGATACAACTAAGTGTGGGATTTCTAGGTCATCCAATATAATTAACTTTATAAGCAACTGCCAACAAGTTGCACAAAGTTATTGTATCAGATTTATTAATGCCCCTCATTATCACCAACATTTAGTACCGCCTGCCTAGTTTACTACAGCCTTTCTGGAAGGTGGGAGCTGCTATCGCATTGTGGTTTTGACATGCATTTCCCTGATGATTGATGAGGCTGATAACCTTTCCTAGGCTCTCCTTAGCCCTTTGAGTCTCCATGTGTGTGAAATGCCTAACCAGTGTTATGCTTACTTTACTACTGGGTCATTCTTATTTTCCTTATTGATTGTAAGTATTCTTTTATATATCCTGAACATAAGAAAAAAAATATGTGATTATCTTCCCTCTCTCTATTGAGTTGTTTGGCCGCTCTCTTAACGGATCCTTTGGATAATCAAAGTTCTCAATTTTAATATAATATGTAAACATTTATAAAAAATATATAAAAATATATTTAAAAAGTATATACATAATGTATAAAATATATAGAAATATATCCATTTTTACTTCTTAAATGTTGAGCACTTTTATGGCCCTACTTAAAAAAAAAACTTTGCCTTCCTCAAAGAAATAATGATGTTCCCTTATGTTTTCTCTAAAAGATTCATTACTCTCCCTTTCATATTTAGTTATACAACATATATGGAATTAATATTTGTTTATAATGTCTGGCTGTTAGCTCACAATCTGCATCCCTGCACCCCCACATGAAGGGCAAGGGGAGACTGAAAAAAGAGGCAGACCCCTCCAAATTGGTAGGTGGAGGGTTTCATAAACAAAGGAACTTACACAGGAGATTTATTTTGGGTGGCTACAAGACAAGTCAATTTCCACACCTGCCTGCTGGCATTTTAAGAGTTTGTACAGAAGCCCTATCAAGGTTTGGGTCACATACTCAGTCCAGATGATCTCAAGACTATATCCTTGAACCAGTTCCTGCTATGGCAATGGTTGATAGAATATATATTCCAAGGAGAGGGGAGAGGATAAGGAACCTCCTATTGCCAGAGTCCTGCTCTAAGGTCAATGGCTATGTCCTCTCTATGACGTGCTCCAAGAGTATCAAGAAAGATTTTTCTTTCTCATATAATTTTCCATTGACTCAGCACCATTTATTCAAAGGGCTTTCATTGCTGAACTTCAGTGTTATTTTAAAAGAATGTGTAAGAGGTCAGAAGTGAAGGGTACTGACTTTAGATAGTGAAAAACATGACTGTATCTAGTAATTTAAAACTTAATTCAGCCATGAACTAAATGTTAGTGCACTTTAATGCATGTAAGTTATACTTTAGTACAAAAGCGATTGCATGTGTATTGATATTCACGTAATATTGGCAAAGATGCTGTAAGTTAAAGGTATTAAATGTCTTTAAATTTTCTCAGGTTATATAATGATAAACAAGGTACTTCTAAGTTGATGAAAAACAGTTAATAACAACATGATGAGGCATAGTAAAACTTTTTTGATGCAGACATTAAGTAACGACGCCAAAGACCAAGAAAAAATTTGCTTGCAAGTCAGATGATTTTCAATACTTTTCTTCAGCAAAATTATAGGTGACATAATGGAGGCGTCTACTGAGGGAATCACTGAAAAATTTTGATGATAGAGAATGATGAACTTCTGAATTGCAGCTTGGAAGGGGTTTACAGCACTGAGTGACTTTATATGGCAAAACTCTTTTTATTCCCTTCTACTTACCTGTGTACATGGAGTACTTACTCAGCAGCTATCTCTGGTTTTAACACAAGATATAACTGCTGTTGTCTCTTTCTTATTCTAGCAACAGAAATATTATCCTGTGAGTAAATGACCTAATTGGTAACAAATTCCTTTCACATTAAGCATCCAATTCAGAAAAAAAAAGTTATGGTTAATAAAATGAAAATTATGCAAATATTAATTACAATATCATACTAATTCATTTATTTGTAAATTCTTACAGACTTTTCATTATGGGATGCTATAATATAAAATGTATTTTATATGCATAATTTATGAATATTTTAAAATTCATTTTATTATAAAGTTGTGTGATGTGGTAAAAATAGTATTTTCAGGGATAACCAATTACATTAGGATAAACTTCCTGAAGATAGTGAAATAAGAGTATGAGTAGAAAAAAAGGGATATAAAATTTGTTAAGAAAAACTATCTTGCAAACTTATAAAATGACTGATAATGGTATGATAGTGGGATTTTTTAAAATTCATTTATTTTGAAAGACTGTGTTCATGCATGTGTGGGCACAACTAGGGGAGGGACAAAGGGAGAGGGAGAGAGAGAATCCTAAGCAGACTCCATGCTGTCAGTGCAGAGCCCATGCAGGGCTTGATCTTGCAAACCACATGCAAGATCATGACCTGAGCTAAGATCAAGAGTCTCATGCTTCACTGACTAAGCCATCCATGTGCCCAGTATTGTGGCTTAAAATAATAAATACAGCACCCCCCCCCCCATGTATGTTCTAAGAGCCCCAGTGAAACCAGGGATAGTACTGGATATACATATCCTATATAGAATATGTTTTTTCCTATACATCCATATCCATGACAGAGTTTAA
Source organism: Prionailurus viverrinus (assembly GCF_022837055.1). NCBI lineage: Eukaryota > Metazoa > Chordata > Mammalia > Carnivora > Felidae > Prionailurus > Prionailurus viverrinus. Next base: position 23,430,209 of record NC_062575.1, on the reverse strand, counting down.
TAAATTAGGGATTGTGAAAAATTAACAACAGTAACAATAATATAAAACAATTATAACAATATATTATATTAAAAGTTATGTGAATGGGGTGTCACTCTGTCTCTAAAAATACCTTACTGCACTGTACTCACCCTTCCTCTCCTCCCAGAGTCAAGAGATGTTAAACTGCCTGCCTGATGAAATGAAGTGAGGTGAATGAAGCAGGCTCTGTGAGGTAGGGTTTGTGATGTACGTTTAGATCACTATTGATCTCCCGATGATTTCTCAGAAGGAGAAGCATCAGCCTCCTGATAGTGGCTGACTGCAGGGAATTAAAACTGTAGAAAGCAAAGCGATGCACGAGAGGGGACTACTGTATATATTTGGTCTTCCTCCCCATTTCTGGAATAGAGTTCCTTTTTTTTTTAATTTTTAACATTCTTTAAATTTTATTTTTTTTTAAATTTACATCCAAATTACTTAGCATATAGTGCAGCAATGATTTCAGGAGTAGATTCCTTAGTGCTCCTTACCCATTTAGACCATACCCCCTCCTACAACCCCGCCAGCAACCTTCAGTTTGTTCTCCATATTTATGAGTCTCTTCTGTTTTGTCCCCCTCCCTGTTTTTTATTATTTTTGTTTCCCTTCCCTTATGTTCATCTGTTTTGTCTCTTAAAGTCCTCATATGAGTGAAGTTGTATGATTTTTGTCTTTCTCTAATTTCACTTAGCATAATACCCTCCAGTTCCATCCACTTAGTTGCAAATGGCAAGATTTCATTCTTTTTGATTGCTGAGTAATACTCCATTGTATATATATACACCACATCTTCTTTATCCATTCATCCACTGATGGGCATTTGGGCTCTTTCCATACTTTGGCTATTGTTGATAGTGCTGCTATAAACATGGGGGTGTATCTGTCCCTTTAAAACAGCACAATTGTATCCCTTGGATAGATGCCTAGTAGTGCAATTGCTGGGTCATAGGGTAGTTCTATTTTTAGTTTTTTGAGGAACCTCCATACTGTTTTCCAGAGTGGCTGCACCAGCTCGCATTCCCATAGAGTTTCTAATTCACTTGTAATGTCCTAAGTGTTGGGAGTAAATCTCTTGTTATGTTAATGAGGTGACTTTTAGATCTCCCCCCCCTAAGGATGAGTGCTAGTGAGGGGCGGGGGGGGGGGGGTGGAGGGGGGACACCAAATTAAAGGGTCAAAGATTTAATTGATCATGCCTATGTAGCGAAGCCTTCATAAAACTCCAAAAGGGCAGACTGGAAAGTTCTGGGTAGGTGAACACTTGGATGTGGGAAGACAGGTGTCCCAGGAGATGACATGGAAGCTTCACAACCTTTCCCCTTATTGTGCAACTCTTCCATCTGGCTTTCCTGAGTTATATCCTTTTACAAGAAAAAAATGTTTCTCTGAGTTCTATGAGCCCCTCTAGCAAACTAATGGAACCTGAGGAGAGGGGTCTATGGAACTTCTGTTCTATATAGCCAGTACATCAGAAGAACAGGTGACAACTGGGGATTATGACTGGCATCTAAAGTGGGATGGGAGGTGCACAGGTTGGAGAGTGGACAGTCATGTGGGACTGAGCCATTTACCTGTGGGATCTGATGTGTAAGAACTGAGTTGAACTTTAGGACATACAACTTAAGTCCGAGAACTGCTTGCTGGGGGTGTGGGAAACCACCCTCCATGCACTGGAATTGGTTCCATGCAATCCAAAGGCTGATTATCAGCTTGCTTTAAGACTTCCATTTCTAGTGAATATATTTATAAGAATGACCTACTGGTCTTAAATTTTCAGTATTTAAAATGTGCCAGAAATTAAAACATTTATAACTATACGCACTTAAAGTTAAATGTCATATGCTTATTTCAATATTTGAGAGAGGTTGAGGTTTTCATAATCCTTTTGGAAATTCATGAACCAAAAAGTTGGAAGAGCCCTGTCCAAGAATGTAGAAGCAGTCATGTATAAACTGTCGGTACATGACAGGCACAGAATCCCTGCTTTCAGCCACAGTCCTTCCAGAGCTCCTCTGCAACCTTCAGGATAAAGTTCATCCAAGAACAATACATGTGTGATATGACTTGCTTCTACAGTCCTTCTTTCCTCAGTGGTATTTTCTATACTCATGTACATTGATCCATGAAAACAGAATGTTTGGCACTTTTCTGAAAGGACCTGCACATTTCCCAGAGGGCTTATTATTTCTGCCTCCACTCCAAATGGACAGGCAGAAACTCTTTCTCCTCAAAACTCATCTCAGCATCATCCCATTCTCAGAAAACACCCCTGGGTGATCATATAAAAGCCTGTACTCTGTTAGGATTAGAACCCTTACTAAGTGTTTATTTTCACCGATGTCAAAGTCCATGAATTCCTTCAAAGCAGTGGTTGTTGGTTTGTTTGGTTTTTTTTTTTGTCTTTAAAATTTGAACTTTTAGGGGCGCCTGGGTGGCGCAGTCGGTTAAGCATCCGACTTCAGCCAGGTCACGATCTTGCAGTCCGTGAGTTCGAGCCCCGCGTCAGGCTCTGGGCTGATGGCTCAGAGCCTGGAGCCTGTTTGCGATTCTGTGTCTCCCTCTCTCTCTGCCCCTCCCCCGTTCATGCTCTGTCTCTCTCTGTCCCAAAAATAAATAAACGTTGAAAAAAAAAAAAATAAATAAAGAGAGAGGCTGGAGCAGCTGTCAGTTTATTTAAAAAAAAAAAAAAAAAAAAAAAAAAATTTGAACTTTTAAACACTGTCTGTTATATAGCACACAAATGAATTTGTAGAATGAGTAAATTTAAGAATAAACATTGAATCTACTTTTCTTTTTCAATGCGGCAAACTGATTCATTTGAAATAATTGAGAAAGATATATCTGGGTTACCTGAAATCCTTAACTTTATAATACCCTAAAGGTAAATCTTTATTTTTAAAATATTGAAGTTACTTACAAAATACTACATAAATGGAACACTGATTCATTACATAATTAAAAACATGACAATTCTAGAACTATTACTCCCTTATTTTGTCAGTAAATATATCTTCCTAAAGTGTGAATACTCTTCTAAATATGTTGACATGGCTTTTGCCAACCTGCTGACTCTATTAACATTTTGTAGTACAGTGTCTCTTCTGATTATCAGAAACTGCAACGATGTGCCATGTTAAATATCCTCTCTAGTTGGAAAATCTATAATGGAATAATTTAGTTTGCTCATGATGATTATAACTATTGAGAGAATAAGCAGTAAACCAGAGAATTCCTAAAAGCCAAACAAAACTAGAAAACCCAATTTCTGCTTAGGTCATGATTCCAGGGTCGTGCATTCAAGCCCTGCATCAGGCTCCATGCTGAGTGTGGAACCGGCTTAAGATTTTCTCTCTCTCTCCCTCTGCCCCTCTCCCCTGTTCACATGCTCTCTCTCAAATACAATTTAAAAATTGAGAAGAGCTGAGAGAGAAAGAGAGGAAAGAGGAAAGAACTAGAAAAGATAGGAAAGAAGAAAAAATGTATTCCCAACGATTTAACTCCACATCTTCTAGCCAGACATACTCAAATCTGTCATTATATTTCCCAATAATGTGATTCAATGTGTGATACAGATCTCCTTACCCTGAGCTAGTTTTTGAGTTCTGTCACTTGTAATCAAAAGGGTTCTGACATAGAAATCCAGTTACAGGAAATTAATTTTGATGCTTTAATAAATATTAAGCACCCACAGGGTATAGATAATATAGCGGTAATACATTGTTTTAATGGAAGTCCATATAAAGAAAAGATAAATATTACTATCATGAACTAAAATATATAAGTTCACAACAATTTATGAAGAAACATATCACCAGCACAAAAATAAGTGTCATTTAATAGACCTATCAAAAATGGAAATAATACACTCAAGGGCCTTGACACGTTTGCATAAGTAATAAATGAAAAAGTTTGGGATGACAGTATTTTCAATAACACTATTTCTCTTTATTTTTTGACTATACCAATGAAGCCATTGTCTTTATTTCTTTGAATACATTAAAATATCTAAAGATTAATCAACATAACAAAAAATCACTAATTTTGCAGTGATATTTCTATTCTCTGCTATATTATCACAAAATATCTTCAATCTCAGATTACTGTGTGCTCCTTTATCAGTGTTTCTGAATCACTTAGTAATCTCTTTCAGAATTTATCATAATTCACCATAATAATCGTTGTGTATATGTTTTTGTGTGTGTCTCACACACAAACTATGAGTTCCTCTTGGATGAAAGGGATTTATTTTACATCTTGTATTTCTCACATATTTGTCCAATATTCAATACATACCTCATGGTCTATAAATGCTAATTATATCTTAAATAAGTATGTTAGTTCAAATTCCAGATATGAGCCCCACTCTTCCAATAAACTCTGTCTTTCATGATTATGGACAAAAACAAATTTAGCTAATAATAAATATCTATGTATTTCAAAACGGACACAATCTTTTTGCTTTTCTTAATCTATCTTTCTTGAGATTGTTAGTAATTTAAAAACTCTTCATGAATTAACTTTAAAAGCTTTTATCTTTCTATGTGTGGACAACTAATATTCCACAAATATTTAATTAAGTATCACATGATCTCCTACATTCCTTAAATTACTCAAACTCATGGAAGATGTATAAAATCATGTAGACTCATATTTGGGGATGAATCCAAAAGAAATCATCAGTGTTGATTGTAACAAATATATGTCATCATTTTATAATATGAAGACTGAACTGGCCAAATCTTTCTCTCTCAATATTCAGTTTTCTAGTATAGTAAGTACAGGTGGACTAAATTCAATTTTAGGTCATGTCTATGACCCTAATGATGCCTAAAACTACCACGACACAGTGTTCTGCTTGCCACGTGAAGACATATCTTTCATGTTAAATATTTGTTTGCAAATCATTTCTAGAATCTAATATACCACAAATTTCTACACTGCCCATCCACCCAAAGTAGCAGTAAACCTGGTTCTTCCTTTTGGTTTCTTTTCTCTCTCTTGACATTCCTTAATATAGCTGAATAGTTCTCCTACCTGAAGTCTGCATGAGGTAAAATTTGAGAGCATGCATTCTGGCCTTGATGCCTAGATTTGAATCCTGGACCTATTAGTTGTGAGATACATGGACTCAAACATATTGTATAGCTTCCCTGAGACTCAGTTTTCTAATTTGAAAGATCAGCAGAATAATAGAATCTCATATGTCTAATATGGAGGAGATAAAACAGGTATGTATGTAGATATGGAGAAAGCACTTAAAACAATCAAAACAACTCCTAGTACCTGGTAACTATCGTATCAATGTCTGTTATACACTCGCAGTTGTAATTACTGCTATGCTAGCTTTAGTGACTGGACACTAGAGCTGTAGCTAAGGTACTACAATTCAGAGAGGGAGAAATAAAGGAAAATTATAAAGAAGAAAAGGAGGGAGAGCCAAGGTATCAAGGGAAGGCCTTTTGAGAGGCTGCATTTAAACACTGTTTTAGAACAGTTGTTCCAAGTTAAGAACAGAGAAAATATTTGAGCTGGCTTCATCTCTCATTTGTCAAAAGTTAAATCCACACGGCACTAACTCCTGTGTGCTTTGAGTTGTGTTTCTTTGGACACTGAAGGAGTCCCATACTCAGCATCAGAAATGCAGTCCTGAGACCAGAAGAAAGTGGTATGTTACCCATACAAAAAAGTAAAAGATTATGTTGCTTGTACAAAAAAAAGTAATAAATAATCAGAATATCCGAAGAGGAAGAGAGGAAAGACCAAATAAATATATGACATAATAATGACTTAGAACTTTCCCCAAACTAACCAGTCACCAAACTACAGCTCCAGGAAGCCCAGAGATTAGAATTCAGTATAAATACCAAAAAAATGAGCCAAACCTATAATAAGGCATATCATATTCAAAATATAGAAAAACAAAGACAATTAGAAAATCTCAAATGAAGCTAGAACAGGAGTGGGAAAACTCCCGACCTATAAAGAAGGTTAAGAATGATGGTAGACTTCTCATTAAAAACCATGTAAGCAAGAAGATTGAGTGAAATATTAGAAGTATTGATGGGGAAAAAAAAAAAACAATAACCTGAATTTTATATCCTATGAAATTGTCCTTTAAAAGTTACAGATAAATAAATACTATCTCAGATCAAGCAGGCAGAAAATCAACAAGGATAGGTTTGACCTGGACAGTACTAGCAATTAACTTTATCTGTTTGACATTTGTATAAGAATCCATCACATAACAGCAGAACAAAGTTTTTTTTCTCAAGTTTACATGAAACACTCAACCAAGACAGAACATATTCTGAGCCACCAAATGTTATTTATCAAATTCAAAAGATAATATAAATCATACAAAGTATCTTCTCAGACTGCAAGTGAATTAAGCCACAAATCAGTAACAGAAAACTAAGTGGAACCCCCCCCCCAAACATCTGTAGGTTAACACACCTGTAACAATACATAAGGCATAATAATATTTATAAATAATATATGGGTCAAATAAGGAGTCTCATGAGAAATATAAAACTATTTTGAGTTAGATGATAATAACAAGTCACTAAAATTTGTGGAATAGAGAGAAAGCAATGCTAGGGGCAAAGATTTATATATCAGAAAAATATATATGCTCTGATACATAAAACTGATAAAGGAAAACATATATGGCAAATTTTAAAAATATAAAAACCAATAATCTATGTGTCCACCATATGAAACTAGAGAAAAAGAAATATTCCTCTGAAACAAAAAATAAAATGAATTTGAATGGATATCATTTAATTTTTAAAAAGCAACCTATAGAGAAAATCAACAAAACTCTAGGTTAATTATTTGAAAATACTGTTGAAATTCATAAACTTCTAAACCAGCTAAGTAAGAAGAGAGGGACACAAATGATCAATATCAGAATTTAAAGAGGTATAATTACCAATCTTATGGAAATTAAAATGTTAATAAAGGAATACAATGACCTCCTTTTCTAGAAATTTGGCAATTAAAAGGAAATAGACCAAATTCTTGAGAGGTGCAAACTATCAAAACCCACATCAACAGAAATAATTTTTAAACCTCTATATCTATTAAGGAAAATGATTTAATAACTAATAACCTTCTAAAAGGGAATCATTACACCCAGATGGTTTCATAAGTGAATTCTACCCATACATTCAAATAAGATGATACCAATTCTTTATACTGTCTTCCAGAAACAGAAGCAAAAGCAAACTTCCAACTTACTCACTGGTTTGGTTAATATAAGTACTCTGTCCATGAAACATAGGATTTACAATGAATATATTTAATCCATGTTGTATTTTATAACTATTGCAAGATAAGGTTTATAGATGCGGCAGTAGGTGATAGGGAGCAAGAGGTTATGTTTATTTCCAAATACTCAGAATATGCCCTCTTGCTGTCCCATAATATCAGGGAAATTTGAGGGCTATCTGACTCATACACAAACATTTTCCACATGAAACTCAACCGTCATTTATGGAATATTTTCTAAGTGCCAGGAAAGACCTTTTAAAACATGCTCTCAGTTTATATCCCCAGTAAGCTCATGATGAATATGTTATATAACACACATAATATATAAATTCCCTTTTTTAGATAAAGAAAACAAGGATAAATTTGTAAAACAAGTGTACTCATTGTGATAGTTCTACTTAAGATTAGTTTTGCCTAACTCTGAATCTTCTTCTTGTACAAAACATCACATTGCCTCCTAGTAATAAAAGCATTTACTGTTATTTTAAGAACAATAAATTCAAGGGAAAAGAGTTGACCCATAAAAAAAAAACTATGAAAGTTTCAATTATATATATTTATGAGGAGGCTTGAATAAGAATTAGTGAATAAAGTCTTTTTTTCCTTGTCTTAAATGATAGTTTCCCAAGACTTGTTCCTTCAAATGGCTTGAGTCATTTCTATCTGAGTGCTTCTTGGCGGAAGGAATGAAAGAGCTTCATGATGACACAGTTCAAGAGTTACTGCATAAATCAGGCAGCATGAATGATCCCATTATCTGGTCATGGATCCCTGGCTGCAAGGAGCTTTTGCTAAAGGTAAATCCACAAATGCATCAACATAGGGAGGACCTTCTAAAAGTCAAGGCTTGATGCTAATATAAGATGATGGGATGTGTGCGGTGACACAGGACAGATTGGAGTCCTCTGTGGTAGGAATTTATCACTTCAGATATGGCTTCTCTTTGCTTTTATATAAAGGTGACAAAAGAATGCCATAAAGCAGATAGGAGTAAGAAGTCCAAGCGACACGAGGAAGAATATGCAGATATAAGGGGCAAGAAATACCTCAGGTCAAGTCTCTGGCCCACTGAAGTAAAGCAGAACACCACATGGTTAATTTAAGCACTGGGATTCATGGTCCATTCTCCAAAATTTCTTGTGCCAGGCATAGATCATAGATTTAATAATTTTTGTAACATAAATTTATGTGTATTTCAGATTATTTATTTTCATCACTAAAATGTGGGTTATAAAACTTGACATATCTTATATTTTTTTGGATGAATTTAGTCAGATGTGGGATGAGAAATAATGACTCCAAGATAAAAATATTAGCTAAACTTTGATCAGGACACATGATGATCCAGACATCATGCTAAACGTTTTATGTGAGCTATCCTAATCAAAAATTGTAAGTCTCGAAAGCGGGCATATTTGCCATTCCCCCTACCCAGATGAATATGAATGCCTGATGTATATACCCTGAAAATCCAAATCACAGCTCAATCAGTCTCATTCCAGAGTAGTTAAAGCAACAACAAAAAAAGTAACTAACATCTATTGATGGGCTTCTGTATCCAAGGGGTGTTGTGTCTTCTGAGGTCCTCTATAATACTCCACCAGTTCTTGTACATTTGGATCAAAGTCCTCTGTTTACACACTAACGAGGTTATGCTCTTGAGGAATGATTAAAAATTTTCCTATCACATCGGCCATAGGTGGAAATAAAACTTTCTACAAAATTATTTCAAAATCTAGTCTTTTCACTATGTCACAATAAATAGTAAAGTGATTGGTACCCACTGGATACTTGATAAAACATGTTAATGTATTTTCTTCTGTCTCATTTACTTGTATTTCCAAATGGAAAAAAAATTTGTTTTTTCAATCTGCAATTTGTATTTATGTGAATATACACCATGTCTTACATATTGTAGGCACTCAACATTAATTAAATGAGTGAATAAGCATGTAACACAGAGAGGGACATAAGCCAATGATTCAGAATGTTTAATGTACTATGGAGATTCATGGTATTATTTCATAAGTGAGTAGTGAGGGTCAGATTAATTTTTTTCCCTCTTGCTGCTTCTGTATTAAATTTCAGAAGGTTCAAGTCCTAGAATCTGTGGCAAACATCTGTGAGAGCTCACATAGTTGTTCAAGTGAAAACTATTTTATTTATGCCATTTGTTGTTCTTTATTACATGCATTTCTTTGTGATGATAAAAAATACTTCTGAAGTTTTATGAAATGTTCTAGGAGTATTAAGGACATGAAGATACACCCTGAGTTCCATTTGTGATTTAGTTTTCTGGTTAGTTTGTGATTTTCCTGAGAACTGGCTGTTGAAAATGTTTGCTTGTTTGTTATTAGAATATTTTTAATTTGATTTTGTTATTTTCCAATGTACTTAAATCAGTATTTTAGTATAAACCTGGATATCTAAGGTTTTTTAAAATAAAACTTAGTATCTGGGTGCACAGTTTGACTTTCTTTCTTAATAAATATTATTAGAGCTCCTAGGGGCTCAGCACAGGCAGAGCTTGGTGTCTAAGAGGATATGCCTTGAGATTGCTTTGCCTAGGTTCATATTTGTCATTGTCTATTGTAACCTTGGGCAAGTTATTTATACCCTGTGTATCTCAGCTTCCTTCTCTGTAAAATGGATTCGATTGTAGCATGTAACCCAAAGATTAAATTTGCTGCTACACATAAAGTAAGTGCTGATGCTAGAAATAGCCAACACTCAAGTTTGTTTTGTTTTGTTTTTTGGTGTTTGTTTGTTTGCCACAACAATTCACTATATGTGTAATCCATACTTGTTTAGCTCTAACAGGCATTTAAGTATTTAAGAAGTATATTAGCTTGGTTATTTTATTTTATTTACATTGGATTTGAGCTGCACAAGGCTAAATTAATCACATTCTCAGTTTACAGTACAATATTATGTTCACGCCATTATTAAGGCACATCTTATTTATCTTGCCCTTTCAAATCCAATCACCCTTTCCTTACATACCTCTAATAGAAAACTACTCTCTGTAAATGTAAAATGCCTTATTTTGGAATATCTTAAATCTTACAGAAACATTACACAAACACTACAGAGAGTTCCTATGTACCTTTCACCCAGTTTCTCCTATTGTGAAAAATGTTAAGTAACCATATGGCAACTCTTAAAACTAAATAACTAATATTGGGACAATATTATTAAGTAACTATAGAGTTTGTTCAGATTTTACCAGTTTTTCCATTAGTAACTTTTTTTTTTCTGTTCTGGAATCCAATCCAGGAGTCTTAATTCCTCTTATTAGAAAATGGCATTTACAAACCAATATCTAAGCACTTTGTGTGCTATTACTACTGGGATATCATTGATTCTATACCTTCTCAGCCAGCTGAGATGGGTTATATATGCATGTGTAATAATATGCATTTACATTCTCTGTAATCTGTTTAGATGGGTGTGAAACTTGCAAAATAGTGTTTCTTTTTATATACATATACACACTCATTTTTCCTATAAACATATTTCTCATGGTTATTTTTTTCACTTAAAACTGGATCGTTAATCAATATGTGTGGCTGTATGCAAGTAAAATGTATAAATGTTGTATTCAAATCCAATATATGTAAATATAACATAAAGCCTCCAAATAGTACTGCTTAGTATTTCATGAAATGCACATGCTACAATTTATGAATTCCACTGACAGAACTCTTGTTTGCTTCCAACTCCTATCAAAAACATGCCTAAGAATGTGGTTTATAAAAGAAAAGTCTTCACAAATACATGAGTTGTTTTTAATATAGTAGAGACAACTAGCTCATTTTAAAGAGAAATACCTAAGTTGAAACCCTACCTCATACCATTTGTAGAAACAACTCCCTTGGAATATCCTCATTCATGAATCCTTATGATCATTCATACTAATGTCTTGTAGGAATGATACATCCAAGGGTGTGATTTGTTAGTCTAGGGAATATACAAACTAATGGCCATTGCTCTTTGAAATGGCCACACTGGTTTACAACCCAAAAAGCATCCAGAGGCTTTTTATTCCCTCACTTTCTCAAGCATTATCCAGCTATCTGCTCTACCAAAATGATAATGCAAAGTGGGCTCTGGTTGTTCTGTAAATTTTATTTTGCAGAATGATTTTGCAGGTGATTTTGCTGTCCTGTGTGTATTATAAACTAAGTTTTCAGACATAAGAGGTTCTAGGTTCTGGGTTCCATATCATTTTTTGCCTATTTCAGCAAAAGTAACTATTTCTTTAACTTTTTAAAATTTAATTTTGGTAGACAGCACAAACAGGGGCGGGGCAGAGAGAGAGGGAGAGAGAGAATCCCAAGTAGTCTCTACATTGTCAATGTAGATGCTCAACACAGTGAGCCCCCCAGGCACCCCTAATACTTCCTTTAGATAGTATTTTAAATCAGACAGAGCAAACCTCTATGCTCATTCAATATATTCATAATTGTCTTTAACTTTCATGAATGTTTCTCCCTCCATAAATTTTCTACAAATTACAACTGAACTTTTGTTAGACTTCACCATATTTATAACTGTGTTTGAGGGAGAAATGGTAACCTTAAAATATATTCAGATATCCTGTTTATCAACAGATTTTTTTATTAAGACACTTCCAGTTACCTCAATCTCATAAGCTTCTCAACAATACTGACCTCTGCTAACTGTATCCCCTATGTTGTACATATCATACTCCTAAATTCATGAATGATATAATCATAACCAGTTCAAAGAATAATACGTTCATTCAGAGGACTGGAGTTCAGGTTATAATTTTTCATCAACTGTGACTTCAAAAAAGGCATTGTACCTATCTAACCTCAATTTGCTTTATATAGTAAATTAACAAGACATTTGATAATTTACTGTAAGATTCTGATGAAAATATCTACATATCTAGCATAGAGTCTCACCAATGCTTAATAATAATCACAATAATACATATTATTAATGTTCTTAGCATCCCACCATTTGTCACCAGACTAAATTCTACATGAACACTGACATGGATAATATCATACATATCAAATAATTTTACGTTCATTGTGGTATCAGTGTTATTTCTGATTGATTTAAATGGGCATCCACTAGTTCTAGAAGATGATATATTTATAATAGTGTTTTTTAGTGAGTTTTTACAAGCCAGATCTGCGGTAAGTGCATCACATGAAAATAGCAATCAAAATGAACAACACCCGATATACTAAGTGAAAATATTACTACTATGTTATAGATGATTAAATTTTGCAACAGCAATTTTCATTTAAGTGCCCAACTTCACATAGCTTGATCTGAGATTTAAACTCAGGTCTGCTTAAATTCACAGCTTCTGTGCTTTGAAATACTAGGCAGAATTATTAACCCAGAGCGTTTTCCTTCTGCTGTAATTATTGCGGAATGAAAGGACATTTGCACAAAGTTTTTAACAATTAGAGGAAAAGAAGGGACATTTGTAGTTTAATCTCAGGCAGCAGAACATTATAAAGAACAATTTCCTACTGTCTGAGTCTCCCATTTAACTGAAAATTTCTCTTTTTGTTCTCTTTAAAACTCTTAGCTTATCATTACAATTCTCTTCAGAAACTAAGGGAAAAACAGGGTATAGAGTGGAATTTGTTTATGGAAAAGCATTCTACAGTGCTGTCAGCTCAGCCACATGAGTTGAAAAACTTACTGTGTGAGAGGGAATTTAATGCTAACACCATGGGACCCATTGCCCAACCATGGGTTTTGTCAGGCAAACATATGCAGCCGCTGGGAAAATGCATATAGTTTAGCAAGAACTTTTTAGAGTCATGGTTTGAAACTTTCACGGGTCTAAAAGTGTCTTATTGCCTTCTCCTATATTACATGGACAGCAGTCATAATTCATTCATACTTGCTGCAGAACTCTTTCATGATTTGTGTTATGTTTGGTCATAAACTTTCTGACATACTTTTTATTAGATCTAATATAAATTACTCACTGAAGATTACACTCGGGTTGCAAAATGGTAAGCATATTTTGGTCAAGATGCCCATTCATTTAATCATTTGCTTTCAGTTCCAGTATTTAGTAAATAATTTTCTCCTTCCTGCTCGGAATAATTTGCCAATGAATTTTACACCATGTCACATGACTACACATACCTTGAAGACAGAGACCAGGTCAAATCATGTGTGCAGAATGACCAGGGAAAGTTCAATAAAAGCTGAATGGAGAAATGGAAAGCAAATGAATGCAGGTGACCCAAGTTATAGTTTTGGTCCAGCATTATTCTATGTGCTATGACATGGAAGTCACTTCTTCTCGCTGTACCTTAGTCATTCCCCCGAGCAGTAGGTGGGTAGAGACAAAAACTTAGGCCAAAAATATCAATAGATAATGATTCCAGACCTTAACCTGGTACCTCTTGTATCTCCCCAAGATGTGTGTTCCCAACAGTGCTGTTTTCTCCTGGTTAGGAACATCTATTTCCTAACTTGATTAATTTTTTGGCTTTGTGTCTTAAGGCTATCCTTTATCTCCATTGTAGCATTGACATAAATGTAGAACTCATACTCTTTCCATGATTTCCACAGAAAAACACTAACAACAAAGAAAACCTCAACAAGAATAAAAAAACATAACTTTTGCACCACTAGATTATTTTTATTATAAAGTTTTAGAGAATATATCAAAATCACATCCTCAAAACCCAATAACACCCAATTAAAATTAGAATAAAATATTTCCTACTATTTTAGTATTACGGTGCTAAATTGCGTTTCTGTTTTTAGAAATCTGTAGGAAACATGGCACCAATTATCAGATAATTTGTCTACTTAATTTCTGTTCCTCTTATCTCTCTACCAACCTCAATCATTTCCCTGTGTTTCCTTGTCCATCCCTCACCTACACCTCTCTCCTACGTTGGTCTGTTTCTCTCCCCCATTATTCCCTAATATGAATCACATATAAGCAAGCACACACTTTATTCACTTATTATCTGTATTGTTTTTCTGTCTTTACCCACATTCCTAGTAGACTGTAAGCCAAAAGAGGAATTTGATTTCTGTCTTAATTTTTTACTGATGGATCCAAGAACTTACAACAGTTCCCCATTCACAATAATCACTTGGTAAACATTGGTCCAGTGAATGAAGAAACAGCTCACTGCTGGGAAATTCTACATTCTTTTATGGCCAACAACTCAGGACACATCACCACCACACACTCCGTTAAAATGAAAAAAGAAAAAAAGGCCTTTTTTCCCTTTTTTGTCTCTTTTATTTTGTCACTGCCACTGCTGATGTTGCCTTCTTTTTCCTTTTTCCTCCTCCTCCACCTTCACCTTATGATTATGATTATGATTATGATTATGATTATGATTATTTGGACTTTCCTTTACCTTAAACAAAAGTAACCATTCTTGAAATGTACTTTGGTCTTAGTTATTTTTATTTATCTGATTTAAAAAAAAATATTTGGTTATTACACGCATCATGTCTACCCTGGCCTTTGATTTTCTTTTTGTGAGGCAGATGCTAATCTTATGCATGAATGTTTTTTATTTACACATGAGCATAGTTTCTGCCAAAGTACTTTCCTTAGATGAAGGGCCAACTCCTAACCAACACAGCAGTTAAGAGTTGGTTTTGCAAGTCTTGCCTTAAATATAATTGGCTTCTAGTTGTTTCAGCTGCATCTTCTAAGACTATCATGCCTACCATCGATATTTTTCCTCTTCTTCTATCTTTGTTGTTCACATTTTATTTCTTTTCTCATAGTAATTTGCAGTGTTAGAATACTATAAGTGAAAGCACATGTTTGCCATTTTGTTTTGATTCTAACATGATTATCCTAAATTTCCCCTCTTCTATTGGGTAAAATACAGAATTTAATCCCCCACTGGAGCTTAGAAGTAATATATGCCTAGTTCTTATTTTATAAAAGAGGAAATAAAAGGTCACAAGATGCACAAACAGTCCAAAGCTAGATGACAAGGTAGACATATGTTTACTTATAACCCAGTTTTTCTTAGTTGAGGCAGTCCTCTTTTCAGTATCTTATTCTGAGGCAACCCAGTAAATAAAGTTATTTGCACATTCTCCATTCTGCTTAAGCGAGTCTTTCAGTAAACCACTGCTAGTTCTGTTTTCTCTTGCAGAAACAATAGTAGGAGAGTTTGCTCCCCTTTGTGATCTGCAAGGAGAAATCTTTGGACTTTCCCAATTTGTAAAAAACATGAATTTTACACATTTTTGTCACAAAATACCTAGTACGTAGTGAAATTTTAAAAAATTCTGAGTCTCAGTTGCCAAATTACCAGAATTCAAAATCTAAGCATCTAAAATTCTCTTTCTCCCCGACAAATGCAACAAGTTAACATGTGATGTGGATGCAACTTGAAAAGGTTTCATTCCAAGGATATTTTTGTTCAAGAAATCAAAGTATGGTCTTAAGAGCCAGTAAATTGGGTCAGAGATGTGTAGAACAAATTGGCCCACTCGGTGCAATGTGTCTCTAGGGTGAAGAGAGTCAGTTGAGGGTTTTTCAGGAAATAATATATAAAGCAAAAGAGTTAAAAGTTATAGATTTTCCCCACTCAAATTCAAATTATTGAGTTGGCATGGGAATCAAATTTTTCACACACACAAAATTGAAAGCTTCCTGTGACATAAGCTTTTTTTTTCTTACTCAGTAAATTAACTTTTTATGAACAGTTACATGAGTTTTAACATATATATAAGTTCATGTGACCTTCACAACAATCAAGATACAGAACAGGTTCATTGTCCTCCCAAATTCATGCCCCTATCCATATCACCTGGGAATTACTAACCTGTTTTCTGTCCTATTTGCAGCAAAGTTTTCTGGAATATCCAGGTGCTGTATTAAACATTAGGATTACAGAGAGTATAAAAACCATTGGATTAGAGACAATGATCTTCAAAGTATGATCCCAGGACCATCAGTAACAGGGTTAAGTAACAAGTTCCAGCATCACCTGGAAACTTGTTAGAAATGCAAATTTTGGGGGTGCCTGGGTGGCTCAGTTGATTAAGTGTCTTGATTTTGCTTCAGGTCATGATCTCATGGTTTGGTTCGTGAGTTCAGCTTCACATTGGGCTATGTGCTAATAACAGCTCAGAGACTGGAGCCTGCTTCAGATTCTGTGTGTGTCTCTCTCTCCTTCTCTGTCTCTCCCCTGCTCATGCTCTGTATCTCTCTCTCTCTTTCAACAATGAAAAAAAAAAAGAAAAGAAAAGAAATGCAACTTCTTGGGTCTCACCCCAGACCTACTCCATTAGAAACTTTGAAGTTGGAGACAAGCAATCTCTGTTTCAATAATTTTTCCAAGTAATTATGATGTATCCTCAAATTTGAGAATGAGTGGGCCCAAAGTTTACCAGCCTACCCTGCTTCCTGTAAGAGAATTTGTGCTGATGTCAATGGCTCTAACCCTGTTGTCATCTAAGAATTAGTTGATATTAAAAAATACCAATGGCTTATTAAATCAGATGTCATTGAAGAGAGGACTAGTATTCTGAGATATATATTCTTAGAGATTATTTCATTACAACACCAGGGTTGATAAACATTGTGATATGTTACAGAACTATGCATCACTGATCCCCTTTGATACCTCAAAGCAGTAAAATAGGGCTCAGTTTTGGAACAATTCAGGTTACTTATTCTTTTTTCTTTCCTTTCTTCATTCAGTAGTCCTTTAGTAGCTGCTATGTGCCTTGCACACTAGTTAAAATATTAGCAATGTAGTGGAGCACCTGGGTGGTTCAGTCAGTTAAGCATTTGACTTTGGCTCAGGTCATCATCTCATGGTTCTTGAGTTCAAGCCACACTTCTGGCTCTGAGCTAACAGTTCAGATCCTGGAGCCTGCTTTGGATTCTGTGTGTCCCTCTCTCTCTGCCCCTCTCGTGCTCTCTGTCTCTCTCTTTCTCTCAAAAATAAATAAACATCAAAAAAACCATTAGCAATGTAGTGGAATGCATGACAGAAACATACTCTTTTAATAAGGAATGCATATTATGAACATGGGCCTTGTCTCTTCAGCCTAGCCCCACGATTTTCTCTGTCATGATCCTAGTTGGATGGTTTGTGTATAATTCTGCATTCAGAATCTGGAGGATCCATGCTGAGATCTCACTCCTAGGTGCCTCGTACTCCTAACTCTTCCTAAAGGCCCTGGGAATATGCCAATCTTCAATTCAAGAATGAACAGAAATAGGAAGGCAGTTACTACCAGTATGAGAATGGGTAGTGCTAATGGCAAAAAATTTAATGCTATATAGCATTATGATTATAGATATATCTACATGGTTAATAGTTTTTCTTTTTTCAAAGTTTATTTTACTTATTTTGAGACAGAGTACATGAGCAGGGGAGTGGCGGGGGGGGGGAGAGAATCCTAAGTAGGCGCTGCACTATCAGTGCATAGCCACAGTAGTGCTCCAACTCACGAACTCCAAGATCATGACCTGAGCCGAAGAAGAGTTGGACGCTTAACCAACTGAGCCACCCAGGTGCCCCAATGGCTTTTCTGAGTGAAGAGTGGAGTTACTACCTATTTTCTGTGAACCAGAAATTCAGTGAACTGATGAAGGGCAAAGAGCTAATACTTCCACCATCTCTTAATTGAAGGCGGATCCAGGAACAAAGGTAGTTGCCTGAAATGTCTATTTTCTATTAGAAAAGGAAAAATCCCGAGTTTGTAGATCACCTATCCCCAGAGGTTAGTGGGGGTTAATTCTCAGGTCTTTTCTCCAGCGGAAAAACTGTGATGATTGCAGGCTCTACTTAGAAGGTTTAGATGGACAGACAGTATGACCATTTTTTTGTGTACATTTAGTTTTTTATATGAAATTTATTGTCAAATTGGCTTCCATACAACATCCAGTGCCCATCACTCACTTTCCCCTCCCTCCTACCCCCATCAACCCTCAGTTTATTCTCAGTTTTTAAGAGTCTCTTATGGTTTGTCTCCTTCCCTCTCTTTTTTTTCCCCCCTTCCCCTCCCACATGGTCTTCTGCTAAGTTTCTCAGGATCCACTTAATTTTTTTTTTTCAATGTTTATTTATTTTTGGGACAGAGAGAGACAGAGCATGAACAGGGGAGGGGCAGAGAGAGAGGGAGACACAGAATCGGAAACAGGCTCCAGGCTCTGAGCCATCAGCCCAGAGCCTGACGCGGGGCTCGAACTCCCGGACCGCGAGATCGTGACCTGGCTGAAGTCAGACGCTTAACCAACTGCGCCACCCAGGCGCCCCCTCAGGATCCACTTAAGAGTGAAAACATATGGTATCTGTCTTTCTCCGTATGACTTATTTCACTTATCATAACACTCTCCAGTTCCATCCACGTTGCTACAAAAGGCCCCATTTCATTCTTTCTCATTGACAAGTAGTATTCCATTGTATAGATAAACCACAACTTCTTTATCCATTAATCAACTGGTGACCATTCTTGAGATAGAATGGTATGTGAGAGATGCCTCTTGCAAAGGGTTCCTCATCAAACCAAGTGACTTGTGGGCAAGCAAGTGTGACATACTTCAGTAGTTGATATAACTTCTGCTGCAATAATTTACTTTTTTAAACTCACGGTATTCATCTTTTGAAAATAAAATTAGGAAATTCAGATAGTGTTAATATACATATTCTACAAGTGAGTGCTTTTATAATAAGGCCCTCGTGTTCAGACTAAATAAAGAATGTATTGGAAGAAGCCAGAATTTTGGATGAGATATCAGGAGGTAAGGTAGCAGTTGACATGTCATCTATCAGACCTGTGGGGCTAGAAAGATTCAGGAATACACAAGTCTTTTGTAAATGTGGATATCTCAGGCATGAAGCACTGTATCTCATTAAATCTATCCAACTATCCTCTCTGAAACTAATAATTATAATTACTCTCAAACTTAATCCTCAGAGAAGGAGATAAAACAGAGTTAATCGTTGGGGGAAATCTCTCTTTTTCTCTCTTTAAGAACATCTCTGGCTAAATAAAAACATTCTATCCTTCCACTTATTACTTTTCCCATGACTTTCATACACACACACATTCCTGAACTCTGATAAAGATGCTCTGTAAGGTTTATAAACTCACTTCAGCAACGGACTTCAAAGTATTCCAAGTGTCTGGTAAGACAGAAGGATTCCAGACAAATGATGTTCAAGTCTTTTGGTGCATGTGCTTTATGTCTTTATCTAGTTAAAAATGCTTGCACTTAACAGTCATTTGCATATTGTATAGACATTTCCCCTGATATTTTTAATCTTTGACACCTTGTATCATTATTAAACCAATCACTGTAACACCTACTTCAAAAAATGATACATTATATCCCTTGAGTTTATCAATCATAGAACAATCTCAGTCCATCATCATATGAATTATTACAACACTGTTTGATATGTGTACCAAAAAGGGAAAAGTAGTCTCTTGTCTTTGAACTTTTTAAGACAATCGCGTTAGGGCTGAACTGTACAGCACTCTCATGTCAATTATAAAGACATTATTCAATGGCTCTACTCAATCCATTTGACTTACAGTTCACCCCACAACTTCACTATTAACTTTACTTTCTACTTCTTTTAATATTTGACACTTACATCCTAAAAGATGGGTAGGATCTTTGAAATAAAATTAGAAATCAACTAGCACAAGGTTTGCCAGAGTCGGGGAGGTGAAACCGGGGTGTAACTCCAAATGATTTTCAGCGGAACACAAGATGGTTTCAGATAACATGCTGGCAAGGCAATAATTAACCTTGAATCTTGTAGTGAGAAAGTTATTCTCATATTCTTTCTTTCATTCCCTCTGGATACATCAAGAAGAATGAATCAGTGGCCTGCTAATGTGTCTTACACTTACTTTCCTTCAACGCTTGCCATTATAATCCAGAAAGAGTGGACCTCAGGCTCAGTGCCTTATGCTGGAGCAAGATGAAGGTATATATTTGTCATTTTTAAAGTGTTAGTCTTCTTCTTTTAAAAGTAAATATGATTGTTTTCCATTAGTGTAATGATAAAAAAACCCCTTTTAAATATATTTGTAATTTAAACATTGATTTAATTTTAAAATATCAACAAATAATAATATAGACAGTATGCAGAAATAGACAAAATCATGACAGTAATTACTATTTGGAAAAAAATGACCTAGTATGACACACTCATTTTACACTTGAAGACTGAATTCTTGAATAAACAAAGTTGTTAGGGACAGTGTCCTGTTCAAATTCATATGTTGAAGCTCTGACCACAAATTCCTAAAAATATGTCTCTATTTGTAGACAAGATCTTTAAAGAGATAATTAAGGTTAAATGGGGTGGTATGGGTGGGTCCTGATGCAATCTGACTGGAGCTCTTTCAAGAAGAGGAAATTTGTACACATGGGAGAGATACCAGGGATATGAGCACACGGAGGAAAGGCCACATGAGGACAAACCCAGAAGGCAGCCTTCTATAAGCCAAGCAGAGAGACTTTAGGAGAAACCGAATCTTCCAACACCTTGATCATGGATTTTCAGCATCTGTAGCTGTGATAAAATAAGTATCTGTTGTTTAAGCCACCTAGTTCATGATATTTTGTTATAGCAGCCTGAGCTGACTAATGCAGTGGTCAAAAATTTTGTCAGAAGAGGCAAGTCACAATTTAACAATAGGTTTCCTGACTCCTTTTTAGCCACTCATTGAGAATTATTTGTGTTCTTCATTTATAGAAGCTAGACTGTCTTGAGAACTCTACAAGCAAATGAAAATAAGATAGTCCCTGGGCTTGATCATATTTGAAATACATTAGTAATAATAGTTAATAATTATGTACAGTCCCAATAAGCAGATCTAATGGGAATACAATTGCTTTAATAAAAATTCTCTTGATTATGGATGGGAACTATAGTGTCTCAGTAATATACACCATGGTTCTCAACTGAAAGTGATTGTGTCTCTAGGGAACAGTTGGTAACATCTGGACACATTTTTGGTTGTCATGAATTGGGGTGGATGGTGTTGCTAATGGCATCTTTGGGTTGAGGCCACGGAGGCTGCTAAACATCCTACGATGTATAAAGTCATCCTCTGCAACAAAGAATTCTATGGCCCAGAATTTCAATAGTGCTGTGGCTGAAAAACTTTTTTAGAGAGAACAGAATGGTAGAAAATAACTAGACCCAGGTTGGTATGAACTTAAGATCCATACTCTTGCCATGAAATCCAAAGTGAGGGCAGAATTGAAATCATTAAAAACATGGCCATTTGATTACAATGTGCTCTATTTTTTCTTTTGTAAAATAATTATAAAATATTTCTTTGTATATGAGAGGGAATCAGAATGAGAGGATACATGTGTGGGACATATATAAACTGCTGTAAATTATCTACTATTTTAAATTTTTTTTCTTTAACATTTATTTATTATTGAGAGACAGAGAGACACAGAGCATGAGCAGGGGAGGGATAGAAAAAGGGGAGACACAGAATCTGAAGCAGGTTCCAGGCTCTGAGCTGTCAGCACAGAGCCTGATGCGGGGCTCGAACTCACAAACTGTGAGATCATGACCTGAGCCGAAGTTGGTTGCTTAACTAACTGAGCCACCCAGGTGCCCCAATTATCTACTATTTCAATTATGTTAGACAGCATAGACTGCCAGTTTTTAAAGAACTAGAATTTACCTGTTTGTCCCAAGTCTTCGGTATGACTTCGGGAAAATATATGTATATGCATACATACATACATACACACACACACATATGTATATATGTATATAATATGTATATACATATAATATATATGTATATTATATGTATATACATATTATATACATATACACAAATATTTTATATACACACATATGTATGTATATATGTATATATGTGTATATATATGTATATACATACATATACACAAATATTTTATATACACACACACACATATATATAGGTGTATATATATATATATTTGGGTAATTTACACATATATATATATATATATACACACACACATACACATACATACACACACACACACACACACACACACATATATATATTGGGAATAAGTTACCCAGTTAGTGAGTGGATACATGAAATAGTCCCTAGGTTAAGTAGCCTAACTTACTTCCTTATTTATAATATCAAAATTTAACATCTATCTGATGGAGGTGTTCAAAGAGTAGCCTAGGATCTGACATAGGGGGAGAAAAATCTGATATAAAACATGTATTTTTGATTCATTTTAGTAATGTTTACTTACAATGAAGGGGTGCTTTGGAACACGTTTTTGTCAATAAAGATACATATAAATTTGGGGTGTGTTATGTATGCTTAATTCATCAATTAACTCAAGTAGTTACAGAAAATATTGTTGAACTTGTAGGCAGCTTCTTTTTTCTTCTATTACTCTTTCTCTCTTGAACAGATGGTTTGTCATCCCATTGGATGCCCCAGTGCTGGTCATTAAAATTCTCTTGCTTTATAGGCTGTGTGCCTTCAGGCCTCACATATGTCTACTGAGTAAAGAGAAGATGTCTAATACTTAGTTACACTCCTTAGAACCTAACATCCAATAACACCCCTGAATGATTTTCACATATTGGTAATATTAACGCAAACAAGGAATAAGCGTACCTAAAACTATTTTCAAGTCTGTAGTATAAACTCATCCTGGAAGCCAATAGACATTTTTTTTCTGAATTCTGAAAGCATAATTTAAATTTAAATGTACTCAGTAGCAATATGGAGTTATTTATCTACATATACCTGTGTATCATTATGAATCTATGTTCATATGTATAAATTGCTTTGAAAAATTCTAGCTAAGTCTTATTGAACATGTATTATATGCCTGATGCTTCTGAGTGTTACATTTTCCTTCATTTCCACAGCTATCTATGAAATTGAATGAATGGTACTCCCATTTAAAACTTTTTAATGTTCATTTATTTTTGAGAGAGAGAGAGTGTGTGAGTGGGAGAGGAGCAGAGAGAGACAGAGAGAGAGAGAGAGAGAATCTGAAACAGGCTCCAGGCTCTGAGCTGTCAGCACAGAGCCTGACACGGAACTCAAACTTGGGACTGACGAGATCATGAAGTAGGCTGAAGTCGAGCACTTAACCAACTTAGTCACCCAGGTGCCCCAGTACTAACCCATTTTAAAAATGAGAAAACTAAGATCAAAATTAAATATGGTGCACATAGTTATATAGTAATATGAAGTAATAAAACTTAAACTCAAGTTCAGGAAAAAAAAAAGACTTTCCTGAAACACAGGGAAAAGACAACCCAAGATATATTAATACTCCTTTAGTATATTTATACAGTAACAAGATAACAAAAGGAAATTCTAAGGTATATAGGCACTAATGTTAAATCATTTTGTCAGAATTCTAAAAGGGTCCCATATCCTGATATATCACACCTGTATTTTTAGAGATAATTGGTTTCCTCAACCTGTATGTTGTTCTTATGCTCTTTTCCACTTCATGACAATCCTTAAAAATTAAGCAGATAAATGTACAGTCTTAAGTTAAAAGTTCAGTAAAGAATAAACAATTAACAGATAACTGAGTGAGTCATATGCAATCACTGAAACCTGAGTTCAAATCCTGAAAACATCATTTATTATCTTTTTGTCTTTCGAGAGTAACCTTCAGTTTTCTCACATTGATAACAATAATTGCTAATGAAATATTTGTGTGAGGTATTAATTAACTGCTTAAATAAAAAACAAAACAAAACATAGTGTCTGACATATGCATATATAGCAAGTGCTGTCTGAAAATGGTTGGCCTTTCATGTCCCATACATCTAACTCAGGTACTTCCCAATCACCTCATTTAAATCCTGCATATATTCTTGCCAAGACTAACTGTCTCTTAATGCAGAAACACTGTCAACATTGAGGTGACAAATCTGAAGACACAATGAACTTTAAACTAAAAACCACCTCTTCTCCAACAGGAGTTAATCAGCTGCGACTTTTGTGTGGATTTTGGACAGATTTCAACTGTCCTGAGAGAGACATACAACTAAATACTACTAAATACTTAAAAACTTCACCAGCATCATTTGCTGGCTATATACCATATATATATATATATATATATATATATATATATATATATATATATAGAGAGAGAGAGAGAGAGAGAGAGAGAGAGAGAGAGAGAGAGAGAATATGTTTTATATGTAAATACATACACACACACACACACATATATATATATATATACAAAGCCATGCCCATACATAGGTTAATGGTTTTTGAATCTACCATAACAGTCAAATAGCAGGTATCTTGGGATATCAATGAATTAAGAGATGGATTTAAATATATTGGTTAATGGTTGGTGCCAGAGGTGTTAGTATTTTTTGACTTGAAGAAGTGAGAAATTCAGGGCCATAAAACATGACAATAACGTTGATGGTGTTGCGCCTGAGGAAACGTAATAGACTGAAAGAAAATAGTCCTGGGTTCCTACCCTCATGTAACTCACAGAGTGATGAGGGCAAAAGAAAAAGAGAATTGTGCTTATTGGTTAAGAGCATACGCTCTGAAATCAGCCTGCTTGGGTAAAATGCTGTTTCACTCTTATTATTTCTGTAACCTTGAGCAAATTCCTTAATATGTCTGAGTTCACTTTCCCCATCTACACAATGAGGAGTGATGATATCCTCCTTACTGTTTGGTTGGTTTTTATTTGTCTGTTTGTTTTTGTAAGGGTAGAAGGGCCATAATGGATATAAACGCTTAGGACAGTACATGGAACATTAGATCTTTCCATTAATACTAGTGTTACTGGTGTTGTCATTATTATGATTATGTTCCAACTCTATTTTATTTGAAATACGAGAGAACTGAGTTGACAAACTCTGAAAGAATTTTCCATTGTCACATACTATGGTCTTTGTTTCCTTCCTTTCACTTTAGTTTTCTTAAAAATCCACTTTTAGGTACCAGAAGCGCTGAGGATGGATAAGGATTTGTCCTGTTTACTGCTGGTTTTTAGCACTGAAAAGAACATCTGGTGATATGCCCGATAAATATTAATATTCTGAATGAGTACAAATTCATGGGCACCGAGTAGACTTAATCAAACCAACATCTCTGAGAATGAAACTCAGGAATTTGTTTTTTCAAACAATCTCCCCAGGTTATGTTATGTTTAATCTGGGGTCTATACTCTGAAAAAAATACTTTTAGTGGATCTAGTATGTGGAGGTGATTAGAGTGACCATTCAATGTATTGTCAAATGGTGACAATGTGAGGCGTAAACTGGAATTTTAATGAGAATTAGGACAATAAAAAAAGGCATAAATCTGGACTTTATGGATCATGGGGAAATATAGACAGTTTAAAAGTAATAATGTTGCAGGGCATCAAGAGGATTAATGGTACAGAAGTGTTGCTTAATCCTGAGGAAACCCTTGTACGTGCAAGATCTCTGTAAGTTTGCTCTCCTAGGCTGAGGTGTTTGGAAGCCCCTGGAGCTTGGTTAAAGTTATAAGACCCTAATTTGACCCAGAGGTGGAAATTCATGTAATTATTACATTTTTATTATTATACTATTTATATACATTTTACTTAGTTTATTTTAATTATAAGCAACAAGTGAGGCAGGGGAATTCAATCAATGTTGCAAATGTAACACAGAGGAGGTGTTTTTCTTTTATTTCAAAGTACGTGTAAAGATACAAGGTTTACAAAAGCTACGTATTATCCATATAGATCAGTACTTCTAATATCTGGCCTAGCCATGTCTGTAAATCCAGTCTCCTCACTGGCACTTGGAATGAGAAAGTAAGTGCCCTCCCCCCATCAGAGCCCATGCTGCCCCTGGCAGCTATTTTCCTCTTGCTGTGCACTCCTTCCAACTGAAGTATCAACAGTCTAGCTCCTTTCTTTCATCATTCATGATCTAGGCTCACCCAAAAGGGGACTATCTAGATATGAACATCAGGTCCAATATCGTATTAGTTATCTATACTGATGAGAAGATGTAGTTGAGGCTAAAAAAAACTTTTTTTTTTTTATGAAAAACACCAGGAATGAAGTCAATACTGTTATTAGGTTCTAAGTCATATATTCTTTAATATTCTTTATTTGGAATGCTCCAACCTCCCCACCCCAAAAAAAGCAATGAAACAGGCAAATGCAAGCCTAACAGTGCAAAATCAAGTCGGCATTCAAGAGACACTTCAGAATGTTTAGGATGTACCTGATGCACTGGCCAGATTGCCATCCTATTGGATATAGTTTATGTCACATGTACACAGATGTGTGTGTGTGTGTGTGTGTGTGTGTGTGTGTGTGTGTGTGTGTGTGTTTGTAATTACTTTGGTTTCCTACAATCATTTTAGTATGCAGAATGGGTTCCTCTTTTTCTGCTCTCAAGACTCTATTTCACAATGAGCCAAATGAGCTGTAGAGAATGCTTTTTCATAGTCATGAATCTGAAAAGGAAAAAAAAAAGTGAAAAGGAAAGTGAAACCCACTGCAAAAGGCAAGGCACTGGATGATACCCAGACAAGACAGGGGTGATTATTGGCCACTTCATGCATCTGGATGCTTGGTGCTTTCAAATAAAATCATCATTCCTGTGCCGAGTGTGTCTCTGTGTCTAGCAGCTACAAACAGATCCAAGAGTTGCCAGAGTTTCTGTCTTCTGATCTCATTATACAAACCACTAAAATGAGCAAAGGAATAACTCCCAAAAGCTTTCATGTAGTTAATGGCAGCAGGGGGAATTCTTCCTTTGATATTCACCTGTTCAGCATACCTAACTCACTTTATGCCTTTATTTCAAAAGCAATTTAGAGGGGGAGGGAGGTGTGTTTCTTTCAAAGGCACTATCACAGGGGTGTTATTGGCCAGTTTCTCCGTGCATGCGTGTGTGTGTGTGTGTGTGTGTGTGTGTGTGTGTGTGTGTGTGTGTAAGAGAAAAAAGAGAAAAAGAGACAGGGACCATTCTTGGGGGGATAAATGCTGTTGTGTTTGCAAAATCAAGCTTGTAATTCAACCATAATAATATTGTCCAAGTACATAAAAATGCATCAGTACATTTTCTGGGTATGAGTCCACCAACTCCACCTGGAGTCCACCATCAAGCATCACTTTCATTTGACACCCATACATTTACTTGACAGATATTTCTTGCACATTTAAATCTTATAATTCCTTCCTGAAGAGTGGGGTGACAGTGAGTGAGGAAGTACACAGAAGTGTGAAACAAGAGGTAGTGTCTGCTTCTGAACAATTTATGACTGAATCAGGAAAAGCAACTTGCATGCAGCTGTGATAAAAATTGGGATGAAAAACTGTTAAATCCAACTAGTCACCAAGGACTGTGAAATAATTCTGACTGGGAGTTAGGGGCTAGAAAGCAAAGGATGCCACAGGAAGTCTCACAGAAAAAGAGTACGTATCACCGGGCAAAATTAATAAAGTGAGATAAGAAAGTAAAATGGGAGAAGAGCCTTATAGGAAAAGAGAGAGGGGCATTTGCAGAAGATTGAAATATGGAGCTGAAAATACAACATAAAGGGAGAAATAATAACCAAACTGGTGTGTCCAAAGCCTACTTTGTGAAGGAATTCACTAGACAAGATGATACTAAAATTATTTAAAACTAAGATTGGAGAGGTCTGCATTAGAAAATACTGATAAATTTCATTATTTTTTTCTGTATTCAAAATGATACAATTAAACTATATTTAAGAGAGGAAAATTGTATTCATTTTTATCTATTCTGTTTCAGGTACAGAACAGCATGTCTTTGGAATCATATTTGTGTTAATATTATTGTGTTTCCTTTCTTGGGTTACTTGGTTCAACTTTCATGGAGGTATAATGTTTGTCCTGTGATATTATGAGGTGGAGTACTTGAATCAATATGTGGGTCTTTGATTAATGAATTGAAAACCGAGAGAGTAACAAACAAAAAACAAAAAACAAAAACAAAAAAACAGCTTCTGCTTCTCTCAGTACTTTGGAGCATTTGCTAGAAGTCAAATACCATTAACAAGTCAAGGGGGTGATCTTGGTACTTTACTATTCAACAGTCATCTTAATTGTTAATAATTCCTAAGAGCACTGGAGTGAAATATGAAAGGGTGGATATTTTTTTAAAAATCATGTTTTCACAAGGAATCCAAGTCCTAGAAATATTTAGCAAAGGTCCAGTGTAATGAAAGGCAAAATTATAATTTAAAAGTGAGATAAAATCATTGGGTATCCATACCAAGTACAAAACTTGGCAAAAAAAAAAAAAAATCATTAGTATTGTCCAGTACAAATATGTATGCTCTTTAGGGCCAGAGGCCTTTGTAATGTAATGGCCTCAAGGATTAGCACACAATAGGCCTATAAAGAAAGATGCTGATGGTGGTGATGGTGATGATGGTGATCGCAGTTCTAGTATGAGGGGAACTGTTCCACATGGTCTTCCTATAATGTTCAATACTATCCATAACCCTATGGGGTAGATCCTATTGTTAATACCTCTGTTTGACTTTTGAGGAAATGGAGACACAAAGAGTTCTAGTAATTTGCCCAAGGTTTCACAGCTTTTAAATGAAGCCCTAGCAGAATTAGATTTCAAGTTTACACGATCTGGGTCCAGAGCATCCCTTTAAATCCTGTCCTGTTGCTCTCAGTGAATCTAATTATAGAACAAAAAGCTAATGATAGATAAAAGTAAGTAACATACATATAGTTGGTGCAAATGCCAGGCACTGTACTAGAGATTTCACAAACACTAATATAATCAATCCTTGGGACACCTGGGTGACTCAATTAAGTGTCCTACTCTTAATTTCAGCTCAAGTCATGATCTCACGGTTTGTGGGATTGAGCCCTGCATGGGGCTGGGTGCTGACTGCATGGAACCTGCTTGGGATTCTCTCTCTCTGCCCCTCCCCTGCTTGCACTGCATTTCTCACTCTCAAAAATAAACATTTAAAAAGAAAATCATCAAAACACAACCAGGAGGTAATTATCAACCCACATTCCCCCAACCCATTACACATATAGATGATACTCAGGGGTTTGGTAATTTGACCACAACCAGTAAATATGAAAGACAGTTTTCAATCCCACAACTACTGCCCTCAGAGCCAACATTTGTAATTCTATACTTCCATAAATGAATCCTGGCCATGTGTCTCAAAGACCACACATTACATCATACAATAAGATACCAAGCTATATCTCTTATTCTCTGAGCTGGTCCCCTTTTGCGAGTGAAAGGAGAGGGTTGTCACAATTATTTCAGGATAATACCAATAAACAGGATCTTTCGTACATAAAGCTTCTAGAATGTATAGACTTTCTTCATATGAACTAGTGACAGAGCACTAGAGATCAAGATCTGCGTTAATATCTTACAGGTAAAATCTACAAGAGGTTGCGGCTCCTGGCTGGCTCAGTTGGTAGAACATGTGATTCTGGATCTCAGGGTTGTAAGTTCAAGTCCCACATTGGGTGAAGAGATTACTTACAATAGAAAAAATCTACAAGTGGTCATTCAACCGGGGATGAATTAATTCTCCTGTTTGGACCTTCATATCCTCACCTAACCAAGGGAAAAGGGGTGTCTTAGATTTGGGCTGCTATAAGAAATAAAATAGACTAAGTCACTTAAAAATAACAGAAAAGTATTCCTCACATATCTGGAGGCTGGAAGTCCAAGATCAGCCAGCAAGGGCCAGCACAATTTGGTTTGGGTGAAACCCTTTTTTGACTTACAGACTGTTGACTTCTCATTCTATCCTCGTGTGGCAGAAAAAGGGCATGAGAGCTAAAACTTCTCTTATAAGGACACTAATCCCATCCATGAGGACTCCACACTCATAACCTAATTATCTCCCCAAAGCCCTTCCTCCTAATCCCATCACACTGGGAAATAGCATTTCAATAGTTGAATTTTATCAGGACACATTCAGTACTTTGCAGTTGGCATGATTACTTCTATGTATTTTCTCAGATCCACAAATTCTTCTCTAGGAAGCTCTCCCCTCCCTCCTTCTAGTCTAATGTATCCTTTGCCTTCCTCTTCTAGCTCCAATCAGACACTACTCTTGTTATGTGGGTACTTGTTTGTCTTCTGTGTTAGACCATAAGGTTTGGGAGGACATTAAATTGTCTATCTTAGGATTTCATCTGCCTTAGTACAATGTATGGCACACAGTAGGAACCCCATCCATATGTGAAGGGAGGAGTAAGGTTTGTTGGTGACCTAAGTATTTTCATATATTAGCCAAATCTTTCTTCAGCACTACATCAAACTTTGGGGTCAGCTTTGGCAAGGAGAGATTTTTTGATTAAGGAGTGAAATAACCACACATTAATTTATTCATATGTTCATTCACTCAGTCTTTCATAGCAACTGCTCACAGTCTTTCAGGAAGTAAATGATAGAAATGGTGACTGAACCCCCATTTGACTGAAACCGTAGTCCAATTTCACAATATTATAGTGAATCCATCCTAAACTATCTCTGACTGGGAAATCGTTTCCAGTCTCTTGAGTGAAAACGTAATGATCTGATTGTTTTAGCCACCAAAATGTCATTAAAGGGGTGGGGGGCTCCAGAGTTTTGAGATCAGGTGCTATCTTGGAGTTAAGTCTGCAGACTCCCTAGGTACAACAGTCAACATTCATTTGGCTGTATAAGTTCTGGTCTGTATAACAATTAGTGACATTATGTTTCCCCATAACCTGTATTAGACCCCATTCAAGCATTTAATCAACGTGTCCTTAAAGACAAGCTCCAGACTGTATATTGTCCCATTGCTGCTTGGGGGATAGGGATGGCACACAAGTACTGAGTGCACTCCTACTATTCAGTATTCTGTAGTCTTATTAACAAATAACTTCACCTCTTTTTTTGTGGGGTGGTATTAATAAAAAAGAAACCATTTGTATCTGGTTAAAGTCTCTTAAAAAGCTGTCTTTCCTCAGGGTTGTGGATCCCATGCGACTATAAAGTAGTAATTTCACTTGCATTATTCACAAATACTAAGTAACATTTAAGCAAATTAGGCTATTACCTCAACTTCCAAATTAGAGACCAACATTCTTTTCAAGTCAACAGAAAGTTCTATTTGTTTGAGTTAATATGGTTAACTCAATACATATTATTAATTATGTCTTTTGGTTGTGTTTAGTAGCTGACTCGAATAATCCCGACATTCGTGTTTTACGCCTAATGTCCACTGCAGAGCCAATCAGTCTGGGCGTTCAGATTAATTTTCTATCCTGTTCTTTTTGTCTGTGTATTTTTATTTATTTATTTTTTTAAGGTGCATTCTTCTAGAGAGCTCTCTGGTCCCCTCCCATGAAATCCACTACATGCTTAAAAATTCTAGCAAATTAAATTTGTGCTAGCAAGTAAAACAAATAAATGACTTAAAAACATCACCATCAAGTATGATAATAGCCAAGTGTTATACTTTTAATAAATGATTAGGAATGGTTGTAATGCAAAGATTTATTTCACAGAACAAAAGCACTTAAGCAGGAGTTTATATTGCTGCTATGCTTCAGTGATGATAACATTGGGACTTCAACCTGCATAGCTACAATGATTAATTAACGGCCTTGTTCAGGATGAGTGAGCACCATTATTGTTCTTAAATAGGAAAAGGCAGATAACCATTACTGATTATTCCTCAATTCCCAGTCTTACTTGTTAAAGACTAAAGAATGCTAAAGTAGGTTGTGCAATTTCAAAGCTGCTATGAGAAGCAGAAAATAATAGAATTTCTATTGTGTATATAGGTGAAAGTTGCATTAGTTAGAAGATTCAAGTTAGCAGATTTATCCCAAAAAAGTCTGAATACAAAATCTGTTCATGTGAATAAGGTTTTAACAACTTTAAGATGTCATTTAGATCTCCAATATACCGTCAAGCCATATTTCTCTGTGTGGTGCAACTACCTCTCATCAAAATAATAAGAAAAAAAGTAACTTAATGATTAAAAAACATAAACTTGGAAAATCAAATGAAAGCAGCTTCTGTAAGCGTGTACTTTGTTTACTTATTATGTTCATTTTATTTTGTTGTTTTCTGGGGAATAAATGAATAGTGTCAGGTCTTTTGTTCTTTCTCTTTAAAGATCTTATCACTGCATTTGTATTTCTAACGCAAATTTGTTTGGTCAAGTTCCACAAAGTTTAGAGACAGTTTCTTTCTCCGTCTTGGAAATGCTTCGACCAACTCTTCTTTGGAAAGTCTACTAATTTGAAGAGGGAGAAGTAAACATTTTTTTTTTAATTTTTTTTAACGTTTATTTATTTTTGAGACAGAGAGAGAGCATGAACGGGGGAGGGCCAGAGAGAGGGAGACACAGAATCTGAAACAGGCTCCAGGCTCTGAGCTGTCAGCACAGAGCCCGACGCGGGGCTCGAACTCACGGACTGCGAGATCATGACCTGAGCCGAAGTCGGCCGCTTAATCGACTGAGCCACCCAGGCGCCCCAGAAGTAAACATTTTTGAGAGTGTTTCTGAAGGAATACCCTCTGGGAATCTGTGGTTGGCAAGGACATGCCAGTTATTCCAATTCAATGCTGTTGATGGTTCCTGGAACACCTCTGAGCTGACATATCCTGACTCCAGAACAATATAGGAATGTGCCTTATGCTTTGTCTATCAGACAAGATGAAGAGTGCTACACTATCCATAACTATTAGAATTCCAACAAGAGGGCTGGTTTGGTAGTTGCCACAATAATCACGGTAAAGATTCCAATGAACAGAGTTTGGTTGCTTTTACTTAAGTAGTTTTTTTTTTTCCAGTAAAGTATTCAATTATACTTTTGCTATTTTAGAAGAGTAGATTCACATTTTTCTCCCTGGTTCACAAAACTTATCAAACTATTTTGCAGAGGAGAGAATGGACCCTGGGAGGAATTAATTCTCTCATGTTGCACAGCCATTAATGAAAAGACAAAAAACAGACTTAAGTCACTTTCTTAAAAGTCTAAGATTAAGAATGTGCTCTTCTTCTATAACATAAAATATGGCAAGAGAGGAAAGGTTTTTTTTATTATTATTTGTTCAAAAGTCATACCCTACCTAGTTCTAAAACATATCAGACCATTTACAACTATGAATGTGGGTTACAAAAGGAGCAAAGACTTCCAACTATTTAAGTAAAGGAACTTTTAGAGAAACAGTTAATTCGAGTACATTCATACAATGGCATTTTACTCAAGCATTTTAAGTGAAGAGACAGATGTGCACAGGATAAAACTTTTTATACCAGGGTGAACGCAGGTCTCAAAGATGTATTAACTAAGAAAAGCAAATAACTTGATGAGATTGAGTGTATGAACTTGTCTATGTATTATATCATGTGTGTGTGTGTGTGTGTGTGGTGTGTGTATGCTATTATTTCTATGTATATTCATGAATAGAAATATTTTATATTTGACACTATAGTTACCTAGAGCATGGTCAGTCCAATAGGTCAGGGCTACAGCATCCAAAAGATTAAGGGTTATTAGTGAAAATTTAGTTCACATTCTGTATTATTTATTTTTTAATGTGTATTTATTTATTTTGAAAGGGAGAGGGGGAGAGACAGTGTGCATATGTGTCCATGATTTGCTGAGGGGCAGAGAGAGAGAGAGACAGAGAGAGACAGAGAGAGACAGAGAGAGACAGAGAGAGAGAGAAAGAGAGAGAGAGGGAGAGAGGGAGGGAGGGAGGGAGGGGGAGACAGAGAATCCCAAGTAGGCTGTGCAAATTCAGCGCAGAGCCCAACACAGGCTTCCAACTCATGGACCATGAGATCACGAACTGAGCCAAAATCAAGTCAGGTGCTTAATTCATGAAGCCACCCAGCTGACCCCATATTCTATACTATTTTAATCTTTAAAAACAGATACTTGCTCTTTTCTTGAAATTATAGACAAAAACCAGTAGCCATCTCTATTAGAAACATTTCTCACACAGAACACATTAATATACAAGGTTACTTATTCATAAAAATCCAGGCAATTCTCCCCTTCCATGACCCCTCCTTGCACTCCTAGATTCCCCTGATTAAACACTTCATTTTTAGTGCATTTCTTCAGATATTCAAAGTTAAGACTTTCTCTCAACCCAGAACCCTACAACTGGAGTATTCTGGCCAGAACAGGGCACTAGCTCTTTTGAGAATTTGACCTTTTTCTGCCTGCTCTGACTCCTAGACAACATTTTTCTAATGACATCGTGGGTATGACCAATGATTCCCAAATCTGGCTGTACTTGAGAATCATCTGTATTGGCTTTTGGGAGTCATTGATAGCTTTGAAAAGTACTTTACTAGCTCCATTTCCTGGCTGAAAGGAAATTTTGAACTGAAGTGTTTGTTTGCTTTTTGTTTTTTTCACATCTTAAAAATCAGTGACTTTTAGTTATCTGAGGGACTTCAGATTACTCCTTCAATCACTTAATTTGACAAATATTGAAACTGAGGTTCAGATCAGTTAAGTGAATTTTCCAAGGTCACAGAGCAAGTTATTGGAAATCATTGTTACATATATCAGGGCATTTTCCTGCCTTGTTAGCTATAATCTAATGAGTAAAATTTAATCTTCCTGTGATCCTTAGGGCTTCTGTCAAGTGTGCAACTATTATGAGTACCAGTGACCAACATATAGGAAAGGGAGCTAAAAGATGGGTTAATGTTTGGAATTTTTTCCCTCTGTCTTTTTAGGATTTAAGAGGATTAATTATTTCCCCACATCCACTATTCTTGCCATTTTATCTTTTTCTCCTCAACATAAATTTTAAAAAGTTTTTTTTTTGGTTTTTTTTTGGGTTATTTTTTACTAGGGAAAGTTCACAATGGGCCATGTTATGGGAACCTGAAATTCTGCTTTTAATTTAACTTTGGGAATCTGAAATTCTGCTTTTAATTCCACTTCATAGAATTTATAGTCATCATTTGTAACAACTTATAAGAATCTGTTCAGTCCCTTTAGCCCTTTCTCCTTCAAATACCCTCTTATAATCTTTTTCCAAATAATTAGTTTTTTTCTTCCACGACTACCCCTACCTCAGGCAACAGTTGTGTTCAAGTTTCTTGAAAAAAGAAAAAGAAAAAAAGAAAAAAAAAGTTCAATGGACCTGAAATCTAACTCTTTACCTCTAACTTGGGTGGGGTCTCTGATAGTCGGACAACACTTTGACATTGAAGAATGAGTACGTGTAGGAAGCCATGTATGCATATTACTCTCTAATGTAATTTTTCTCAAAAATGCAAAAGAAGGAAGAGCTAAGCATATATACGTAAAATATTTCTCAGGGGCATCTGGGTGGCCCAGCCAGTTAAATGTCCCACGCTTGATTTCAGCTCAGGTCATGATCTCATTCATTATCATGGGATTGAACCCCGCGTTGGACTCCACTGTGGGTGGGGAGTCTGCTTAAGATTCTCTCTCTTCCTGCCCCTCCCACTGCACACACACACACACACTGTCAAGAAAATTTTTTTTGATCAAAATTGTTTTCAAAATAAGTTGGCATTTTCAGTTACATGCAGAAACATATAGCTGTTTATCACATATTTATCTTTGCATATACCTGTTGCTAATTGCAGAATAGTCCAAGTTTTAAAAGAGAGAAAATTAATTTTAACTTTCTTTAAGAAAGAGGATTAAAAAATGAATGTTACAAAATAGCCTTATGAAAGATGTTTTCTGTGACAGAACTTTTAAATTATTTGTAAAAAAATAAAAATAACTATCTTTTCCATCACTGAGTAGGAAAAAAAAAAGGATAGGTTTGTTCACAGATGCCTGAGATCTCATCTGCTAAATCTCAGAGAGGTTTGCCAGATGTTGGGCTGATAGGCTCATACCAACTCAAATAAGTAGGCATTACTAACCTATACCCATCAATTTAAGTTTTGCTCTCTCAGATTCCCACTTCTTTTTAGGCCTTAATTAATCTCCACCTCCCTAATCCTTCAGGGTTAAATGAATGCTGTAATTGTTGTAATTATTATGTATGAGCACCTGCTTGGTGAAGGGGCCTGCGTTCTGTGCTACAGGAGACAAAAGGGGCCTCCAAAAAGTTACCACCCTTAAGAGCATGTGAAAATTATTTGGGTCAAACTCAGAATGGAGATGAAGACACCACATTTCTTCCTAAGACTTTGCAACTTCTAATTCGTTGTCATCTTTGCCTGCCAAGAGGAGGCGCTTCTGTAAGGCAGGGCTTTACAATTCTAACTCTGAAAGCTAATCCCTAGGCATACAATAGTACTTAACAGCATTTGCACCATCTAAATTTTTGCCTGTTGGCAATTAACCTGCTTGAATATTTTAGTGGTGACAAACTTGATGTATTAACATCCACACTTTCTACTTAGCCCTTTCTGTCAGTTCAGAGTCTTTGAATCAAATATTATAATGTTCACATAAAGGACAGTTTAGAGTAGATTAGATCCTTAAACACTTTCATGAAAACAGTTATATTTCATCTGCCTTTTAGAATTGGACATACATGAAGCTTGGTACAGTTATCAGTGTAAGAAGTCACTTTATAAAAAATCACAACAGTAAGTAGCCAGGAGATACTCCACAGAAGACTGATTACCCAGGAGTCAAGACTAGAAAAATCCACCTGCAAGTAATGGCCTTGGTCTATTTTCCTTTTACATCATCCATTTGTAAATCACAGCATTCTAATCAGTGGAGAACAATGAGCAATTGTGCCCAATGTAGAGCAGCGAGGGGATGAGCAGGTTTGTGAATGAATCATCAGTGATGTTACTGAAACCCACAGGGCATGACACAGATGGAGTGGCTGGAGCTCAAGGACTGATTGCAGTGGTGCTCTGTGGTCTGAGAAATCTACCGCTGTGCTGTTTCTTGACCAGCTGGATGCTTTCTCATGCAAAGGCACTTTAAGTGTTAACTCCTACATAAATGCACTAGGAAGTTTATTCTTTTAATCCAGAGAATGGAAAGAAGAGGGAGAGAAACCAGGTAACTCATATACAAAGCAAGAATGTGAATCAAAACTTTTGATTTTGATGGTCTTTGGAGTTAAGAACCCTGGGAACAGTATTTCTCAGGAAAGGTACAGAGAGAGTCCAGGAAAGGTACAGAGACTGAGACAGTGATAAGTCCTCCCAAGATCTACCGAATGAGTCCTCCTCTGAACCTACTCTTTCACCTGCCTTGACTGGTGTATGCTCAGTCTTCTCCAAAAGCTTCCAGTCTTAGTCTCTTGCTGAACTTTAGAATCATTCTAGATTCAGGAAATCAAACTTTATGCTTCCCCCAAACTCAAGACCCTTCTTTGTTTTTATTTCACATTGACTTTGTCTTTTTCTTTCTGTGAAAATATTCATGTATATTGAAGCCTCACAAGCAATACTCTTTAAGCCCCAGTGACAACAATAGTGTATTCCCTACTGTAGATGCTCACTATGTATTTACTGAATGGATGAATGAAAGCAAATTTACTATGTGAAACATTCAACAGTTACCTGCTGAGCACTCCCCTGTTGCAGGTGCAGTTTTAAGTGCCACAGACACTGGAGGGGTTGAAAAACTTCAAGTCTCTTCGCAGAGACATGAACCTGGCTTCCATATGCCAAAAGGGGGAACCCACGTTGCTTCTATATATAATCCTTAGGTGGATCACATCTTTTCACACTTTCATTTCCACCTTCCTTTCTGACACAGTGCTAAAAGTACATGGCTTATGAATATAGAAACACAGAAAGATCTAAAATACAGTGATCTGTTACCTGTCTACTGGCACCTACAGATTGAGGCAACTCTGCCTCTCAAAGGTGAAGTAAGTTTTCCAAAATTTTACAACTACTTTTCAGTGTTCATTGTAGAATCTTCAACCTTTTGCATGTGGGTCCTGATATGCTGCCTTATTTTTTTTTCTCAAAGCTGAGTTCTCATTTCTAATTGTATAGATTTGTATCAGCGGCTACCATCTCCAGATTTTCTTTAGCCACCAAAATTAATGAAGCTGAGTATGTGGTCAGCCTAGCAGTGCCAAAAAGCTCAGGGGTCCTCTGGGCTCTGGGGGGGTCCTTTCCATCCTTCAAGCTAAAGTTTTGCCTGCCCTCTGATTCAGAGACACATCTCAAGTCCTGTTTGTGAAACTGAAACATAAAATCAATTACAGATTGGTACAGGTAGAGTTGTCTTCCTCTTTGGTTCTAATTAAAGGCAGTTAGAAAGACTATCTAATGTGGAAGCTGAAGCATGAGCTTTGAAACCCCTTCTGCAATTGGTTGTGTGAACTTGAGTAAGCCTATTTTTATCTCTGAGTCTGGAAGTTGAGATGCTTAAAATGGGAAGTAGCTGTTACATGGTGGTGGTCACTGTGATACTTGTGTTAGAATCAAATGAGATACTTATCACATGGGAATACCAAATGCATGTGCACAATTATTGTTTTCCTATTTTTAAAATCTAAATACATGCAAACATCTACCTCTAGTGCTTCTAGTAACTCCCTACCAATTCTTGGGAAACAAAAATGATCTATATTAGGTCTGCCCATTTCATTAAACTGAGTGTGAGCCTTGCCTTTGTCCCGCAACAAGACAGCATCGATTACTCCTATTCTATTACATGTCCCCCCACTGGACCTGGTAACACCTTTCTTTCATGTCACATGTTGCACATAACAATATAGTAGACTCCATTACTGCCCGTACCAATACCTCCTACGGTCATTCTCTTTTGCCACAATGATAGCTTCTGGAAGGAGTCATTCTATTTATCTGTTTAGCCAGTTTATTTAGCATATATTTTTTTTTAATCAGAGTAACTGCCAAAAAAATCCTTTTTTGATCAATGAATGAATTGCTACTGTTTCCTGAGACATGCATTAACAGTTTGGGACTCTGGCTCGGAATTTTAGAGATAGCCCATGATCAGCAGGGTGTGTAAACATTTACCCTAAAGTTGGTCTGAGTTCCAATTTTCGTTCTGTTACTTATTTCATGGAAATATGAGAAGGACACATAGCTTGTAGATGTCCTAAGTAACTACCACAAAATAAAAGAACAGATCAGAGTTAGTTAATGGTTTAAAGTATATGTGGACACTTATCCATCTTTATTTCTGGGATGGGGAAGGATTCTGGTCCCAGATTTAGCTAATTAGGGAAAAGTGCCATGAAAAAATATGGGTGTCTATCTTCAGAACAAGAGGGCAGAAAAGCCATGCAGATCCTACATATTTTTCAACCCTGAGTGTTTCTATTTCACTAATGCAATATTTCAAGTGTTAAGCTGTTTCTTTAAAAAAAAAATTACAATTGGACTGTGAGAGATCATGTACCTTGGACGAGATTACTTATGGAGTATGTAAACATGGAGTTCCATATGTATGGAGTTCAACATGGCTTGCTGCCAGGTAGAAATCTTTTATTTATTTTTCTACCATGGATTGGTTACCTTTACTCTTCCATTCTTTGTACCACAAATAAGAAGAGCATAAACAAATTCTATTGAGTATGTTAAAATAGATTCTTTAATTTAAAAAATGATAATGAGGGGAGAGTAGAAAGAAAAGGTGATTAGAATTGGCCAAGTGGAAGTATTTTAAAATAAGCTTCCTGCAAATTGGCAAAAGGCAGAGACACAGATGCAGGCAGAGATGGTTCTTCAGAGGTCTGCACTCCTCACTTGCCTTACATTTGGATTTTGCACTGCTTGAGTTATGAGCCAGCAGCACCATCTAGAGGCACAGAAGAATCCTGTACATGAAAGAAGCTGAATGGAGCCCATCTATTTAATGTGAGCAATGGCAAAACCATTGCTTCATTTTCCAATATATATAGAGAGCCCCTTACAGAAGGCCTGTAAAGGAATTGCTTCCCATTTCCATCAAAAGATGACTGCGGAGTTCATTACTGGGAACATTCAAGGCTTGACTTCAGAAGCGAAAACTTACCTCCAGAACTTCCCTACTGAGAGGGAAGTCTCTGACTCTCACATTAGCTAATTCATTCCATACATTTTACTGGATACCCCCCATGACTCAGGCTTTGTGCTAGGCACTAGGAGACACAGACAAGAATATATTCCTGACTGTCCCCTCTACCCCCTAGCCTGCATATCTATACCTAACCAGGAGGATAAATCTTCTTCTGTCTTATCCTTTTAAACAGTTTCTGGGAAGTGAGAGCAGAAATATTTGAAAGCAATCATTATATTTCAAGAGTACTTGCTCTGTGTAAAACCTTCAGAATGTTTTATGTCAAGTCACAGATTCAAATAAATTTAGAGTGACAGGGGATCCTACAGTCCTAAGGTAGTCATTATCAAACTTTGGTGTCTATGAAAATTACCAGGCAGACTTCTTATTATAATACAGAATCTTAAGCTCCAAGCCCCAAACATTCTAATAATATAAACAAGTGGTGTGGCCCAGGATGATGCATTGTATTTAAAATATGTTTATCTGGTTTTCATGATCCAAGTGAGAAATGAACCGGGCTTTCAGAGTACAATTTAATTTTCACTCACAGGGAAGGTAATGCCACCACCATGAACCAGAGCGATCT
The DNA here is from genome assembly GCF_022837055.1 of Prionailurus viverrinus. NCBI lineage: Eukaryota > Metazoa > Chordata > Mammalia > Carnivora > Felidae > Prionailurus > Prionailurus viverrinus. Next base: position 23,389,368 of record NC_062575.1, on the reverse strand, counting down.
TTTTCTATATTTTCTTTTTTCTTTAACTGCCTTTATTTATTATTCATACTAAACAATATCTAAGGACCATATCGACACTATAGTCCAGTAGTGCCAAAGGTTTTCTGTAATAATTCCTTCTCTTTGCAGCATAGCTCCAATTTTCCCACCTGGGTTATGGCTACGTACTTACAATAATTTTAAGAATCATTCTATTAAGGGGTACCTGGGTAGCTCAATCGGTTAAGTATCCAACTTTGGCTTAGGTCATGATCTTAGGGCTTGTGAGTTCAAGCCCCTCATCAGGCTCTATGCTGACAGCTCACAGTCTGTAGCCTGCTTCAGATTCTGTGCCTCCTTCTCTCTCTGCCCCTCCCCTGCTAACACTCTCTCATTCTCTTTCAAAAATAAGTAAAACATTAAAAATAGAGAGAATCATCCTTTTAAATTATAGACCCTCAAGTTTACTGGTATTCATATTTTTATCTAGGTTTTATTTGTAAAAAAAACATACTGTATAAGAGTATTTGCATAGTGAGCCCCTTGTTGGATTAAATTGGGAACCCGTTTTATTAGCAAACTCCTAACTGTGAGGCTGCGTGGGTGCAGGGGAGCTGAAAATTAGAAACTTGAGTGGATTTCAATACCTAATTCCACACCAAACATAGGCAAATTAGAGCTGAAAAAAAGGCTTCTAAGTTGGAGACAATTTAGCTTTCACTCTTTCTCATTTCAGCAGCCCCTGTTTTGAAAGATGTCCAACTGTAAATCCGTGGGATTTAAAGAACTGAGCTTTTCAAAAGAAACTCTTGTAAGAAATCTGTGATAATAATTATCTTTCATGTATCTCCTCTTCTCTGTTCCTCCTTGCATTGTCATGGAAAAGGTCCCCATTACATCTCAGTGGAACAATAAACTAGCCTAGTAACGATGACATTCTCAGTCCTACAAATCCCACATTTAACTGCCAACTCTCCATCAGGGCGATCTTTCCACACTGTCAATATGATTGGGTCACTTGTGTGAAATCTCTCTGTGGTGCTGCACTGACTTAAGCAACAGACTCCAAATGGTATCATCCATTTGTGATTTGGCCTCATGCCTAATTCATGGATCTCACCTCCAATTCAAATGTCAAGCATGCTAAAGTCCCCAATTCTAACAACTCCTTGACACTTCCATCATTTTGAATGGCACATTATATCCTACTGAATTGTGCTTTGTGATCATCACCAGGATAATTCAGCTCAGCCATTACCTGTCCTATGCAACAGTCTTCTCAAGTCTTTATGTTGTGTTAGAGGCCCTCCTCTTTAGTTTTTCAGAAACCTATACACTCTACAACATAGCAGCAAAGCATAGAAGAAAAAATGAGATGTGGGGCTTAATCTTTCAATTCTTAAAAACCACAGGATTTAGGATTCTTACCTTCAACTACCATCAGACTTCATCAAATTTCATTCATTGAGTTTATTAAAGTCAGAGAATACGATTAACCTTATATTCCCTAATTTTAATCTTAGTAAACACTTATTGAATGCATTCATAAATGCTCCTATTTAACTCTGTTTACGTAGACACTGATAACCCTGAAACAATTGAGATGATTTTCTATAGAATCAAACTTACTAATAAAATAATTTGATCTGTGACTACAGATCAAATAGGCATAGTTATTCTTTAAAAATTGAGTTTTAGTGGGGCGCCTGGTGGCGCAGTCGGTTGGGCGTCCAACTTCAGCCAGGTCATGATCTCGCGGTCCGTGAGTTTGAGCCCCGCGTCGGGCTCTGGGCTGATGGCTCAGAGCCTGGAGCCTGTTTCCGATTCTGTGTCTCCCTCTCTCTCTGCCCCTCCCCCATTCATGCTCTGTCTCTCTCTGTCCCAAAAATAAATAAACGTTAAAAAAAGTTTTAAAAAAATTGAGTTTTAGAGATACAATGTTAAAGAAGAAAACGATACAACTCAGGGGAATATTGAAATCACAATGGATGGAAAATACTTTAGCTAACAAATTTTATAAAAATACTATAGATTTAGTAATGTTTTGTTTAATTACTTTTTATTTTGAAAATTAAAATTAAATTCATCTAATTTTTATTTTTATTGACATAGTTTGGACTACAAAATATAACTTTCTGATTGTATACAGATTCACTTGTTAGAATGTTGGATTGCCCGGGGTTGCCCAAACCAGCCAGCATATTGTTGTTTTTGTTGTCATTTCAGAACATACTGTGAGACACAGCCAGCATTTCATCAGGTAAAACAGTCCTGTTTCAAATCCACCTTAGTAAAACACACAGCCTGCCTTTGTACTGAAGGACAAAAAACTCTGTCGCCCCAAATCAATACAAACACATGATGCAAAACTTGGTCTAAGTATCACCAGTCTGATGGACTTAAAGAGAAAGCAATGCTGATAATCCCTTCACACACATTCTTAACTGAAATAGGACTTCAATGGGACAACATGGTATATTTTATGTTCTTTAGATTCTGGTTGGCTGTCAATTTGAAACTTACACTAATTGACGTTTTCTGATCTTTCTCCTCCCTTCCCTTACCTCAGCCCTAAATGCACTGCCAAATTTCTTGGTCTTTATCCTCTTTTCCTAGCCTTTCCCAGGCTACCCCTCGTTTGGAAGTGCCCTTTCTCTCTGAGCTTCCTAACCAATGACCGTTGTATTTATAAAAAAAATTGGCAATACATATTAAGACATTAAATATGTTCATATGTATCTCCACATATTCATTCTATTTTAACAATATGGATACAGAAAAATCTATGAGTAACAGAGATGTTCAGGGTACCTTAAGCTATAACACAGGTTAATTTATAAAAAGACAATCTCTTTAGCAAATAATACTGGCAGAATTGGACAGCAACATGCACAAGAATGAAACTAGGCCACTTTCTTACACCGTACACAAAAATGAACTCAAAATGGATCAAAGACATAAATGTGATGCAGGAAACCACCAAAACCCTAGAGGAGGAAGCAGGCAATTTCTTACTCAACAACTCTCCAAAGGCAAGGGAATTAAAAGCAAAAATGAACTATTGGAACCTTATCAAGATAAAAAGCTTCTGCACTGCAAAGGAAATAATCAACAAAACTAAAAGACAACCGATGGAATGGGAAAAGATATTTGCAAATGAAATATTGGATAAAGAGCTAGTATCCAAAATCTATAAAGAAATCACCAAAATCAACACCTAAAAAACAAATAATCCAGTGAAGAAATGGGAGGACATGAGTAGACACTTCTCCAAAGAAGACGTCCAGATGGCCAGCCCATACATGAAAAGATGCTCAACATCACTCATTATTAAGGAAATACAAATGAAAACAACCCTTAGATATCACCTCACACTAGTCAGAGTGGCTAAAATTAACAACACAGGAAACTACAGATGCTGGTGATGATGTGGGGAAAAGGGAACCTTCTTGCACTGTTGGTGGGAATGCAAACTGGTGCAGCCAGTCTGGAAAACAGTGTGCAGCTTCCTCAAAAAATTAAAAATAGAACTACCCTACAACCCAGCAATAGCACTAAAGGAATTTACCAAAGGATACAGGAGTGCTGGTGCATAGAGGCAAATGTACCCCAATGTTTATAGCAACACATTTAATAATCGCCAAATTATGCAAAGAGCCTAAATGTCCGTCAACTGATGTATGGATAAAGATTTGGTTTATATATAGAATGGAATACTATTTGAGAAAGAATGAAATCTGGCCATTTACATCAATATGGATGGAACTGGAAGGTATTATGCTGATTAAAGTACGTCAGAGAAAGACAGGTATCATATGTTTTCACTCATATGTGGATCCTGAGAAACTTAACAGAAGACCATGGGGGAAGGGAAGGGGGAAAAAAGTTACAGAGGAGGATGGAGGAAAACTGTGAGAAATCATTAAATACAGAGAACATACTGAGTGTTGATGGGGGGGTGAGGGAAAGGGGAAAATGCGTGATGGACACTGAGGAGGGCACTTGCTTGGATGAGCACTGGTTTTGTATGTAAGCAATGAATCATGAAAATCTACCCCAAAAACCAAGAGCAAACTTTACATTTTGTTAGCCAATTTGTCAATAAATTGTATTAAAAAATAATAAAAAAATTAAAAAAATGTTCACGGGAGCAAAAAGGACTTTTTGTATACATAATACACAGGTAATGGCAAATTATCATTCCTCAGGATAGAAAGCTATCAAGTTGTTAAAATGTTGTCTATAAAAAGTTGTGTTATAAATTCCCAATGCTAAATGGAAAAAAGGAGACAAGAGATGTGGCAGTATATTAATTTAAAACTAATACAACACAGAAATACTAAAAGATAAAAGAAAAAATAAGAATTCATAAAAAGAAATGTTGAGAACTATCACATGGTTACCTATGGATCTTTTGACAATGAATGATTTTACCTTCCTTCTAGAATTTCCCCCAATTCTATATTGAACATTTGTTACTTTCATCATGATCAAAGGGAAACAAAGGAAAGGTTATAATTAAATTAGGATACAAAGCAACAGAGTTTTTGACATTGTGTAAGTTAAGAACATTCAAATTAACATCACAATTGGATTTTGTGACTGGCACCCATAAGGATTTTAAGACGCTATTTACATATCTGTGCAACACGTTTCTATCTATCTGCAACCACCCTCCCCATACCTTTCTTTCTGGACTCTTCATTAGCTAGTGTAACCAGTCTATTTCTTAAAACTTATTTTGTTTTGATTGGCGAACATGCTTGGTAATTGTTCCTTGAGCACACGTAGGATATTCCATATCCTAGTGGTCAGTGTCTGGACTCTCGAATCAGGCACCAGATTTAAAATTCCTTTGACATTTATTAAGGTGTCTTTACACAACTTGTTTCATCTCACTGAGCTGTAAGTTTGCCAAATAAAAATGGGGATAATGCATTACAACTCCAAGTCTTATAAAGAACACAATTAAAAAAAAAAAAAGCAAACACAAGTGCCTGGCATAGAGGAGATCTTGCATCAGTCACTGAAAGTTATTTCCCCTTGTTCACTGGGCCCAGTGTATATTTAGGGTCCAGTGTATATTTTCTATAAGCAGGTGGAGAACAAATGTGAAATGGGAGCACCTCCACCAGATTCCAGATTCTGATTCTTGAGGGACTTCTCACAGTCTTTTTCCTTTATTTTATTGTATGCACCCAGAATCTCACAAAGAAAAGAGATGTATACGCATAAAAGCTAAAAATGGAGTGATACAGTTATAAGTACTTTGTTAGTAGGTAAAAATGGAGTGATACAGTTATAAGTACTTTGTTAGTACCTATCCAGAGAAATTGAAATAATATTCTAGTAACCTTCTATTTTCATACTCATAAATATTTTAAGAAAAGCAAGGAGGTCTTAAATTCCCATCTTAACCATGGAACACTGATTCTTTTTGCCTTATTGAGGGTTCACAAGCCAGCCATCATGGTGGTCATGCTATTATTTGCAGTAGTATTAATTACAGTAGTAACAGTGATGGCAATCATAGTGATGATAAGCAGAAATAAGTGTTTCCTATTTGTTAACCTCTCATCCAAGTGGTTAACATGTATTGACTGAGTACAACTAAGTTATGTACTATTATTATTTCCATTGTGCCAACCACTCATGTACAGCACAGAAAACCTGAATGAAGTACTCAGCGTTGCCTACCTAGTAAGTAATGGCAACACGATTCAAGTCAGGCATTTCAATCCTAAAATTTCTGCAGTGTTACCTCTCCAGAAATGACAGTGTTAGAATTAACTTCAACCTAAGACACAACAGAATGTCACAATGAAATAAAACTGCAAGGAGAATAGCTTAATAGAGATGAATGGAGCCCGACTACCCAGGTTTGAAATCAAGGGGTTACTTACTGTGTGACCATGAACAAATGGGACTCTTTGTTGGAACTTCAGCCTCTTCATCAGTGACATGGAGATTGCAGCAGCAAGCACCTAAGGTGTAAGGATGATAGGAGGATGAGGCAATATAATCCACATTAAGAACTGAAGTATATTAACATGATCAATGTATTTCATCCAATGTTATCGTGGTAAGTTTGACAAATATAATTAACCTGAGACTAAGAGTAATGTGGTCATTGTTTTCTATTGTTTTTCATTCTTATCCAAGCATACAGACAGTATTAAGTACAAAATAAACGGGTGTTAAAATTTCTTTAATTGGAGAAGAGACTACCCTGGAAATCGTAGATTTTGTTCTTATTGTCAACGAATGTTCAGTTAAGGCTCTAAGGAGAGGCATGAAGAAAATCAAGTAAAGCTCTCTGGAGAGTAGAAGTCACGTAAGTCTTCACTGTATAGCAGAGAAGTCCAGTAAGTTTGGGATCCTGTGACATTCTCCTATGGCATTCCTGGCTAGCAAGTATTATACTTTAGTCTAACTGTTCATTTGTCATCTCCCTCACTAGACACTACATGTAGTTACTGGTTACCTTCTTGCCTGGGGTTAGCAGACTCTTCCTAAGAATTTACCAAATAGGGGCACCTGGGTGGTGCAGTTGGTAAGCATCCACCTCTTGGTTTGGGCTCAAGTCAGAGTTTGTGAATTTGATCCCAGCAGCAGGCTTCACACTGACAGTAGGGAGCCTGCTTGGAATTCCTTCTCTCTCTCCCCCTCTTTCTGTGACCCCCACCCTTGCATGCTCTCTAAATAAATAAATAAATAAATAAATAAATAAATAAATAAATAAATAAAATTTAGCAAATAGATCAAAGAAATGCACATCAATGGATTAGTTCAATCTAGAATGACAGGTGATACTGATGCTTCACAATGACTATATTGCATGAGGAGCTACGGAAGCACATGGAAAGGTTGCAGAGAAGAAAAAGAGGACTTGGTGGAGGATGGAAGATGCAGAGTTCTGGTGTCAACTTGCATGTCCCTGTGGCTTTAGTGTGCAGTCCCCAACAGATATGCACCCAGAGGCAGAATATAGAGCTGAGGAGGACTGCACACACGAGCCAGACCAGGAAGAACCAGAGACTCTGCACTAAATGGAAGAAGATATACCTTCCCCCGGAGAAAGCTGGTTAAAAAAGCCCATTTCTGATCCCTAGCTTCACAAAGGAATAGCCAGGGAAGTTGCCTTTTTTTTGTTATCTTTACAAATTGACCAGGTTATTCTGATTCAAAGATCATGTTTGGAAGCTAACGCCTGATGAGATTTTTTAAAACACCACTGTTAATATTAACTTGTAACACCCTTTGAATGTTTTGAAAATATGTCCCTCTCTGAACATAATCACAATTAATCCTTCTGCCAACCTAATAAAATTGGGTGTGTTTTAAAAATATTTTCTAAATGCTATACAAAAGATTCCTCTTACAATTTTCTTTCCATTTATAGAATTCCTCCAATACCGTTAAATCTTTTTCTTACTAAGTTTCCCATAAGGAAAAGCTGGACTCTTTTTTTTTTTTCCCTCCCTCTCTCTCTCTCTCTCAGCCCTTTGACTTATCTAAGCTTTTAAGTTTCAATCGAACTGGGCTCAAATGCTATCTCTGCAAATAGCTTGACCTTGCCAATCACTCTTCCTCCTTTTGGATAACATGTGGCACCTTCTCACGCCTCCTCACAGTCTGCCTTTGACAATCTCACCAGGGGTTTACCTTGGACTTTGTTCCTCAACCCAGAAAGTTCCCCATTCTGTGCTTGTTGCATTTCCCAGGGTGAAAAGCACTCTATGCTACCTGACTATATTAAGAATGAAATGATCTCTACTTGAAGAGACACATCAATGGCATGACATTAAAATGAATACAGATGGTGGAGGTGAGGCTTCAAAGATATAGTCCAATTGGCATACCCACTTGACAATGTAGGTTACTGAATCAAAACAAGGTTAAAAACCCACATTTCTATTCTGGGAACTGTAACTGTTCTTTACAGGCATGTTAATGCACTCCCCTTATTTAAACTATCAGATTTTCATTTGGGGCACATATGGAGGTTTGTAAGTTTATACTTTGTTCCAAGGCAAGTTATATTTATGTAGACCTTAGAATATTGAGGAAGGTACAAAAGGAATGGAATATTTACTAACACCTACCTCTGTAAAATGTAATATTTTCACTCATTGGAATCTAAGGCCCATGAAACAGGGATGTCACCTGTTGTTTTTGTTTTTTTTTCCCCACTGTACTATCTCAACTTCCTAGATGAATCCCTCAGAGTGGCTTTGAATAAATATAAATACATATCACATAAATAAATGAAAAAAATAAATTAAAATTAGATAGTTAAATTACTTATTAATATGCTTGGTTGTAGGAGATCCTCAAATGGCAGCCATTGCTTTGACTATAAATAAAAAAAAACTTTAATAACAAAATACTATTATAATAATCACTACTACCTGAACAACTTCTACTTACAGCTATTACTTTATTTGAAAAATAAATGAGAAGTAGTCCATAGTAGCTAAAATGTATTGTAATAATAAGGAAAAAGGACATATAGCAGCATGATCAGGTATATTAGATAAAAATTATAAAGGACAACTTATATCAAGATGAAACTACGTGGACTTTAGACTGTGAGCACTGAAATTTTTCTGTGTGTCTTACATATGGAATGGCACAGAGAGATGAGCGTATAAGAAGCTGAATGTTGCAGCAATACCAAGTACAGAGGGGTGGGGAGCCAGGGCAAAAATGAGATAGGTCAAGTAAGAAGGGAAGAGAAATGAACAAAAGGGAGAAAAAATTTTACCTTGTATTCAAATGTCTAATTTTTTGAAGTTAATAAAACAGATTATTATAGTACTTGCATCATCACTGGTAGAACATAAACAGAATAACATGTAGTCTGAAACTCAAGCTCTGTCTTACAGGTTTATGCTCAATTCTCATCACCTGTCCTAGGCAGGCATGCCTGAATGGAGGCAGCCCTAACTTGTGTGTTAAAAAATGCATCAGAGTTTCCTAAATCAGCAAAATAGCCTTTAATCTATATATGTAAGATTTACAAATCCCATCTCCAGTACACACACAAAGAAATGGCAACAGGTTCTGTCTGACATTCAGATTTATAAAGTAAACGGAGAATGTTAGCACATGAAACAATTTTGGAGGACAACAACTTTCCAAAATTCTGCTTCAGATATGGAGCCAGTTCTACAATATCCTGAGAGGTACAAACATGTAATGTCTCCTGCAATACCGTGAGGGCCAAAAAACTGACAATGTCACAGAGCTGCCAATTATTCCATTGACTACCTCTGCCTATAACAATGACTCAATCAGGCCGAAACAGGCCTCCTTTAGAAATTCAGCCATTTCTATTTCTCCTCTCCTAAAAAACTCACTCTCCTTATTCTCTTTCTTGAAAGTAAAACATGCCCAGTTCTTTCCATGTTATTTAAATGACAGTGATTTCCAGAGCCTTGCCAAACATCCTTTGCCCTCCTGTATTTGTATTCCAGGTTGCCAATATGCTAGTATATAAATGAAATGTCAGCACTTGGAAAGTTCCATCCTTGTCCGTCTATAATCCCTTTGGCACACCAAAATTGGGTTATTCTTCCTAAAACACAAATCTTATCATGATACCCTCCTACTAAAACTCCAAATAGCCATGTAACACATCTTAGCAAAAGGACTAATCATTCTCACCAGTCTGAAAGGACCTAGATGCTCTTGACCCACCTGTACCTTTCTCTCCAGCCCCATTTTACAGGACTGGCGCCATAATTTGGTACATTATAGTTTCACCGGCCACCTCGGTGCCTCACACATATCGAGCTCTTTTCCAATCCAGGACCATTGCACCCACTGTTTCCAATACCTCTGTGCCTCTTTTCTATTTGCATGTTGTAAATTCCCTCTCTTCTTTTATGCCTCATCTTAACAGTTTCCCCAACACCAGTGAACAAGCTGTTGTTCTATTGTTCTACAGTGCCTCCCATCCGTTCTTAGTACTTAGTTGTGCTCAAAGTACTATTAAAAGTACTCTTATGACTTAAATAAATTTGTGTCATTCTTTTTTTAATATCCCTTTCACCTACTGGACAATTGGCTCCATAGGGTAAGAAATAAATGTACTATGTTCCCCAGAGCATCCTTGGGAAGAAATAATTCCAGAAACATAGTAGAAATTCATAAATATTACTCAATTTAACATGTCAAAGTTAGTATTTTTGTCACAAAACCTTATCTAGATCATTACATATGAGGCATAAGAACATAATGTATAAGACTTCAGGTTGGGTGTGAAATGCTATTAACCAACTAACAGCTGTAGACTTTGGGGATAAGTTACTTAAACTTTAAATTTTCAGTCTCCTCCTATGTAGAGAATGACTCACTCCTAGGCATAGTGTGGCAATTAGAAGAATTACATGTACATCTGTATGCACGGTCCATAGCACAGAATAAGATGTAGTTAGCTATGGTTATTTGCCTGGTCCAAGTCCTACATGGAATGAAAAATATTGACTGCTTGCTACATGGTTGTTGGGATAAGTGGATTCCAACCACAATGTATGGATGCCCAGAGCAAAGTCTGAACTGAAAGTCCACAATATATATATTTTACTTCCCTTTCCACCAAGAAGTGTCTCCTACACTGTGCAATAGAACTGATGAATATATTTGAGCCTCAGTTTCCTCAAATATAACAAAAATAAGTTAGGGCAGAATCTCTCAACCATCTCTTTCAGCAGTGAAATGTATGGGTCAAATATGCTTTGTAGACAAGACCTTAAAATTTGTCATATTATTTGAGGCACGTTTGGAATATCTCCTAGTCTCACTGTTGCCCTAAGGCTCTGTTTATGCAAGCAAATTGAAGAGGAGATAGGAGGTTATTATAGAGCAGAATCTGGGAAGAAGGGACTCATTTGACCTGAGCTGTCTCCATCAATGCCCCTCCTGTGGTGATGGCTCAACCCCTCATTTGACAGTGTAGACAGAGCCTGAGGAAGGTTTGAGGGCAAATACAGATTGAGATAGTGAAACTTGCAAAATACATGCTCACTGCAAACTGTTTGATGATAGGGGATTGCATGCTGGCTCAGAGCATCATGTTTTGATGTAACGTAGTTTAATTCCCTTAACTCTACTTAGCTGGCAGTATCTGCCAATGGTTTTCATTACACAATCAAAATGGGAGTTTTCATGAAGAACATCCAATTTATGTGTGGAGTGCATGGCAATGTGAGGCGCCTCTGAGTTCCAATTTTTCTCTATGTCGTGATGCATCAAAATGGGAAGTGATTTTATGAATTAAGAAACCATAGCTATGGAATTGAAATTTGAGGACCACCTTCAATAGAGCGGTTTTTATAATAGTTCCCAAATATATTCTAATACCGTTCCCTTTTCCCAAATACTCAAGCTGTCTTGTCCTTTTTAAAAATTTTCAGTTATGCTGTCCTCTTAACTATTTCCAAGTCTTTATACTGGCTCCTCTCTCTGCTTAGATCACTATCACCTCCATTTTTTTTTTGTTTTTGAAATCTGGTCAATTTATTTAACTTTCAGATTTTAATTAAATTCTAGTTCCTCAAAACGGAGTTTCTTTTTCAATTTTTTGGTGTCTACTCCAGTTACCTCCTTCATATCCCATTTCAATTTGTAATTATTTCCCTCCAAAACACTACAATTATAATTTACAATTAGATAATCACTCATGAACATACCTTTAATTTCTCTCTGTGCCCATTAGGATAAAACACTGCAAACACAGAATTATTTCTGGTTTGTTCAGAGCCTGTTTCCAGCAAAGTATACAAAAGGCACTCAGGTATCTGTGATTCCTGAAGTCCTGGGTTCTATGGACATCCAAGTCCCCAAGTAGGTTAATCAATAAAAACATTCTTGGAAAGTATGACCTTGGAAATCACTCCTCTGAACTTACTTTGTTGTTGTTGTTTTCGTATCCGAAGACAAGGTTGAATGAAACACGTCATCATACAGAGGCTGAAGAAGTACCATTTTCTGATTTCTCACGATCTATTTTGTTCTGTAATGGATTACCTTCTTTATGGATTACCATTTACACCTCATTGATGTCTCTAATCCACTAACAATAAAGTAATCTGATCTGTTCATTTTCTTCTATATTTCAAAATGCATAAAAAGTATATTAGAACAGATCCCAAATTGAAAATTCAGAAATGTGTTTCCTAAGCTTGATTCCATCTCCAAGGATAACTGATATCAGGTCAATCACCAGACATTTTCAGGGCTTACATAAAATGTGCTCTGGTCATGTGTTAACATGGTAAGTGATAATGAAGACACTGTGTTTTGTTCAAAATCCCCCAAGTTTCAAATTGTTTTTTGTAGCTAAAGCACTTGGTCAAGAAGGAACAGCAACATACGTGATGAGTTCTTGCTGACAGGGACAGGACCTTGGGAAGTGTCTGAGGTAAAGGATCTGTTGCTTGTGAGAGGTTGCTGATGGCAATGTCAAGACTCTGGGGAAGAGGACTGAGGTTGAATCCTATGGACAATGTTTGAATCTGATACATCCCAGGGCAGGTGGGAGTGGGGGTACTTTCCAATGTTAATATACCTATTCTCTTTGTGAAATTTAAATATTCGACTGGTCTGTCACTTTCATGTTTATTTAATCAGGCATACTTAGATATCTTAGAAAAGGCAGGTAAAACACACCCTAAACTAATGTGACAGCAAAGACAAATTTATGTCCCTGAATATTCAAAGCTGTTTCTGATGAGAGGCAAGTTATATGAGTAAATGTAAATTTGTTTATGTTTTAAAGATATCAAAATGGCAGTTTATGCAAATTATGTGAATGGGATTCCCAAATGTAAAGCCACGGGATTTTATGATTCTAGTTACATTTTAATCAAGAGAAGAGATCCTTCAAACAAAAACCCTTTAGTTAATTTAGATGTGACAAGAACCATAAAAATATGCCAATGTTCACTGTAAATTCCATCCTAATATTTGTGTTATGGAAGAGTTCGCTGCTATAACAAGTAAAGAAAAAGAGTGAGTCAGTATTGATACTTTTTTTTCACTGTTGCTTTTCCTGGAATTCAAGAAACAAAACAGGAGAAAGTGATGCCCCAGAAGGCACCTAGAATTTCTATTCATTTATATAATTTAATAAATAAGAAAATCCTTATCTCACCTCACAGAGTTGTCTTGAAACTCTCCTGATAGAGGCAAACAAAACAAACAAACAAACAAAAAAAACACAACTCAGTTGAGAGGTTTACTTATATAGAAAATACAATTTTGAAAAAGTCTCCTGCCTGTTACTACATTTCAGTGTCCAACAAGTTCAATTGGGACTTAAATGTAAGTCTCGGTGAGTAAATTAGAACAACAGTAAACCAATGAGAAATGAGAGAGATGGTCATTGCACATGGACCTGAGAGGTGTAAAAAAATATGATGGCAATTGTTGTGCTAATGTTTGCCGGAGGTGTCCTACAAGCCTGAGCAAAGTGAATTTCATCTCTTGAAGTCTCTTCTTTAATTGACACAAAATCCAAGTCCCTGGAATGAGACTTGGCTGCTACCTTAAGGGCTGTGGGTGCTTTATCTTAATGTTTTATTGATGGAATTCTGCCGTGCCCATCACTGGGACAGCATCAGGAGACTCATTAGCAAAACTTGCTCTCAGTTCCAAAGCTCCTTTACCGATCCTCTTTGCCGGTTTAAAAAGCAGTAAAGAGAAAGAAAATGGTTTGAGCAGTGGCTAAAGGGTTGTTTTCTGCAGGAAGTCATGAACTGCTTGTGGCATTCCTTTTTTGTAACTAGTATTTTATTTCATTTTCTACTTTTACCTGTGGTTCCCCAAGAAGGAACTCTTCTGGAAATTCAATCTCTCTGCCTTGCAAGACTTTTTTCCTCTTAAGTTGTGGCCAATGTACACTGACTCAAATACACCAAAGACATAAATTTCTGAATAATCTACTTTGTCATGAAGATATTCAAGGCAGTATTCAAATAAGTAAAAATTAGCATTTTGCTAATATCATATATGTTCAGTGTGCTTGTGTCCCTAATTTTCATTGGCAATATTCACCACATAAACAGATAATTTTTGAAAAGGATAATTCATTGTTTCAGTTTTCTTTGATCACTACTTTTATAAGATTCTTTTATAAGGTCTCAAATTGGAAAATAAAAATCCTTTCATCAAGTAATTTCCAGAATTTTACTTCTGAAAATGTCATGAGATAACACTGTACATAAATACAAAGCTATTTTTATGAAGCTATTTTTAAAACATCCACAATATGCAAAAGATACTGAGAACTATACAATTATACTTATCTGTGGATTAAAGTTCAACAACTGCTTACCAACTTATCTCTATGCAGGCTAAGTGAGCTTCACGGAGTGGTAGTTTCTCAAAAATATATGAACTGAGGTATATTCATTATTATTCAGTATTCAGGAATTTAATAGCAAAAGGAGGTAGAAAACATAAATGGATAATTTATTCAAAGTTTGTAAGGCCTGTTGGACCACTCTGTATTTATGACTAGTGAGTATGGTTGTGTTCCCCAGCTTTAGTCTCTTTGTCACTGGACGTGAATATACATTGCACATATTCACTATATGGCTGTATTCTGTTTACATATCATAAAATACAGTGATTAAGGATAATAATTCTTACCATTCTGCTTCCTGGTACTCAAAACTGGTGAACCTTTGGACAATGTAATTACTCTGTTTTTCATTACATTGGTCCGTATCAATAAGATGGAAATTATAGCATTGTCTATTTTATAGGGTAATAGCTGATAGAAAAATCATAGTTTTAGCTCTGTGATTGACATATAGTAAGAATTAAATATATTATTGGTGACGATTATTATTAAAGTAGATACTACTTAGTAGCATTGCTTATGCATCCTCTCTAAAGACCCTGACTATGTTTATTCTTTATTTTATGAGCCATCAAAACTGCTCAGATTTTTCTGGTCTTTATGTACTGTTTATATCTGGAATCTATTATTTCAATTATGTTATATAACTCAAATGTTTACTACACTCTATTTATTTATGGATCCTAATTTTAGGTATAACAACTTTGATAGTTTGCCCTAGGAATGCAGGATTAATAACACCTCCAGATGCTCATGGTGGGTGAGAATTCAGATAAAGTATCTAACTTCCGGATCAAAAAATTGTTTAAGATACAAAAGATCTTTTACAGCATTCTCTATTCAATTAGGCCATGTTTTTGTTTTTCTTTTCTATCTTCAAAGCAGCATGATTTAAGAAATATATGACCAAAATACATGGAAACAAATGAAAATGAAAACACATTGCTCCAAAATTTTGGGGAAGCAGTAAAAGCTGTTCTAAGAGGAAATTTCATAGAAATACAGACCTACCTCAAGAAACAAGAAAAATCTCAAATGAACAACCTAACCTTACACCTAAAAAAGCTAGAAAGGCAAGGAAAACGCCTAAAGCCAGTAGATGGAAGGAAATAATAAAGACTAGAGGACAAATAAGTGAAATAAAGACTAAAAAATCAGGGGCACTTGGGTGACTCAGTCAGTTGAGCATCCAACTTTGGTTCAGGTCATGATCTTGCGGTTTGTGAGTTCAAGCCCTACATTGGGCTCTATGTTGACAGCTCAGAGCCTGGAGCTTGCTTCAGATTCTGTGTTCCTCTCTATGCCCTTCCCTTATCATGCACGCTCTCTCTCTCTCTCTCTCACTCTCGCTCTTGCTCTCTCTCTCATAAATATTAAAAAAAATTTAAGACAAAAAATGCTAAAGAACAGAACAATTAAACCAGGAGTTGGTTCTTTGAAAAGACAAACAAAACTGATACACCTTTAGGCAGAATCAACAACAAAGAAGAGAGGAGTCAAAATCTGAAATGAAGGAGGAGAAAAAATACCACAGAAATGCCAAAGTTTAGAAGGGAATATTATGAAAAAATATATGCCAACCAATCAAACAACTTAAAAGAAATGCATAAATTCCTAGAAACATATAATCTTCCAAAAGTGAATTAGGAATAAATAGAAAATTTGAGTAGACAAATTACTAGCAACGAATTTGAATTGGTAATCAAAACACCGTCAACAAACAGAAGTCCAGGACTGGATGACTCTGTGGGAGAATTCTACCAAGCATTTAGAAAAGATTTAATACTTATGCTTTTCTAATTATTCCAAAAATTAGATAAAAGAAGGAAAAGTTCCAAATTCATTCTATGAGACCAGCATTACCCTAATAACAAAACCAGATAAACATACTATAAAAGAGAGACCACTAACTGATGCTGCAAGACCAGTAAAGTTTTTGTCACCCTCATTGGGGGTGGTGGTGTTATTTTGGAGGAGATATATATAGGGATAGGGATAGGGATAGGGATAGGGATAGGGATAGGGATAGAAATATAAATATATCTCCATCCCCCAATGCTCAGTGAAAAATGGGGAGATGTCAGTCAATGGGTACAAACTTCCAGTTATAAAGTAAGTAAGTTCTGGGGATCTAATATACAGAATGATGATTAAGTTAATAAAATTTTATTATATACTTCAAAGTTTCAAGAAGTATAGACCTGAAATGTTTTCACCACTAAAATAAAATGGTTATTAGGAGACATGACAGAGGTGTTAGCTAATGCTATAGTGGTAATCACATTGCCATATAGAAGCATAGCAAATTAGCACAATTTATACCCTACACTTATACAATATTATGTGCCAATTATATATCACTAATCTGGATAAAAATGAATTAGTAACGTTACTCTCAGTAATTTTCAAGTGGCAAACTGATCCAATGAAATGCATGAATCACGGAATATTGCATTTTAGAGTTCACAAAAATGGGAACATCAACTCTAGGTCACCATGATTTCTGCCTCATAATTTACACATGTCACCAAATATATTCTCCAACTGCCAAACCCTACAAATATTTATCATCCTCAAGTCAAACTTGATAATATTCTCACAGAAGTTAGTTATTTGCACATAACCTGTAATTGGTAGAGTTACACCTTATGCCCAAGTATTCCGATTTTAAAGAAACACTTTGAAAATTTGCTTTCACTACACTCTTATAAGTGAATGAGTGAATATAAACAAGCAATATGAAAACTTCCAATACTGCATCAGGTATGAAGGAAAAGACAAACTAAGAACCACCTAAGTCCTGTTTTTTCTCTCAGGTAAAATATTTCTAACACTGATATGCAAGATAATCTATGGTTCAGGAATTCATCCTAGAAAAAATAATCCTGTTTGATGTACTTTCTCTTGACCTTTCTACCCAGAGATAACTCTCAATAAGGAAAAAAAAAGGGGGGTGGGGTGGGAGGGGAGCTGGCAGCCCAAGCAACTCTATTAAGTAAAGCAAATATTCCCCATTCTGAGATCTTTGGGAAAAAACTCAACTCATATTGTATTACAGTATTAACAATGACATACATACAATGAAATTAACATTTCACAGAACTTAGAAAACAGGGTTGAAAAGAAGCATATTAGCCAAGATTTTCATCCCCCCCATTTAATAAGAGTATATCAGAACTGACTATAATTCTATATATGTTAAATATTCATTGGTTTGTATGTGATTCAGGCACCCTCACTTAATAATTATGAGGTATTAATGAATTTCAAAGATAAACAGTATCTCTTGTCATTATGAGATATTTCTAGGCACCTGGAGTTGTTGCATCCAGGCTATTTTGCTCTCATAAGCCTATGATCCAATGTATAATGTGTGGTAAGCTGATTTGAGATAGGCTATTTCTGTCAGGAGATATATTATAGACAGAATAATGGTCCCCAAGGATGGCCACAGCCTAATCCTCAGGATATCAATATGTTTTATTTGCCTTATATGGCAAAAGATAACTTTGCAGATGAGTTTGGGGTTACAGATCTTGAGATGGAGAGCTTTATCCTAACCATAGGAGTTCTTAAAACTGAAAAAAATGATGTAAGAAGACAGATATGAGAAAAACTAAACTCACTGCTGGCGGCTTTGGAGATGGAGGAAAGGGGTCATCAGCCAAGTAAAGTGATCACAGCCCATCTTTCATAAGCAAGAATGCAGGGATCTGGTTCCTACAACTCTAAGGAGTTGAATTATGCTAATAACTCAATGATCAGGAAAGAGATTCTCCCACTAGAGCCTCCATAATAGACCATAGCTTGCTAATGCCTTAATTTTAGCTTGGTGACATTTGTACCAGACTCCAGATTTACAAAACTATATGTAACACATTAAATCTGTGTTGTTTTAAGCCAGTCCATTTGGGGTAATTTCTTACTCAGCAATCGAAAACTAATAGAGTATATATTTGTCTTTTGCAGAGTGGACCTTACACAGTGTTTTCTGAATATCCTATGATAAAGAATTTTAATAAAGCTCTACAGCAACTATAGTAATAAAGTTCTGTAATCATGAAATGTCCATATATATATGAATTAGTCTAACTTACACAGTTGAAGTTCAGTGTTAAGGATTGGTTAGGGTTTTCTTGCTTTTTTTTTTTTTAACATTTATTTATTTTTGAGACAGTGAGAGACAGAGCATGAATGGGGGAGCATCACAGAGAGAGGGAGACACAGAATCCGAAACAGGCTCCATGCTCAGAGCTGTCAGCACAGAGCCCAACACGGGGCTTGAACTCACAGACTGTGAGATGATGACCTGAGCAGAAGTCGCATGCCCAACCGACTGAGCCACCCAGGTGCCTGTTCGTTCGTTCTTTCTTTCTTTCTTTTCTTTCTTTTCTTTCTTTCTTTCTGTGTTCTATGCAACTGATGGATCAACTATTAAAATAATACTTTTAAACAAACAGGATTTCAAGAAAAGCTAATAATATTGAAATAAAATTATCAATGTTTTAATCATGGCGGAAATAGAAGTACTTCCTCATCAACACATGGAATACCATCTCTTAACTACTGTCATTTTCAAGTAGCATGTTATAAATAATTTTTCAAGATATATGAAATGCTGTAAAAATATTTGTGCTAGCCACAAATGAATTCACAGAGCTCCCTGAATTCTATAAACCCATCAATAAAAATTCCTTCTCTAGGTCAATGGACTGACTAGACTATAGGTCAACCAAGAAAAAGTGGCTTGTTGGAAATGAGTCAAAAATGTGTATGTTTTAAAGATCATGAGCACTTTATCTCTGAGTAACATGAACCGGACACAATCCTATGAGCAGTTCAAGTATCCATTTTTCTCAAGTCTGTAAGAAAAGTAGTTTTTTTTGTCATAATGATAGGCTAAACAATATGAAACCTTTTTGTTTTACCTTTTATGCTTGCTACATTGAATTTTACAAATTTTAAATATCTCATTTTCTTTCAATGTCTTCTATTAATCACATAGAAAAGTACTGTTAATCAATAACAAAATAGATGCTGTGTACTGTGACACAGATATAATTGCACTCAAGATGCTCACAAATTAAAGGGAAATTAAGCACATAAAGAAGTAAATAAGAGCCAATAAATCTTTTTATATATGTATATATATATATATATATATAGATATATATATACATGTATGTATGTGTGTACACACACACTCAATTTGGTGCATGAGGGAGTCAGGGATGGGGCTGGATGGGTGGAATAGGCCAGAAATAATCATGGGTATTTGGGTGAGTTTAAGAATTTGTTCAGAGAAGATATGATGGGATGGCAGAGCTGGTTTCTGAAGCCTCAATGGCTTTGAGATCAAGGTTTTTCAACTTCGCACTATTCTTTTTAAATTTTTTTTAACGTTTATTCATTTTGAGAGACAGAGAGACAGCGTGTGAGCAGGGAGGGTCAGATAGAGAGGGAGACCAAGAATCCAAAGCAGGCTCCAGGCTCCGAGCTGTCAGCGCAGAGCCTGACACGGGGCTCAAACCCACCAACTGTGAGATCATGACCTAAGCTGAAGTCAGACCAACTGAGCCACCCAGGTGCCCCAGCTTCACACTACTGACGTGTCAGTCTGAGTAAGCCTCTGCCATGGGGGGGCTGTTCTGAGCTTTATAGAGTAACGTTTAGTAGTATCCTTGACCTATATCTAGCAAATGCCAGTAGTGCCTGCAAGCCATGACAGACACAATGCCTGCAAATGTTTCCAAATGGGCTTGGGGAGCACTATCACCCTCTGATTGAAAACCAATGCCTGAAACTGCTATTCAAGGTACAGTACAGATATCAAAAGCATTAGCATCACCAGGAAGCTGGTTACAAATACATAGCCTCAGGCCCCACTTCAGAATTACTGAACCTAAACCTGCATTTTAACAAGACTCCTTTCTGATCAGAATGCACATTGGTTTTAAGAAGCATCCCTTTGGGTAGCTGAGGCATCCTGCAAATAGGAATAATATGCACACTGGCATGAAAGCATGGCAGAGAGGACCTCAAGTCAACAGAAAATAGAACAATAGGAGACAGGACTGGAGAGTCAAGCAGGGTCCAGAAGCCAAATCACCTCAACACATTCATAAAATCATCACCTCTGGGGAAAGCCCATCAATGAATAATTTTAATCAGAGAAATAATGTAATCATATTTGCCTCAAAAAAAAAAGTTTGTTTAGCTCTGTTGTCCTTTTAATTGATGGATTAGAATAAGAATTTGTGAATTTCTTTCCTATCACACTTCAAATTAGTAATTATTAGTTCTCTGGTTAATCTGAAAACCTGACCTCTCCCTCAAATCAGAGAGGGATAATAATGTACCAGCAACTGTCAGGGAAAAATGCAGAGGAGCATTTAATATTTCTGTAAAAGGGAAGTCATGTATAATGGATGGAAAGACATCAGGTTAAGATTAAATCTTTATATCATATTTAGATGGGTTTCCTACTGTTCTAGAAATTAATTTGAGTTAATCATGATCTTTCCATCCTTTGTCATCCTTTTTTCCACAATGGAATTAATCCATACCATAGCAGCCTTACAAACTGGGAGGCCTGATTTTTGAGTTTGGCCTGGGGATATAAAGTCAAAAGCTGGCAGAAGACAGATGCTTTGCAGAAGTGACAAATTTAGTTTCCTGGAGAAAGTTGCTGACTGCAATGTTCCAATTGGAGCAGCTTATCTGCCCTTCCAGATGTTGAAATAGTGACAGATGCTTAGAGAACGCCTGACAAGAGGAAGAAAAGAACCTGCTGAAGAGTCCAACCTGTTTGTAGGCAAGAAAATAAAAGTAACACTTACTCAGATCTGTACTCTGATGGGGTGTGGATGTACATCTTTATAGCCAAAACATGATAGCTTACATGCTATCATGCAGGCAAACCCACATAGGAAATTAGGAGTTTGTGCTCTTGGAGATACAGACAGCAAAGAATTAGAATTTTTTTATTCACAAGAGTAATAAATCATTATATTACTTGACCTCTGAGTACCTGTGTTCAATAACAAGACACCAGTTTATAGTGACTGGATGCAAACAACTTTATTTTCTACAGCTGTGGCAAATGGGGTGAGTTTCTCCATGTTTGCAAATTTTCTGGTCTTTATTATTGACAATGTGTTTTAAAATCATTAATACTAGTTATCAAATGAGATGTATAACAATACTTAGTAAATAAGTACAAAAGCAAATCTGGTTAGCAAGTTGAAATTTCATCCACTTGCACAGAAACTTGCCAGATACTGATCTTGACCAAGAATGAACAGGTGATGGATTAAATTAAAAGACGAATGATTAGTATTTCTTTGACTTATTTAAAATGCATGTAATTACACGTGATTGAAATGTCAATTGTAACTTTTGACGTGTGCATATATATAAAAAAAATTGTGATGCTTTACGTATGTGTACCCTTTTCTGTATATCTTTGTCCTGATTTTCTTTAAAAGGGGTCATCAACATCCTATGAGAAACTTGTTCTTACCAGAGGATAACTACTCAGTTGTGAAATATGATTAGCAAGATGAGATGTTTCTCCAAACATGTCACCATTCCTAAGAGATTTCCTTGCATCTTACTTGGACTGCTGAAAGAACATTTTTACAGTCTCCTCTGCAGTAACTTTCCATTCATGGATGAAAAGCACTTGTTATTCTGAAGTTCTGGAAAGAGTTGAAATGTTACTCCCACCCGTGCACTCAGAGCCACCCTCTTCAAGTCAATCACTATACAACTGTATCTGAAAGTTGTAGCTAGATGAATGGACATACCAAACAGGGCACATGGGGAATTCAAAAAGAGTGAATCATTATGGAGAGGTAAGGGCTTAGGCTTCACAACCAAGACTTGGGTTCAAACCAAAAATTGCATAGCTTCCTAATGGTATTTTGAAAGGGGACACTTCTCATCTTGCTGTAAGCATATTTAAGTGAGCTACAGAGGAGAGAGCAAGTTCATATTACATAGGTTTAAACACATCATTGGTTTGAATGATTAACGTCAACAAGTTAGAATCCCAGAACTTTAATGTGGATGTAGCAAGAGCTCTTTGGCCACAGATAATCTTCAATTCCTCAATTTTTCATTTAGGAAAAATAGAATCATTTGAATCTTCTGGAGGTTCACAGGAAGTAAGTCATGTAGATAAAAAAAAAATCAGAATTTTAAATTTCCTGTTGAGAACACCAGAGAATATGCTTAAGCATTCTCCTTGGGGCCCACTATCTACATCACTGTTGAGGAAATAAGATATGGATTATACCAACTGATGTAATTAAAAATTACTGTTCCTTTAGGAATATTTCTATTGCAGGATCTGTATTCCAAAATAACTTGGTCATTTAATCCCATTTCAACCTGTGCTGCATTTAACATGCTTGTTTTAGTATAGTTGGATATTCCTTGGCCAAAATTAAGGGTTTTTCTTTTTTACTTTTTATACTAGAAAGTACCTAACAGAGGTATCTGGGTGGCTCAGTTGGTTAAGCATCTGACTCTTGCTTTTGGCTCAGGTCATGATCTCACAGTTCCTGAGATGAAGCCCCACCCTGACAGTGTGGAGGTTGTTTGGGATTCTCTCCCTATTTGTTCCTTCCCTCTGTTCATGTGTACTCTTCCTCAAAGTAAACCTTTTTGAATAGTATGTAACATAAAATTTACTATCTGAGCCATGTTTAAGTGTACAATATTGTTAACTATAGCACACAATGCTGTGCAATAGATCTCCTAGAAATTTCTCATCTTGAGAAACTGAAACATTGACAATTCATTTTTTCCTTTCCCAGCCCATTGAAACCACCATTCTACTTTGTTTCAAAGAATCTGGCTATTTTAGATAGCTTATGTAAGTAGAATTGTGCAATAATAATTTTTTTATGGCTGTCTTATTTAACAAATTAGCTTTAAAGTTTTTCGATGTTGTAGCATAGGATAAGATTTTCTTCCTTTTTAAGGATGAGTAATTCCACTATATGGATATACCCCATTTTATTTATCTGTTCATCTGTGATGGGCATTTATGTTGCTTCTACCTTTTGGCTATTATGAATAAGGTCAGTGATAATGGGTGTACATAGATCCCTTTGATATCCTGATTTCAATTCTTTTGGAAATACAGCCAGAAGTGGGATTGCTAGATTATAAGGTAATTTTATTAATTCTTTTTTGAAGAAGCCCATACAGTTTTTCATAAAGCTGCACCGTTTTATATTCCACATTTTTTCCACATCCTTGACCTTTTTCTTTTTGATATGGCTGCCCTAGTGGATGTGAGGTGGTATCTCATTTTAGTTTTGGTATGTATTTCCTTGATGATGAGGGATGGAGAATATCTTTTCATATGCTTACTCACCATTTGGATATCTTTTTTGGAGAAATATCCATTAAAGTTCTTAGCCCATTTTTTAATCATGTTATTTTTGTTGTTGGTATGTTCTGGATAATTAACGCTTTATCAGATATATGGCTTGCAAATATTTTCTCCCATTCATAGGTTGCCTTAGATGCCTAGCATGATCATGACTTTGAACACCATAAAAAGATATACAAGTCCTACTCCCACTCTGCTGCGTCAGCTCTTCTTCCCAATGTTTCCTCATCTGTGTTGAGTACTGGATGAATTTAACTTTTTCATGAAGTTAAACTTTATAGAAAGGCATCTGATGATGTTAATGAAAATATGTAACAACTAGATTTTGGAAATAGTAGAACACTACCCGTATTTATTTGCAACATTTAGGAGCACCCTAGGGTGTAATTTGGGGTTTTTAAGGTTCACACTGCATTGTAAGATCAGATACCCTACTTATACACAACACCATCTGATATGAAAGTGTGGTATTTGGAAAATTATAGTTTACAGAAATACAAGGTTCTATAAAAATATGTAAAATAGAAAATGAAATATAAAGATCTGAAGTCATTAACAGCTATAATGATACATAATTACTGTGTCAACTATTACACATGCTTGCCTTGCAATAAATTGTTTTATGTGTACCATAATACAATTGACAGTATTCTCATTTTGTAAATGAGAGCTCAAATGCTAATGGATCGTGTCCATGGTTATAAATATGGTAGGAACAAGTATGAGTATTTGAACCCATGAAGTTTGAAAGATTCTGTGTGCTTTATTATCCCACAATCTGAATTCCTCCTTTGTTTATATGCTTTAATGGGCTGCCCATGGTTTTTTTTTTTACAAGATCAACATATAAATATATAAAGATTTTTGATTGTCAAAAAACTGGTATTACAAGTATTTAATTACCATGTCCATGGAAATAGATGATTTATGCCGATTTTGCAAATATTTAGTATCTAGGATCAGATAATGCCTTTTGACTGGAAAAGGTTTTATTTTCATTAGAACCCTACTTTGGGATAATTTGTCTCTTCTCATTGGGGTAAATGGCCAGATTCACCAAATTGTGTTTCATGACACCTAATTAAAATCAGGTAAGAGTGCAAGCATGCATCACCAAGTTATTTTTAGTAAAATCGAAATTAAACGGGACTAATTAGAGAGAATGATAGGCTTCGTTAGATTCCTTCAAGATTGCAAAAATACTATGCTTAACTTTTTTGGAGATCCAAGAAAACAAAATGGAGAGTTCGCCTCTAGTCGCTCAAGTGTTCCAAATGTAGTAGTCAACAAAATATAGTTCTTTACCTATCTGTTACTCACTCTATGGGGCCTCACAAGAGTTCCATTAGATTTTTTTTCTGTTTACAAAGCACAGAATTTGGAAGCATTTATGTTTGTAGCCAAAGTTCTGTGTGTCAGTTATGGTCCTCATTCTTGGAAAGCTCCCTGACTTCAAATCTTAAAGCCTAGTTGGGGAAAAAAGGCAAGTAAACATATCAATAATTCTCAAATAGTCACAAGAAATGTTCATACTTACTCAAAGAAACTGATGGTGCGAAATGTGGATATACATTAATGAAAATTTATCCTAAAAGCCTGAGACACAGGAAGAGTGACAATGGCCCTGAATTTCTGTGGGAAATCCCCCACACAAATCACCCACATTTTGCTTGTTGATCTCTCTCTCCTGGTGAACAGAACCAGCCAGGATGAGGTCAGGACACTTATTATCCAGTGTCAGAGTCTGATTTCATATCCAGAAAGGACAAATTCAAGTACCACAGACATGCTGTAGGAATTTGACATAGTTATGTTGCCTTACTTGAGTTCACTTTCTTCATCTTCAGAGGGTTGGTGCAATTAATTATTATTTAAAAGTCCAAGTGGAAGCAAAGAGTAAAATGGAATCTCAAAGTTACTGTTTCAAGTATCAGGAGAGACACACAGAAGACAGCATGTTGTATGATTTACCTTATCTGAAATGCCTCAAATAGCGAAATCTATAAAGACACAAAGTGGAATAGCAGTTACTTAGGCTGAGACTAGAGACAAAAACTTATAAATATGAGAAGATTCTAGGCTGATATCAAGGTTATAAACTCAATTATGGTCATGATTGCACAACTCCTTAAAATTCACCAAAATTATTGAATTAGACAATTAGTATGGATGTATTTTATGATATATAAATTAAAACTCAAAAAAGTTACTACCAAAAAAATAAAGAAGTTGACCAAATTGGGTAAATACTCAAAAGCCCTTCCCAGATTTCAAAATCATCTGATTCTGTGATCCCAAGTATAGTTTTCTTAATTTTTTTCTATTTAATATTTTCTATTTCAATTTTTTATTAAATAGGGATATCATTTTTGTAATGCTCTGACTCCCACAAAGATGTTTCTATCACTGTTCTAAATCATGTGCCAACTCTTTGCATAGCACTTTTTATTTATACAGTTCTGAAAATGCTCACTATTGTCCTTTCCCTGGGTGCCCTGTGGTTTACTCTGGCCTAATAAACTTCCTCAAAATCAAAGAAGTAGAGTTACAAACATTGACCCCACTCAGTCTTTCCCGATCTTCTAAATTGATTAAATCTTAACATTTGGGCAGATTCACCCTTTCTGCAATGACCTGTGGTCGTCTACATCTTTTAAGAAAGCTGGTAATTGAAGGTAATAATTTAGGACTTCTGAAGGAGAGGAGTTTTAGTCTCTTTCACAGTAATCACCTTCCTCTAGGTGACAGTGAGCACCTTGAATCATCCGTGTCCTCAGCACACATTATTTTGCCTGTTAAAGATCTCATGCATCCTCACCATGTTCTCTGAGTATTTTATAATACAACCTTCCTGTTCATGCACCTGTATTTACCCACCCAAATGCTTCTTTTATTTAATGCTTCTTAAATTCCATGGATCCATCATTAGTGATAAGATAGAAAACCGAATATAAACCTGGCAGATAAGATATGGACTCAAAGTCTTGTCTTCCTGCTTCCTTCCTCACATCTTCTTTCTCTACAGAATCTAAATCCCATGGAGGGAGGGATGGGGTAGGATATTGCTCAGTAGATAGATATTGGCAAGTTAGAAAGTCAACAGTTTACATGACTACACAGAGAGTGTATGCCACAGTACTGACTCCCGAAAAATGAGACTGAATGAAGCAGGTCTAGCCCTTGTCATCACATAGTCTAGTAAGGGAGGCAACTAGTCTACAATTATGCAGGTGAAGGTCACCAAAGAGAACGAACAAAAAATGTACCCGCTCTCCAGTTACCATTTACATCAGCTATCCTCATCTCTATTGCATGTGAGGATCTGAGCCAAGTTACAATCACAGGGAATGCATCCAGGCACTGCCATTCTTTTTCAACTTCCAGGTGATTCCAACCTCCAGCTAGTTTTAAGATCTCTTCTATAAACTAAGGATAATGCAGTCTGTACAAGGGCACAGATATGGCTGCTGTCCTGCAAGCTCTGGTAACCTCTTACCTACTGGCTTTCTCTACCCATAAGGGATTCTGACCTTTTGCACACAAACTTCATACCTTTTACCAATCTTTTGCATAGCCCTCAGTATAAAGTTTTCCTAAGTGTGAACATTCCATGTGGCAAATAACGCTATCTACCTAGTCTTCCAAGGTAGAAAGAAGTATCTCAGACTTTTCCTAGTTTGCAATGAATTACTCCACAACCCTGTCAACCACAATGACTATGCATTGAACCTTGAACAAAGTGAGAGTTAGGGGTAACGACCTCCCTCCATATCACAGTTCAAAATCCCCATGTAACTTCAACTCCCCCCAACCTACTCCTAGCCTACAGTTGACCAGAAGTCGCCAGGTGTTAAAAATAGTGCAGGCAGGCTTGTGTTTGCTAGCAGTTTCTCACCTTCAAATGTTGGCCCTAAGCCCTCTGTCCCCCTTGAACATTCTTCACACCCCTTTCCTAATTCCTCTGCCTGTCCTAATTCAACCCATTCATTTGTATTCCCAGCGTTTGTCACCCCCCCCCCTTCTATGTGCTGGACATTGGTGGGATACAGTACTATACTGAATCTTAAAAAAAAAAAAACTGTATTGAAGTAGACCCACGTAGTTCAAATCTTTGTCAATCTGCTGACTGTATTGTTAACCTAAATATTCTACTTCTCCCCTCTCCCACTTATTGTATTTTGTGCTCACAGAGCAAAGTTATCACACAGGTTATTCTCTGATTTATAAAAACTAATGAGTAAAAACAAAACAAAACAAAAACAAAAAAACAGCACAACTTCCTTCAAAATAGCCTATTGTAAAATTTGAGATTCCTTCAGGCCAGAAACAATTTCTTGCTTAATTTGACTCTAGCACCTTCTGTATAGTGTCCTCTCTCCACCCATTTCTGTGTTGCTCAGCTCACCCCACAGGTCACTTGTCTTAATATTTTTATTTTTATTTATTTTTATATTAAATATTATTGTCAAATTGGTTTCCATACCAGTTTGACACCCATTGCTCATCCCAACAGGTACCCTCCTCAATGTCATTTGTCTCTATCTTATCTGATTTTAGGACCACCCATGGTCTGTATATGCCATGGTTAACTCCAGTGCCATTTTCCCCTACATCCCTCAAACTCGCTGCCACCTACCTATTCAGGAGCAGGCCTGTTTTCCCTCAAAATCAAATCAAATGCAAATTCCTTTGTGAACACTTATCCATACTCTGCTTCTCAGATTTGAAGCATTCTGTTGGTTTCAGCAGAGGAGGAGTTGGTTTATGTGATCAAAAATAAAGTTTTCAGGGGCACCTGGGTGGCTCACTGGGTTGAGCATCCGACTTCAGCAAAGGTCATGATGTCACGGTTCCTGAGTATGAGCCTCATGTCAGGCTCTGTGCTGACAGCTCAGAGCCTGGAGCCTGCTTCATTTTCTGTGTCTCTCTCTGTCTCTGCCCCTCTCGCACTTGTACTGTGTCTCTCAAAAATGAATAAACGTTGAAAAAAAATTTTTAACTTGAAATTTGCATTAAGCAATGGATTTCACTGAGAGCTTACCATTGTACCCACTCCTCCAAAACCACCAGCAGTCTGTTTCATTCACTGATTACTTACAAGTGAATGTTAGGGGAATACAGAGAAGAGTGAATTTTTATCGACAAAAATTCCAGAAATCACATTGGAACTGGGATGTCACAACTCATCAGTCTAAGTCCATCTACGTATTTTTAAGCATTGTAAGTATAGTTTACAAATAGCTTACTAAACCATAGTATACAGGAAATTTTTTTAAATGAGTATGCAGTGTGATTTGTGGAAAGACAGCTCAGAAGTGTGCGTCTTGCAGTGGAACTGTTCTCATGAAGTATTATTGCTCCTCAAACATCTACACCATTCTGTCTTTTTAACACACTTCTCTTCAATACTTTTTCAGTCATTGTGACTGGAGAATATATACTATGTAATTGCTATAGACAATTTAATACTGTAGCTGGAAAGGCAACTTTTTGGCACCTGATTTATAACTTAAGGAGCCACTAAAACTTTTAACTACCAGGAAGCCCACACATTATGAGCAACAGTAACTACATTATTTTGAGGATACGCAGTAAAACACTGTATCTTCACATAATAAAGCAGGTTATTAGATTTCCTAAAATAAGTATTCCCAAAAGAATGGCCATATATTGCTAACTTCATGAGTCACCCTGAAGACCCACTTCTATTTAGAGAGTCAATCTCTAGGATTAGAAGATTTGCATTTAAATGGTCTATTTCCCCCTTGCAGCTACAGGTTTCTGTGTAGGATAATACTACTCTTTCTTTGTGCAGCATAGAAAGGGTCCTAATAAATCCCACTATTGGGATGATCCATGAGTTTATGAAAGGATTTTAAGCTATTTTAACAGACCCATTTGAAGAAGGTTTTCCTCCGTCTCCTTTTGGGAGTTTTAAAATATACTTAGGATAATTAGCTATTTCCCTGCAGGCCATCTTTATGAATTTCAGAAAAATGCCATCTATTTTTTCTTAGTAAATTATAGAAAAACAGGTATGTGAAAACTAAACACAATTTCAATAGCAAAATTGGCAATAGTTTATCACTTATAAAAGTATCTTCTTGATACTATGTGCCTCTTTGTCCAGAGTCTGAGAAACTAAACAAAAGAAGAGCTAAAGGAAATATAATCCAGAATCATGGTATTGAAGATTCCCATTTACAACCTTAAAACTAGCCACTGGGACTGAAAATTGTCTCAGATTATGTGGTATAACATCCTAATTTTATAAATTTCTTGTCCAATTTGCAAAAAGGGAGAATCATGACTAGAATAATTCAAAGGATTTGGCAAAGTGTGTGGCATACTGTAGGTATTTTATCTGTATCAAATGTTTTCAAGGCCCTTCTGAGACTTAGTCCAATGTGCTATTCATTTCAACAAAAGGCACATGTAATGAAATGTCTGTGTGATGTGGACGAGAGGGAGGAGAAAAACCTTTGTTCACATATCCCATCTCGATGCTGTATGTGTGTACCTGTGTGTTGTATAAAACACTCACAAAGACACAAAAGTAAGCCTGAGCAAATGGAATTAACATTATGTTGTCTTCAGACATTCTACCTAAGAACATTCTAACTCAGATGATACTAAGCACAACTTAGGAAAAAAAATGTGAAAGGTTTCTAAGAAACCCTTGTATAGACATAAGAATATTAAGTGCAAGGGGAGGTATATCCTATCACACAGTAAGCATTCTTCATAGCTTCTTCCTCAAAAGAATAACCCAAGGAAACAGTGTAGTATGGTTACATAAGTAGACAAAACCTTGAAAAAGAATAGAGCCCTTAAGAATCCAAAGCTACATATAAAATCACCTATGAGTTTAATATTTCCAATTACTGATGCAAAGTTAGCTTTTTAAAATAGATGGTGTTGGAAAAACTAGATGGCCATTAGCCATGTGATTATATTTGATCCATTTGTCATACCACACACAACCATCAATTCCAGATAAATCAGAGGGGTGGGGGGGGAAGGGGGGAGTAAGAAGTTAAGTACTAGAAAAATTATGATTCTTAATTACCCTGGGAAAAAAAAAAGTATGATTAGGGCAAAGATAACCCTAATGTATAAAGAACATTCAAATACTAAGAAAACAGTAGCTCAAAATCATACAGCAAAATGCTCAAGTGACAAATATTAAAATGGCCATTAAATATTTTAACAGTTAAGACTTCATATTTAAGAGAATGCAAATAAAAACAACATTCATATATTCTATCTCACCCATCAGATTGGCCAAACTCCAAAAATTGGATTATTCACTATCTGGCCTAGGCCATAAAACAGCCTGCACTGTCTTGCAATGTGGTTTACATGCAAAAATGTAGTAACAACTTACAGACACATTTTGCCAACATGTAGCAAAACTATGTGTGCATTTACCCTTTGATCAAGTAAACTAACTTCTAGAAATTTATCCTGATGATGGAACCCCAGGAACAACAACAACAACAACAACAAAATACAAAGCTATTCCCTTGCATACAAACTTACTACACAAAGTTACTCCCTTGTGTTATATGAAAATTGCATTACATCAAAATGCAACACTTTGGAAATGGCCTAAATGCCCAAACATCAGAGATTTTGTAGAATAAACTATTTTGCACATACACCAGGAGTATAATATTGCTTTGAAAATAAGTAGGTCTATGAATATGAACAGAGTTCTCAACTATGTCATTAAATTAAGGAAGTAAACTGCACACATCTATGTTGCATGCTGCCTGTTGTTCATGAAAGAATGGAGGAAAAAGGAGTTGAAGAGTGTTGTACATCTAGAAATTCTTTCACGTATTCAACACACAATTTAGTTGGAAGTTGGGCTCTTATTGAGGAAGGAAATACACACAAACATATGTAATCACGATTTTGTGTGTGTTTGTATGTGTTTATATCATGCATGTGTGTCTCCATGTATTTATTTGCTCCAGCTCCAGTTCCTTATTCAAACAATCTAGAAGCAACGTTAATTCTAGTAGTAATAAAACATACATTCGTGTATTACAGCTCTATAATATGTATCTGGCATACATCTTGGCTTCAGAATATTGCTCACTCCCAAAAGAAATCTATTCTGGAGAAATCACAGCCAAATCTGGACAATTTCATTATCTCAATAGACAAAGAGAGTGATGGATCCTAGCACTTTACTTAAAATGATAATGTGTGATTTCACTTTGACACTAAATTGATAGAAGAAAAATAAATTAATATGTACACGGGGAAAAAAAAAAAAAGAAGCAGGGGAGCAGGAGAGACAACATCCTTATAGTGCCAGGTCTCTTAAAGATGAATTGATTGGTGGGGTCGGAACATCGCTAGTTTGCAATTCTCAATTGCAAATTCTCAATTCTCAATTCTCAGTTAAATTGTTCAGTCGGTTAAGCATCCAACTCTTGATTTTGACTCAGGTCATGATCTTACAGTTGGTGGGTTCAATCCCCGCGTTGGGGTCTGTGCTGATGGCTCACAGCCTGGAGCCTGCTTCGGATTCTGTGTCTCCCTCTCTCTCTGCCCCTCCCCCCACTCAAGATCTCTTTCTGTCTCAAAAATAAATAGACATAAATTTTTTTTTTTAAATAAATAAATTATTCCTGGCAAGTACCATGGGGAGTGAGGGTTGATAGCAGTACTGCATCATCTCAAAAAGTCTCCCTACAAACTACTTATTGTTTGGAAGGGGAAATACAGTAGTGTGAAGAAACTGGGAAATACCCAGATAATAAGATAATAATCAACATTACACAAAGAAATGGTCAGATACCATGTACCTCCTGGTGTATGTGAAGCATTAAAAATGTTTCTGTTCCATCTGTGCCATAATATAGCCATGGATATACAACTTGTCTCTAATTCTGAGAAGCACTAAACAACTCCAAAATAAGCAACAAGCTGTAACAAGTCTGTGTTTTTCAAAACGTCTATGCCATGAAAGATTATAGACTGCTGAGAGTCAATTCCAAAGTAAATAAAATACCAACACATCA
This sequence comes from Prionailurus viverrinus, assembly GCF_022837055.1. Classification (NCBI taxonomy): domain Eukaryota; kingdom Metazoa; phylum Chordata; class Mammalia; order Carnivora; family Felidae; genus Prionailurus; species Prionailurus viverrinus. Next base: position 23,356,574 of record NC_062575.1, on the reverse strand, counting down.
AACAACTGTATGCAAAGCATAGTCCTCAATTAGATCTTGTGTTGAGGAGGAAAATGCTATATTAAAATATTGGAACCATGATTATCTAACAAGTAGAACATGTAAGAATTATCATACCAAGATTGAGAATCAAGTATTAAGTCTTGTACATCATCTGGACCTAATATGTGTAGTTGACCTAATCGGCAATACTCACAGTTTGTACACAAAATGAGAACGTGACTCCTGTTAATTAAATGCTTGCTGAGAACCATGCTAGACATTTTACCCCTATTACTGCAGATAATCTTTATGACTGAGTTAACAAAGACCAGGTATTAAGGAGAAATTGATGCCCAGAATAAAAAAAAAAATGATGCTACTTTTCTAAGTAGCCAAGATCCTTGGAAAAAAACAAGTTGCTTTAGCTATTTAAAACAATTTTTTGGTTTCTACATTTAAACTGATGACTCATTTTCTGCTAATAGTAAAATCTTAGAACCCAGTGTTTTCAAGTGGTATAAATCTCTTTTAGTAAATAGGTCAACAGTTTTGTATTTGGTTCACTTGCAACTATCTTTGTTATGTTTTTAATTTTTGCTGAAATGTGTGTTACTATACTGAGAAAAGAAGAAATTGTTTCATGTTAATGCCTACTTATACATCAGAAATTCTCCTGGACTCTTAATGAAAAACATGAATAAGAAAACAAAGACAAGCACCACTGTTGTAGAATGAAGGTTCTTTTTATAAGATAAAATTCTTAGTTTATAGTTGTAAAATGGAAAATCTATGCAACCCATATTTTAAATATGCATCACCTATAAACATTTCAATGGAAATATCAGTCTTAGACCATTTAGAAAATTGAAAACCTAGGTTTAATTCCCAACAGAATATCTGATTTTAAAAATAAAGTAATTCCAGTTGATAGGATTTTTTTTTTTTTTTTTTCGGTTAGGAACTCACTTCCTTTGACTTTGCTGTCAACCTCTAGGTGAAATGTTTCCAAAGTTTGCATAGTGATTTTTCCTATTAAAATGCAAATCAGTTTCCTTGGTGACAAATATTAAATTAAAACCCTAATATAAAGTGGAGACATGCCTTAATGGCTGCAATTTAAATCCAATCCTATGTTAAGATCGGAGTTATGGAGTTCTATCAAAACTAAAGTTTGCAGAAGTGGTTTCTCCTACTATTTCATGCCTGATAACGTGATGTTACCTGTTCAAAGAAGTATTTCTAACAAGCAAGAGATTTTAATTGTTTACACTAATAGATTGTTAGCAAATAAACAGATTTGAAGTAACTGCTTGTTTTTATTTTGAAATTTGTCACTGAAATCTCCTATTTCTAGGATTAAAAGAAACCTAACCTCTTGAAGAAAAATGGGATTAATAGTCATTTGACTATGGTATCATGGCCCTAAAGGATTTTGACATGTTTCATCCTCTTCTTCAGAAGCTCAATAAATGCAATATGGTGTTCTGGACTGGATCCTGGAATGGAAAATGACACTAGTGGAAAACCGGTGAAACTAGAAATTAAGTCTAGAAGTTAATGATCATATATCGATGTTGTGTTAGCCAGAACTGTGGTGATCAAACGTCTACAGGCTCAGCTCAGTGTAGCAAGAAAAACACAGCCATTATGAGTTTCTATCAGATCAGATCTGGTATGGTAGAAACTTCAGTCTCCCCAGCAGCCTCTTTCTTCCTGTCTCTCCTCTGCATACAAGTATGGGTTTCTAATTTTCACACCCTAAAACAAAATTCTATGTATTTCAGTAAGATTATCATTGTCAGCCTCACAGCAATACTTACCTACTTAGCCTTCCAAGGCACGAAAAACATCTCTCTCCTCCAGTATCTATGTATGAAATGTGCTCAAGTACCAAAATCTATTTTGATTGTTTACGCATTCTTGAAGTGATTACAAACACTGTTCATTTCGGCCAAACTCCAGTGATCAAACCAGGATCAAGTTTACTATAGGAAACTAAATTTCCTTGTTTTGGAAAAACTACATCAACCAAGTCACTGATACTTATGAACTCAAGAAGAAGAGGCTTTCTTTGCTCCAGGATCCCACACCATCCTATATATTCAAATTATTTTAAGTCATTACACCTCTGTGTTCCTCATAAGATCACTAGTGACTTGAGTTTCAAAATATTGCCTGGTCATCTATCTCCGTGTTTATGTGATATTAGTAAATAGAACATTTCACCGAGACACAAGAGAAAATTAATTACAATACAAAAAGGAAATTTGTATGTAATATATTAATGCTCATTTTTTCAGCACTTAAGGAAAATTAGTATTTAATGTAGGTATTAGATTTTAGTCCATGTCTTTAGCCCATAACTTATTTACTTGAGGTATAACTGATATGCAACGTTAGTTTCAGGTGACAACATAATGATCCGACATTTGCATTTATTGCAAAATGATCACCACAATAAGTTGTTAATATCCACCACCACACAGTTACAATTTTTTTTTTTGTCATGAGAGCTTTTGAGATCTCGGTCTTAGCAATTTGCAAATATACAACACAGTATTAAGTATTGTTATCATGCTATACATCACACCCATGGCTTAGTTATTAGAAAGACAGACATTTTTAAATTAGCCCCTAGACACCAGTTTTTCCTTCTTTTCAAAAGCGATTTCACAAACACCAAAACAAATATAAGACTAAACCAATTGAGAGACGCCTGGGTAGCTCAGTCAGTTAAGCTTCTGAATCTTGATTTTGGCACAAGTCTCATGGTTCATGAATTCCAGGACAGAGCCTGCTTGGGATATTCTTTCTTTCACTGCTCCTCCCCGGCTCACCTGAGTGCGGGCACACACTTACTCTCCCTCAAAAATAAATAAATAACATTAAAAATATAAGGCTAAAGCAATTGAGTTCTTTGGTAGTTTCCTAAGGGTAGTACCAGAAAGAAACTATTTATCCTTTTCTGTCTCCTTTAAATACACAGGTTAGAAGGCGAAGGAGGCTCAGTAAAGTATCCTCCAGACTGAGAAGTCACTTTGACACTGAGAAATGATACAACCCACTCCACACCATTTATATAGGGTTTTACTCAGGATAACTTACCTACCAGGAATTCAGGCAGTCTGATGAGACAGGCACCCTGCAGTTATTCTCTGCCCCCATTTTCTGACAAAACCAGAGCTTAAGCCCCCAGCTTTTACAGAATAAGAAGCATGGCGAGGAGGTCACGGGGTAGTTATAAAGTGGCACCATCTGTGAGCTACAGGATCTCTACTAGTTATTTAAAGTGGGACCATATGTGTGCTGACCATCTCTACTGGTTAGCTAAATGGGCCCCTCTCTGCACCAGCCTTTTCACTAATTAGCTAAAGTGGGAACTTCTGTGTACCAATCAGCTCTACTAGGTACCTAAAGTGGAAACTTCTGTGCACCACTTTAGGGAAGATCAAAACAAGCCTTCCCACATTCCAGTCAGAGCACAATTAACCTCCACGGGACCTGAAATATATAGCGCTGAGGGAGGTCATTGCACAGGCATGAACAAGATGGAGAGCTAAAGACGGAGTTAGTGTTGTTAGCACTCCTGCAACACACATACATAAAAACACAAACACACAGAGTCTTTGTCTCTCACACAAATGTTTTTCTTGGGACTGATCTGGTCCCAGGACAGCCATTGATTGATGGATTGACTCGACTATTTAAATAAAGGCCAGCTGGGTCTGTACTCCAGTCCTATCTATTATGTTGTTTGGTTTTGTTTTTAGAGGGTAACTGTCCTTTATCTTTGTTACCATTTCCTCCTCCTAACCATTAATTTTCTCCATGGTTCCCTTTTCAGAGCACATCAAGGCTCTGCCCTATAGTTCTTTCTTCTTAACACAGATTTCTTTAAGTTGGGCTTGACCAAAAAAAAAAAAAATATACTAGGGGAAGACTGTGTAACTTGTTACAACAATCAGTGTGTTGAAAATCAGCCATGGTTGTATTTGTCACAAACAGGTTCGATGACTTCATTGTAGAGGTATTTGTGAAGGTCTAATCTCTGACTCCATCTCCTAAGAGAAATGATCAGGCAATATCTTGTGTGTTAGACACGGTGTTTTTTGGCCATGTGGCTCTACCATCATGCATTTGCTTCAGTGGGCCATGCTTTGTAATATAAGTAAGGCAGTGATTGATAGCTTGGCCATATAGGTTGATAGCCCATGGGATGACCTGTATACAAAATCTGCCTAATTGGAAAACTTTACATGAATCATGATAAACAAAAAATATTTTTCCCTGAGCAATTCTGTAGGTTGGACTCACAGAAAAGAAGGAAAATAGAGCAAGAGAAAAGAAGACCAAAAGTACAGAGAAATATATAAATATAAACTGGATGTAATTATCAACCGATTCACAAAAACAGTAATAATAAAAGGTACAATTCATTGAATGCAAATGGTATTGTATTCAATAAACTTATGATTTTAATTTTAACATCTCATTCAAAACTCAGGTTAACCCTATAGAATTATTATGGTCACCATTATATAGTTGAGGAAACTGAGGATCAGAAACATTAAGTAACTTACTTCATTTTATAGATCTAGACAGTTGTAGAAGCTGGATTCAAATCTGTAGAAGCTGGATACGAATCCATATCTTAATGTTGCTGCTGTACGATCAATATGCATTTGCCCTTCAGGTCTGGAAAATCTATGGAGTTCTTGGAATAGTAGTACCAAGATTAAAGTCTTAGGTGTCCAGGAATCTACTCTGCTTTCTTCCCCCATTTTCTTTTTTTTTTTTTATGACTTAGGCTACTGTATGTAACAAAATGCCATAACCTGGGTGGCTTAAACAACAAAAATTTATTTCTCTCAGTTTGGAAGCCTAGAAGACTAAGATCAGGGTGCCAGTTCCTGGACCTCTTCCTGGTTTACAGACAGTTGTCTTTTCACTGGGTCCTCTCATGGCAGAGAGACAGCTCAGGTCTCTTCCTCTGGTCAATACAATAACCCCATCATAGGAGCCATGGATCCAAATACCATCACGTGGAGCGTTAGGATTTCAACATATGAATTTCAGGGGAACATGAACATTCAGTCCATAATACCTTACTTCCACAATAGCCTGACAACCAGGTTGATCATATCTGAGAAAAATCTGTGTTTGAAAGAGCCCAACATAGTGTTAATTTCAATAACATCACTTTTCTTGTAAATTCAGGTTGTCATTTTTGTCAATGAAATTCTGCAAGGTAGAGATGGGAAGTGTAGGTCGTTATTTTGTTACATTTTGTTTTAAATTCAGGCTTTTTCCCCCCTCTTAGGCAGTTGTGCTATAAACACATTTTATCCTCCGGCCAGTTAGGCCCTGCAAATGGCTGCCTCTGCCTGGAGGACAAAATGAGTGAATGAAAGTAACAATAGCAGGTATGATAATAATTATGACATATGTATGTATTTAGAGGTGCTATTTCATGCTTAGGACATTTACTATATACACCAGTGTGCTAATCATGGAATAAATTAATCTATTTTGTCTTAATATCACCATATCCAGAATCCAAAAACAAAACAAGATTCATAGTTAGGAAAAAAAAAATAACAGGAGAGAGGAATGATGTTACAGAGCATATACCCATTAATGAGGATGGCCGGTGGGATTTACCTGATAGCTAAAAAGAATGTGCATCAGTTTATTGCATGTTATCTACAAAAAAAGTCCATTTCTACCAATTTTAATAACCGAAAGAGGTGAACTTTAAACACCATGTTAATGACTTTGGTGATAGAGTCCACAACAGATCAGCATGCAAAATTCTGAGAATCCAATTGATGCCTGTAATGAGAACTTTTATTGTCATTTGAGTGATCAAAATGTTTCATTTAAACACTTGTGAAAGCTGAAATGTGAAGAGCAAAATATCACTAGTTGTTAGCAGTAATGACTTTTAAATCAGGATCATTAACCAAACTGATTTCTGAAAGAATTGGGGATAAATGCAGTTTCAATCGCACATGTTTGGAATGAAGCGAAAAAAAAAGACAGACAGAGAGAGATATATTGACTGACGATTGAAGAATTCAGGCTCAAAAATATTGACTTCAAACTTTTAAGTAGATGCACCATTGACTGGGATCCAGATACTCAGCGCACTCTTCCTCCTGGAGAAGTTGAACTCAACTGAGCTCATATTGAATTCACAAGAGCTTCAAGGGAGTTCAGATTAGCACAACAGGGGGCAAAGCAAGATCAGATTGTGGCCTTTTAATGCTCTCTGTGTTCAGTGCCTCAGAAGTCAGTGGGAAAGCTCAGTGTGAAAAAGCTCAATAGGAGTAATGAATAAGCAGAGTGCATCTGTATCTTTTTTTCTTTTCCCCCTGTGTGGCAGACTGAACTCCCATGTAATGAAGAAGGTAATTTATCATTTGGAGCTCATTATTAGAAAGCATTGTGTAAGCAGATTATTAACAATTTAAAGTGTATAGCTTTTCAGCTCAAAAAGTGCCCATTTTATCACCTTGTCTAGAAGTAGGTAAACCGGGGTATAAAACTACATTCCTCTTTTTCTAGTTTTGAAGCATATGCAACTTACCAGCTCTGACCTCAGTACCCATGTCATCAAATACTTTTGAGAATCAATGTGTTAGCATATTTAGAGGCCCTATCTTTGTTACCAGTGTAAAAATAAAGCTCAGCAAATGCTCTATTCTTTTCTTTTGGATTTAGGTGAACATCTCTAATACGGCAAAACTGAATGTAATGATTTCTTTAAAATAAGAAGGATAAAGTAACTTGAAATGCCATCCATTGGACTGTTTTTCTGATGTGTGAATTTTAAGACAAATAGCCATAATGTGACTGTGTTGTAAAGATTTTCAAAAAACTAAAATGGGGCTGCCTTAGAATGCAGTCAGTTTGATGTCACTGAAATTTGTCAATGAGTCCATGAGACAGTGGATGTTTTAGGAAAGATTCCAAAGACTAAAAAAAGATTGCATTTGGGAATCTTTTCTCAAAGAGATGTTTGGGAAACATTCAAACTCCTTTTCTGGCCTTGATATTTTGAGAACCTGTAATCTAAAGACTGTCAGTTAAGTCCCATGAAAAAAAAAATTGGTCCTTTTGGTTGGTTGAGGGGGCAATGATGCTATCTTAGTGTTGGTCATCTAGAAAGCAAGGCTAGAGAAAATGTAAGTGTCAACACTGGTTTGTAAGGTTAAAAACCGGGACAATAGTGGTGATGAGAAAGGAAATTTAAAGAAACATATGAAGCTTTATAATGTCATGTTTCATATTCTGGCCACTTTCTCACAGACAGATTCTAGGAGACACAGCTGTTCCCTTAGTGGGTGTGTTCATGTGCCTGGACCAAGTTGGGAAGAGCTACAAGAAAAAGTGTCCCTCAAAGGGGTCCATGAAAGAGAGAAAGGAAATGGAATTTACTTGCATGGCCCCATTGTATCCACCGCTTGCCATTGGCCAAGGTGGATCCAACAGAGAATACACGCTACTGTATGATGAATTGTTTCAGGGGCCCTTTGGTGGCCATCATGAAGACCTGTGGATTTATATTTAAGTCTAAAAGTGACAAAGGCAATTCTGCATGGACAGAACTTAGCACATGAGGCCCAGAGTTTAGCACTTATCTACCTCAGGAAACTAAGAAAAAGGCTCATTCACAGGTTGACGTACTTTCTTCAGTTTCAGTACCCTTGCCTTAGAAACCTTTGCATGCTGTCTTTATGCAAAAAAAGAAATATCTAATAATTCATATCATTGCATAGTTAGAACCAAACAGCATAATAAGTATTCTTAAGAACTTTTTAAACGTGTTTTTTTTAATGTTTTTATTCATTTTTGAGACAGAGACAGAGAGAGCATGAGCAGGGGAGGGGCACAGAGAGAGGGAGACACAGAATCCAAAGCAGACTCCAGGCTCTGAGCTGTCAGCCTGACACGGGGCTCGAACTCACAGACTGTGAGATCATGACCTGAGCTGAAGTCGGACGCTTAACCGACTGAGACACCCAGGTGCCCCAAGTATTCTTAAGAACTTAATGGCCATTTTTTAAAATGCATATAAATTAGAAGAAAGTAATTATAATCTAACCCTTAACAAACCACAATTTATTACTAATAGGATGTGTACTGCACAATTTTGCAATCCTTGATATTAAACTGTATACCACCATTCTTATTACCTATTCCATGTTGATTTTGGTGGTCTGTTTGCAAAGATACGATGCCATCAAAGGTATATAGCCTGTGACCTCTCCTCCACTGGGAAATGTTCCCACCCATTCCTCCAGGACCCATTTTCCTAGCACTCCCCTTAGGGGCTTCCCTAATCCTTCAGGGCAGTACAAATTAAAATTTAAAAAAAAAAAAGAATATAAAATAATCTAAATTTTAAATTGTGAGCTACCCCAGATTTACAGTTTAGAGGATATCTAACAAATGCTAAGCACTGCTTAAAAGTGTAAAATGTTTTGCAGAACCTCTGTGCAGCTCTGTAGTGCTCCAGGGTACCTTAGCACATGGTTTGGCAACCCTCTGGGCCAGCAAAGGCAAAGAACAAAAGTAGCATGCTATGAATTCAGGGATTGGATGATGAAATGTGAGGCAATTCAAAAAACCTATGTCTGATCAGAATCATGTCTATGTTTTATGATCAAAACCCTCAGAATCAAGTAAACAAATAGCCAACTATAAAGCATTGTAGAATATAGGCTCCTTCATAGCTCTGGATTCTGACTCTTTGAATAAAATCTTGTTTAACTATAGAAAAATGTTTCAAAGCCTGAGTTTGCTCATGTATAAAATGAGATTAGTAGGATACTGTCCTTCATGAATTTTCCAGGAGTATTAAATGAGCTATTTCTTTAAAGTACTTTGCACAGGACATGTCTCATATTAATTGCCCAGTGACTACTGCATCATTGCTGTTGCTGCTGCTGGTATCCGAAGGATCCAAGAAGCCCATCTCCCCTCCAGCCACTAATATCACCACTTGTTAGACTCTCTCCCTTGAATTTGTGATACCCTCACCTTCACTCTGTTCCTGAGAACAAACACAGAATTATTCCAGATAAGAGGACAAGAAAAAATTCTAGGGGATTTAGAGAGGCTGACCACCACATCTGGAGCAACTTGGCCACAGTGTTGTTGACAACCATTTAGGGATGCTTGGAAACCAATGCTGTTTCAATTATGGTTTGTCAGTTACTCAGAGCAGACGTACAACCCCAAACACACATGGTCCAGTTAACCTCAAAATGCACTTGAAAGCTACAAATAATTCAGCTTCTTCATGATACTTGTCTATTAGGTTTGTCCCAACTGTTTACCTCAGTACTCATACATGTGTTCACCAACTCGTTGTGTTCTTGATCCCATGTGTTATATTATCACTCGCCTTTGGATTTTTGTATGTTATTCATTCTCTTCGTGCATAGGTGTTTTATGTTAGTGTTAGACCTCAGATTACAGATTAGGGCACAATTTTCTTATCTAGTACCTCAATCATAGGTCACCCCTAGTCCCAATCATGACTATTTATTTGAAGGATATGCCAACATGCCGTGATTATCATTAAATGTACAATGAAGGGCCAACGGTGATGGATACTCATATAATCTCATCTGGAAGCAACCATGTGAGTCAACAGTCCAAAGCTTAATTCACTCAACAAACCCTGCCAAGTGCACCCAGGTTTGCCTAGTAAAGGGAAAAGGGAATGGATATTAATCAATTGAAATAAATCCCTTGCACATATTAATTGAAATATGTGGCACTCAGAATATGTTATGTGGAGAAGATACTTTAAAGTCACCAAGAGGTCAATAATTGTCTCATCTCACTCTTCTAAAATAGAGAATGTAGACCTTAAAAAATGATTGGTCTATGTATGTGTGCACACAAGAGAGAAGTAGAGAAAGAAAGAGACAGGGTTAGAAGTGAGGGAGAAACAATCACACACACACGTACATACACGCACACCACACACACAGAAAATCTAAGAATATCCTTCTTTCTTAGCTCACTGAAAATGTTTACAACTGACTCTTCGTAGCAATTCAGAAAGGATCTAACACAAAACCAGAAGCAACCACGTAGAAATTGCTGCTAACGTACTTGATAATACAGATATAGATTTACTTTTCTGGAAATATTAAAATCTCATTCTTCCTTTAATCATGGATTCAAATAAAAATTCCCTGATCCTCTTTTGCCATGAAATTTTACTTCCTCTAGTCCTAATCTGTCCCCAGTGGTCTTATCCCAAAGAGGTCCATCCACAAAAGCCAAATGGATTGTAAGCAGTTTTGCCATATTTATGCACTTGCTTTATTTCTCTAATATATTACCCATTCCATTCTACTTGAATTACGGTGGCTTATATATTTGTCTTTCCCACTAGACTTGTAAGTCTCTTTTGACCAGAAGTCATTAATTTGTCTCCTTCTTGATTTAAGGAGATTATAACCTCAAAAAATAGTATTACATTTGTTTGATGTGTAACAGTTTACAAAGTGCTTACATGTACATTAAGTGGTTGACATTCTCCATTTGATATTACAGTCAATGGAATATGTGCCATTAGTTCCATTTTATTGATGACATAGCTATGGCTTATGCAAAGTTTTCATAAATATAATGGAAGGGCGTGGCTCCTATTCATTTCCAGGACCAAGTTCAGTGCACATTTTATTATACCCTGTTTATCTCAACATGCATTGTTCCATCACCATCACCATATGTCCGTAAATACATTTCACTGTATTGCTAGAAATTTAAAAGAATCCGTAATTTTCTGAGAAAAAAAGTTAATTCAAAAAAAATTTTAATGTGACACTTTTGAAGGAGAGACGATGACTTCAGACATGAATCCCCAATAATGACAAAGAAGATACTGGTAGAGTGTGAAACTGCCCTAGGATTTGTAGTGCTCGCTTTTCCTGGGCCTAATTATACATGAAATATGCAAATCACAACTTTCTGAATGTACACAGATTCCACAAACAAACACAAGTGCATTTTCAAGAGCGACTTTAATTTTCCTTCTTTTCATCCTAATTGACAACATTCAGAGAAGGAGCACAGTTTGAGCAGTAAAAAAGTCAGGAAAATTAAATACAGAAACAGTCTGAACTGTATAATATGTCTCCTCTTTCATTAAAAGAATGAAATATTGTCAGTGCCCTTTATAGTTTTAATTAAGTATGTCAGTACAATACTTAATTGAGAGAAATATGCAAATGTTGTTGCTTTATAAGGCCAAAGCTAAATAAACACAGCACTCTGCAAGCACCCATCTCATTACATGTCTATGCAGAAGTCTTATGCAGATTAAGTTATTAAGTTATTATAGGTCACCAATAAGTCAATAAGGTGGTTCTTTTTACTTAAAAAGTGATTCCCAACATTTTCATGCTTAGAGATCTGAATGAGGAATACTAGCTATTCTGCAATTTTTTTTTCAGTATTATCATGCAATTCTCTTCTTGGAGTGAATTAATATGATTCCTGTGGCCAGCATATTCTGACTTTGTGATCTGGCTTCTATGGAAGGTAACTATGAGGAACAGATCAGGCTGCTTTATGATCTCTCCCTTAGCACCAGTCCAAATATGACTGATTTCAGCTTTCAAAAGTGAATGCATCATGTCTTTCTAGACACTAATAACAAGAAGACACATGAGATACTGAAAGACTGAGGTCAGGAAGAAACATGTTAAACTACTTCTAAGGATTACTGTGTCTAAACCATCACAGTAGGATGCATATTGCAAACTCCAGTGTCTATCTTCTACTGGTCCCTCTCAAACTCCCTGTAGTTCACTCAGGCCGTGATACTAACTCTTCCTGAATATTTGTATTTCTCTGCCTTTCCTCTGTGTGTGCGCAGTAGTCTTGAATTGAGAAATGTTCTGTCCTTTCTTTGCCTCTTGACATTTTACTCATCTTTTCCATACAGTTTGTTTGTTGTTAAAGTTTATTTATTTATTAAAATTTTTAAAAAATGTTTATTTTTAAGGGAGGGAGGGAGAGAGAGAGAGAAAGAGAGAGAGAGAGAGAGAGAGAGAGCACAAGCAGGGGAGGGGCACAAAGAGAGAGGGAGAGAGGGAGAGAGGGAGACACAGAATCTGAAGCAGGCTCCAGGCTCTGAGCCGTCAGCACAAAGCGTGATGCGGGGTTCCAACTCACAAACCATGAGATCATGACCTGAGCTGAAATCCAGAGTCAGACATTTAACTTACTGAGTCACCCAGATGCCCCTCCCTCTAGTTTAAATGCCTTGACTTTTACAGTCTTCTCCATTTCCCTCAGAGATAATTTGTGCCTCCTTCTTTATGACTTCTTTAGCCATTCACTTACTGGTGATATAACAATTATTATAATACTTAGCCATTAATTTGCTTTGTAGTGCTATCCTCACCCCCTCCACATCCACTGCAAAACTGATTTCTTTCCCACTCTGAACCTATTGCTATTCATCTTTTTATGGTCTAATCCCCTAGTCCCATGGAAATTTAATAGGCATTTAATAAATGTTGGCAATTTAAAGTTCTTTTGTGTGACACATTTATTGCTAAGTGTCTAAGACATGATATCGACAAAGATTATAATAGCTATTGTTTTGGGGAAATATTCAAATATTCATTGGGCAATATATTCAACAGAATTAAAGTGATTTTCTATGCATGTAAAAGGCCAACGAAATATGTTTTGACCTTGAATTTTTAAAATCATGCATGACAATTTAAAACATTCCCAACCATTCTTTCCGTACTCACCCAACCTTTCCTCATCATAGAAGAACATCCTGAAATGAATGCTATGTCCTATGTGAATCTGACAAGGGTTTTCTATTTATAACCTCACATAAAGATAAACTCCTCTGTTAGTACTTAATTTAAGTCATAATTTTTAAATTATTTCTGCTTTTCCTACTTTTATATAACAGGAATACCTATTCTATTATTTTCAGGCTGATATAGAAATCCTGATTTCTGGAATGGAACCACTTTTCTGAACCCAGAAGGAGCTCCCTCATCTATGTGCCTTGGTATTTGCATTCTCCCAGCCTCATTTGCTTCTCTCCTACTTCCTCAACTGTGTGTCTCCATCTTGTCTATGAAGGCATGATAACTACCACTCTTACCACCCTTCTTGGGCTGCCCCAAATACTTTAATAAATGGCTCTAATCTATACCCCAATAACATATTCTCCTCCCCTTGTTTTTGTGCATTTATTAATCTTTCCATCCAAGGAAAATTTACTGAGAACTGCCTTTATGAGTGGAACTAAGGGTAAAATGATGGGCTATAGCACTCATCATATCTTTCCTGCTGGAGTTGAATCTGCTTTAGGAATTCCTCTCACATAAGACATTTCAGTCAGCATTCATTGTGTTTGTCTCCCCTGTTAGGCCCTGAAATCTACTCTGGAACAGAGGTTTCATCTTTTCTTGAATGCTGAGCACCTAGGGCTTGGCAAAGGGGGCACTCACTAAATCTTTGACTGAATGGGTACCTAGAGAACTTTATATTTGTTTAATCTCATTTTCAGTCCATTGATCAGTAAGTATTCAGTAAATGTCTCAATTCTCAGAAGTCCAGATACAGTTAGATATACATTTCAAATCTTTCTGCAATGTAGTGTTCTGCTTAAAACCAGAGCTTACTAAATGTTCTTTATTTAGTTGAAGGCCACTACAAATTTGCCTGCATGCTGCAATACATATGAATGTGACAACAGGTGAGGCTGTTATGTGTCACTGTTTTGAGTTCTGGGTATCTCCCAATATTTAATCACAACTCAGCTCTGATGATGATTCAGCTCCAGGAAGGTAAGGCCTTCTGTTCAATGTCAGGATATGGACATTAAGATGAACAGTATAGATCAGTGAACACGTATGCAAATGCAGCTCCCCTTACCTTGGTTCATGTTAATACATAGTTTCTCTCTAGCTCCAACAACTGATAGTAAGATCAAGAGTCATTCAACCAATATTTGGGACGTACTGAAGATGCCTCCCAATAAGTCCTTAATGGGTAAAGTTGACACTATGCCTGTTTTGGAAGTGAGGGGGATGTCCATTCTAATGCTTAATGAGAAGTCAGCAAGCAAGGGCTTACACTCCTGCTGGCACTTTCAGTGAAAGCCTTCTGTAGGTAAAGCAGTCTTTGTGATTCACTAGTGCAGTTACCTGACACCAGAGAGAAGAGGCAATACAGAGAGAAATACAGGACATCCAAAAAGCAATTCTTACTGAACTTAAAACACAAAAGTTGATGCAATTATGAGTACATGTATTTTAATTTACCAACTAATTCAGGAATTATAATCATCTCTTGCTTACCATCTATACTCTATCTTCTTTTCAGAAAAGTACCTTAGAATAGTTTATATTTAATATCATGATTAACAGAAAGATTTTGCAGCTCCTAGTTGCCTAAGAGTAATTAATATTGCATGGCCTAAAATAGGTAAAGGATGCATTTGCCACCATTTTATCCATGAAGAAATCTAACCTTAAACAGTCTTCATAGACACATGACTGTAGCAGACAAGGTGATTTGGCAGACCTAACTCCCATTCCCTAATCCTAGTATTCCTTGCCATTTCCAGTTGAAAACCCAGAAAAGCTTAATATACAGGGCCCCACCTCCCTGCAGCCATGGGGTGCGGATATATTTCTCTAGGATTACAATTAACAGTGTGAATTATGAAAGCAAGCTTTTGAGTTTAAGTCCAATGTCCCCCACTCACCAGCTGTACAACTTTGGGCAAGGAATGACCTCGGGTTTTTTTGCTGTTGAGTGGAAGGCCAGAGTTTCTACCACACATGATTACATCAGGATAGATGTTTACATGAATTATTATATAAAGCATGCTTAGAATAGTGCCTAGCAATATTAAATGCTGTGTGTGTGTAAGCTATCATGATTACTTTCATTGTTGTTGTTAATCTTGGCAAAGGAGGTAGATGGCAAAGGAAAGATGCTGTGACATTAAGAAAGCTTTTACTTTCCTAATAAAATCAAAAGTTGTAGCTGGCATTGCACTGCCTCACGTGAATCGAATGCCAGAAGTGAATCTGGAAATTATATCTGCGGATGGAATAGATGAGATGGACATTAAAAAAATGTAAGCCTTTGGGAAAAGTTACAGAGTTTTGGAAAGAAGCCAAATTTGAACCCAAACCAACAACCACCTCCCTCCCTCTAGATGTTTAAACCACTGTAATCAGGTTTTACATCAGCTGAAAACTAAAGCATTCTTCACTGGTATACTAGTAGAATTGTTCTGACAGCTAAGTCCTATTACCTCCAGTATTATGTAAAATGTTCTCTGCTTATCAAAGTGATCAAAGAGAGGGACCAAATTTTATGAAGTGTTTCAAACATAGCCTCTGGAAAACTTAGATCTTTCTGGGTCAAAAGATTCTGTCCTGTAGTTAACATTATGTATTACTGCACATTTTGCTTATGACATTATGTTAATCGTCGAGATGTAGCATGATGAGAGAGCAACTTTCTTTCTAAACCACTGAAGACCTTGGCAGCATTAGAGACAGACTTTCTTCATGTGGACTATTTTATGTTAGCTACGACATTTTAATTTTGCTGTGGATATCTTTACGCTTGGTCCTCGTGGTATCCAGCCTTCAAGATGGCCCCACTCCTGTCTGCCTCCCAGAGTTCACACCTCTGCATAGTTTCCTCCCACATGGTACCAGACCTGGACTGTGTGACCAAAAGCTTGTGTATATCATGTGTGAGATCAGATTGTATATGACTACCATTCCTGTCTTGGACTCTCTCTGGTTCACCAGCTCTCTTAAATCCCTCACTCTGGGCAAAGCAAGTTGCCATGTCATGAGGACACATAGACTTTCTAGGAAGAGGCCCACATGGCAAGGAACAGAGATCTGTGGCCAAAAGCCAGTGAGGAACTTAGACTTGACAGTGTGACATGAAGGAGCTTAGCGGTTAATTCTTCAGCCTCAGTTAAGCCCTGAGATGACGGCCTTCAAGCCAACAGCTTAACTACAACCTCCTGAGAGACTCTAGACCCAAACCACTCAGCTAAACCACTCCTACATCCTGACCCTCATAAACCCCCCATGTGACATAATAAATGATGGTTGTTTTAAGCTACCTCTTAGGGTTTTGTTTTGCTTTTAGTTTGTTTGTTTTAGCAATAAATGGCTAGTGTTTGCTAGAAAAAAATTTCAAGGTATTAGTCTTAAATAATATGTCACAAGAATTGTTCAAGGTCTGTAATATGCCAGGTGTGTTCTGTGAAATCTAAGCAAAACTTTGCTCTGAAAAAGAGGTATGGATGTGTGTATAAATACACACATACATCCACATAAGTCTGTGTATTCATAAATATGCATGTATATGCATAATGGTAGGCCAGGGCACTTAAGTGACAAATATACTTCAACATATTACATGAGAGAAGAGAGGCCATGTAACTGGAAACAGATAGATGGCATAACTCAGTGAGGCTCCAACTACCTCTTAACAAAGAGATGTTAAGAATTTTTCTTTTTCTAGCTTTAATTCCAGGAGGGACCAATAAAATGTACATCATAGAGAAGTTAGAAAAGAAAATAACACGACAAATATAAAACACCTAGCACATAAGTTGGTGCATTTTCAGCACCCTATAAATGTGTGTCATATTCTTTAAAACAAAAACAAAAACCACCAAATTTGAATTACAATTTAATAAGTAAACAAAAACTACTCTGTTCATATTTTAAAGTTATGCATGTCATTGTTTAAACTTTGAAAAAAGTATTTATTCTATTAAAAAGATACTTTAACAATCATATAATATATATACGATATAGCCATATGATAAAGGCAATTTACTTTCATTCATATATATTGAATGTTAGGGACTTACTCAAGTATAACATAGTTGTAGTTTAATCTAACAGTGATGAATTACTGGAGTGAATTCATGCAAACAGGGAAATTGAAATTAAATTCATCACACCAAGGAAAACACTTCCTACCCATGTAAATTAGCAGCTTTTCCACTAAAATCAATTTGTTTTGGTAAATTATGCAAAAATCCTCAAAGGGCTTAGGTAAGTAATTTATTATACTCTTGGCTGTTTCATAATGTTAGGAAATAAAATGTATTCACACAATATTAGATGGCATAAGCTGAGAGCTTTAGTGACAATTTTTGTTTATTACAATTAATCTAACTTGACTGCACTGTCAGAACACCCACATTAAATGGGACATAGAATTTTTGTGCTGGTGCATTAAAAAAAAATACTCTTTCTTTTTAGAGTACTGATTATTTCCTGAAACATTTCATGGCAAAGGTCAGCAACTTCAATGAAAAATGCCTTGAATTCTATAGATTCAGTAGTTCTGAGAGAGAAAACCACCTTCCTAATCCGGCACAGGAATACAGTTTTGTACAATTCTGTTGTGGAATTTTAGGTGTAACTTAAAGAGAATGTGGTTGTTTAGCAAACCATTTTATGTTGGAGTATCACCAAATGTAATGTGCACCTGTAATCACACGGAATATCCAAGAAATCTCTTTTAGCAGACAGGTAGATATATTTGTTATCTTTCATAATCTTTCACAGCATATCCAATTGTTTAGGTTATCTGAATCATTCTAATTCACGTGTTTGCTACCTTCTATCCTACTCTATGAGATCAGTATTAGAAACATAATTCTTATTTTTTAAAGTTTATTTATTTATTTTGAGAGAGACACAGAGAGTGTGAGTGAGAGAGGGGCAGAGACAGAGGGAGAGAGGGAGAATCCTAAGCAGGCTCTGCGTTTAGCACAGTAATTGCACAGAGCCCAATGCAGGGCTAGAACCATGAGATCATGACCTGAGCCTAAATCAAGAGTCAGGTACTTAACTGACAGAAGCACCCAGGTGCCCCTGGAAACATAATTTCTTACCCAAACTACTGAAATAGCTGTCTATTTGGTCTCGTTATCTCTCATCTTATACCCCAAATCCCTTTCCCCCAGGGTATGCTAAGGGAAATAAGTCAAAGAAAGGCAAATACTACATGATTTAACTTGCATATGGAATCTAAAAAACAAAAGAAATAGACAAAACAGAAACAGGCTCATATAAAAATGGAGAGCAAACTGGTAGTTGCCAAAAGGGAGGTGGATGGGAGGATAGGCAAAGTAGGTGAAGGGTACTAAGAGATACCAGTTTCTAGTTATGAAATTGATAAATTATGAGGATGAAAAGTACAGTATAGGGAATATAGTCAATAATATTGTAATAATTTTGTGTGGTGACAGACAGCAACTATGTTTATCCTGATGAACATTTCATAATGTATGTAATAGTCAAATTACTGTGTTGTACACCTCAAAGTAATATAACACTGTATGACATTATACTTCAAGTAATTTTTTTAAATGAGAAGACAATTAAAAATAATGGCATGAAGTGGTATTGCACTCCATTGCATGAGGTGATTTAGTGGTTTATTCTGACCACAGTATGAAGACTCACCTTGTAGAACATCCCATAAAACCTATTACTTGGTTACAGTAAGATACACGCCATGTCTGAATCCCTCCTCTAGACTCCTGTCTCATCAAATTCCTTGACTATTATAAAATTTATCATTATTATTTTTCAAAATGCATCAATAGTACAACCCCACACATTAAAATATGCTCCTCTGTTTACATGGTGTGTCTCATTTCTAGATCAATAAAATTTAGAAAATTGTGCCCTTTTTGTCTTAATGTTGTTACTGCACCTAAAATTATAATAATTTGTTTGTTTTTTCTATTCTCTCCCCCTAGTATACAACTTCCATGAAGCCCAGCATCATATACATTTAGTTCACCAGTAATTCTCTGTGTGTGTTTACATGTGTATGCACACATGTACATTTCAAATAGTATAAACTCTTTTTATACTAGCTGGTTATTTCTTCAGATGGGCTTCTAATGTGCTATGGTTTTCTTCCACAAACCTCAGAACCTCTACAAATCTTGTGAAACTTTTGATTATTTTCTGTCTTGCTCACATAATTTAAGAACTGAAAATCTACAGTATTAGTTTATTTATCTCTCAGAGACATAATACGTCATATAATCATGGATCTATAAAAAGAATGTGAAGAGCATCTTGAAAGTTACTGCTGGAACCATGTTAGCTTATATAAGGATTGGAATTATTTGACCCATGTTGTCTTGTGGGTTTTTTTTTTTTATAATAAATGAGGTGTAATCTATTTCTGTGTACATATGAGAAAAGGGGGTTTAACAACAAAAGGCTACTTTGAATGACCTAGTGGATTCAAATTATCTTGGCATCCATTCTCCCTATGATCCTTATACAGTTAGAGGGATTGAGTCACGCCAAGAGCTCCTTATCTCTACCATACTCAACATCAGGGATATGAGCTTATGTTAAAAGTACAAAGCATGCCTCCAAATCAGCAGATCTGTGTTCTTCAAAGTGCTTGAGGAAACCACAATCTACATGTGAATTTGACTTTATTCCATATATATGCTATTTTAAAAGTGAAGGAAATTTTCACAAGTAAAACTGAATCATGCTACAATAAGGGGTTATTTTATTTCAAGAAATGGGTTTGGCACATTGTCATGTAGAACAAATATTTGTTTTTTGATAATTGGAGTAATTGAAACATATATCAATATTGTTTTTATATACTATATGATATGACATGTAACATACATAGTATTATATATATATATATATAAGCCATTCTTATTATATATAAGTAAATTGTATAGTTAACAACAGTGAAATGTTGATATGACAATGCTTCACATCCAAGGAATTTGGATTCAAAGTCAAGCACACAAGGAGTTTATTGTTGATTTTTGTGGGGGGGGGGGTTGTTAGTATTGATTTGTTTGTAGGGGTTTGCAGGTTGAATTTACTAGCTAGTTAATAATTTTTTTTTGCCATGTAATTTTTTATTATGGTTATTTTACGAAAAGGTTAGGATCTAAACATTCGTTCTTTCAGAATCAGTATGTCAGACATGTTAAACTTAATAACTTACATCTTCAGCAAAGGAATGTATTTCCAAAAAATTTTTGAAATTGAATATTCCATATAAAATTGCATTTTAAACATTTAAAGAAACATTAGTTTCAATTTTGAAATGATATAATTTTCAAGTTTTGCACTTTATAAAGTTTATTGAGAATAAGTAATGTGTCTAAAGTGTGTATGAAAAAATAAAAGCCCTGATATTATCCAAAAGACTATGATATTAAGAGTTAAGTAGTTGTTCTATTTAAGCGGAATGGGAAGTTTTCTAAGACACAAACCTATGGTTTTATTCCACACTTCTGGCTTTCTCAGCTTCTCTCATTAATCTTTCAGTAAATGATGCTAATATAGGAGTTGCAGGGTGCATCAGAGTCTGCTTATTCTCTGTTTGTGGTCCCCAGTGGGTGTGAGGTTGTAGCAATTAAGGCGGTGTGTATGCTGTTTTGAGGCACCACAAAGATAGATTAATTAGGTTGCAAATGCTCCCAATGACATTGCCAACAGAGCCTTTGATGGGCTTGGTCCAAGGTGATTGAGTCTGAGGATATTGATGGATAGACTATCTCAAAAGAAGGGAATTGGCTATGGGAAGTAAATGGGAAGCATCTGGCACCTGTTACACTGAACAAGCCATGGCCACCATTGCCAGAGCCTAAAAATGAACACATTCTTTGAAAACACTATTTCACAAAACTAATATAAGATGAATGGGATAATATTAGTCTTAAAGAACTTGAATTTATAATTACAATCTTTACAAAGAAAACTCCAATCCCAGATTAGATTTATAGGCTATCTTTGTCAAATATTTATGGAACCATTAGTACTAATATTAGCCAAGCATTTCCCTAATGTAGAGAAAGAGGGTAGGGGTGCTTGGGTGGCTCAGTCAGTTAAGCCTTGGACTTCAGCTCAGGTCATGTGAGTTCAAGCCCGGTGTCAGGCTCTGTGCTGACTGCTCAGAGCCTGGAGTCTGTTTCAGATTCTGTGTCTCCCTGTCTCTCTACCCCTCCACTACTCACGCTCTCTGTCTCTTTCTGAAAACAAATAATAAAAAAATAATAAAAATTCAGAGAAAGAGGGTAAAATCTATGACCCATATTTTAATAAGTCACTGCTGAATTTTATCAAATAGTTAAGGGAGAAAAAGAATGAAGGGCTTCCCAGTAAACAGGTGTAGAAAAAGCAATTTGAAAAAATTCAACAATCATGGCAAAACTTTCAGTACTTGGAATAGAAGGGAATGGACTAGGGGCCCCTGGGGGGGCTCAGGTACTTAACCGTATCTGACTATTGATTTTGGCCCAAGTCATGGTCTCACCATTTGTGAGTTCAAGCCCCGCATCAGCGTCTGCACTGACAGCTCAGAGCCTGCTTGGGATTTTCTCTTTCCCTCTCTCTTTGCCCCTCCCCCCTCCCCTATTCCTTCCCACTCCCTCTCAAAATAAATAAAGTTAAAAAAAAGAGGGGAATGGATTAGAATAGAAATAAACTTCATTTAAATGTAAAGGGAAACTATGAGTGTAACCAACCTCTTAGTTAATAGTGCCTTTGATGACTTTTCTACTACTAGTGGGAGAAAGTGCCATCCCATAGGGCAATCAATAGCCACATATCGCTATTGAGTGTTTAAACCGTGGCCAACTCAAACCAAAATGTGCTATTAATGTAAAATACAGAGTGGATCTCAGTAACTTAGTTTGAAAAAAGAATCGAAAATATTTCATTAATGACTTTATTTAATGTAGAAAAATCATATTTTGATATATTTTATTGATCAAATTCACTGTTAAATTTTATCTTTTTTTACTTGTTTAGCGTGGCTACTATAGAAATTAAAATTAACATATATGATCCACATTATTGTCTCCCATATTTCTATTGGGCTTTGCTGTTCTAAAGTTGTTCTTGTCCGTCTAATTTGATGCAGCTCTGAAATGAGATGTGAACCAAAGGGCTTCTCAACATTGCAACTTTAACATGTAATCTCGTGTGATTTCCCCTTTTTTCTTATATTGTAACTGGCTCAGTTTGGAACCTCCATTTACAATCAGTTACAAAAGCCTATGGACCACCCTTTAACTAAAGTGTAAAATTTTCTTTAAAATTATTTTAAGGCTAAAACTTTCTCGCTAGCACTACCTTTTATGTAATAACCTCTAGCATTCTGTGGCCTCACAGAGGGGTTCTCTTTCTCCTCAAACTTCTTTTCTACCTGCCTGCTTTTATTCCAACTCTTTCGTTTATCTGAAATATCTCTTCCTTTTTTATTTATTTATTTTTGGTACTACATCAAATACCAGCTTGACCCATCTATGAGAACCGAGCACTCACACTTCTGATCCTACCTGTCCTATCTCCAGCTTTGAGCCTGTCTTTCTAAAACAGGGATCGTTTTCTCTTTATTTCAATATTGCAGTGGGGTGTCCTGTCTCTGATCCCCTGCTAATGAAGTCTGTGATAACTAGGACCATGAGACTTCCCGCTTGCCTCATCCTTAGCACCTAATCTGGTTTGCACATGGTTAGCCGTTCAGGGCTTGTTTGCAAAATTCATATTCATTTTTGTGTGCATGTGTATGTATTTATTAATTTATAAGAGCAATTTGTGGAGATGTGATGTATTCTTGGGTTTATTTAGAATGCCTCTTTGGAGCTGGAGTTGCCTCATTAGCAATTCACCAGGGTACTAATTGCATGTGACACCATAGATGTATTGTGTCCTATTTTCTAAATCCCTGGATGGAAATAGAGACAAGGGTTGCATCTAAAACAAACACAGCATATATAGACATTTCCTTCCTGTGTCTGGGCGGGTGGAGAATTTTCTTACCTCAAAAAGTATTTTTTCCATTTCCTTTGAGAATCCACCAGACGCGATCTGTTTCCTTAGTAGTTTAAAACTTGTAGTCTTAATCTGACTTAAGTAGTGTCACTTTAAGCTAGTTTTAGTGACTTCTACTTTAATGTTATTAGTTAAGCACACCATTTGCAGAACAGATTTTGATAAAAATAAATTAATTAATTAAAGTCGCACATCTGAACAGAGAGATGGAATCACAAGACAAAAGTAGCTGCTTTCCAACTTTGCCTGCTATCCTCTCTCTGGTTCTTAATTACCCAGCACCTGCAAATACCCCATCCTTTATGACTCCCTCCAGCCACAGCCCCTTTCTCAAATGTCTTCCCACAATACACTTTCATTTAATGTAAGTAGTTATTTTCTGCAAGGGCAAAATACACTCATGTGGTGTTTCACAGAGACTGAAAACACAATAAAAATAAAGTACAGAATCACTTGGGCAAACTATACTCCCATCTCAACCATCCCCATGTCAACTTAACTGTCAAACAACTTAAATACCAATTTAAGAGTTAACCACTCCAGTCTCTTCACATCAGAAATGATGTAACTCTCCTATAAAATAGTGGCTTTGCAATGTTAACCCTTACTTAGCCAGAGTGCTAATTAGAAACACATTATCTGGACACCCATCCCAGTGTTTTTTTCTACCACACTAGGCCGTGGAAGTTTCTTCTTTTTCACATTGTGAGCAAAGTCCTTCAATCATTTCATATGCTAGCTCTTCTCTTTCCTACTCCATCTCTGACTCTTTAATCCCCTCTGCTCCCTGCAATCACAGCTCAAAACTAGTCTTGCACTATATAAGTGACCAGTATCCGTGGAACAGTCTCTTCAGTGACACATTTGTCTCTTACCCAAGATAAATTAACAGGAGCCTAAATGAAAGGTAGCTGATGATCTTTCAGAGGAAAAGAGGAAAGAGATTAAAATGCTCTTCGATTAGACAAAGCTCTCTAACCAATTTATTTTTTCATGGACATAATCAAATATATTTGAAGGAGAAAAACACTGTGTTAAACAGTTAGAGTAATTAAAAGGTTTCTATAGCCCTTGGTATGCTAATGCAAATTGTGGAAGCCCCTGTGAGAGGATCTTTGACTATAAAAACTTTTTTTTTCCATCTTTTCCATCTTTGACTATAAAGACTTTATGCACACATGAGTGCAAGCATGCAACACACACATGCAACGAATTTAGAAATGACTGATGGCTACTGCCAGTGCTCCACAGGACACAGTTTGGGGCATGCTAAGTCAGAGGAAAGAAAGAGGGAGAAAGTCCATTTTCAGCTCATAAGAGAGCTATTTTTTCATAAGAGAGATGGAAAATATTCCAAGAATATATCATCAAAGATTAAGTGTTCTAAAAAGAACTATGGGCATTTATGGATCTTCAAGAATTTGAAGTGTTTCTACACTGAAGATGAGAGAAATGATGGGAGCTAAAGGCAAGGAGAGGTTGGAAAGATAAAGGGAGATTACGGGATATGTTAGGAAAATAGCCAGAAGTTCAGTTCTCAAAAGGAGTTCCCATTTATGGATGGCTCAGGTCTCCTCTTCCCCAAGGCATATGGCAGAACCTAGTGGCATTTTTGGTTGTCATGCTGGAGATAAGGATGGCCATGTTTTTGGCTCCCAGTGGGAAAAGCACTGGGAAGCTGCCACACATCCTATAGTACACAGAACCGCTGCTATTACTTGCCATCACCACAAAAACTTACCTCACCCAGAATGTCACCAATGCCACCATTAAGACATCTTGTTCTAGAGCACAATGTGTTTGGTGTGTATACTAGCCTCACAAGTACGGGTAAGGTTATATGAAATGGTTATTTATTTATTTTTAAATGTTTATTCATTTATTTTGAAAGAGAGAGAGTGGGGGGGGGGAGGGACAGAGACAGAAGGAGAGAGAGAATCCCAAGCAAGCTCCATGCTCAGTGTGGATCCCAAAACGGGGTTTCCATCCCAGAACCATGAGATCATGACCTGAGCTGAAGTCAAGAGTCTGATGCTCAACAGATTGAACCACCCAGGCGCCCCAAGGTTACATGAAATACTTAGAATTCCAAAATAAAACATGTCTTTCAGTTGGCAAAGGGAAGCAGGAAATTTTTCCTGTAGGCAAGATATTGATAGTTAAGTCTACCTAAGTTACACATGGGTTGAAACAGGGGTAGAAGGAAAAGAGAAAATAACATAGTGGGGATACTGTTAAGGTGAGAGATGGTGATGCAGTTGTAAGTATGAAAAATAACAGTTCATCAACAATCATATTATCCTTATCAAACCATAAGCAATATTTGGGTATATAGCTTCCCAGAATTGTAAAAATAACATATGATAATATGTCACTTCATAGTATCATATTATAGTGTTTATGATGAATTTAATATGCAAGGAATTTGCTACTTGTACTTATTTCTAAATCTATAACAAATACTTGTATAGCTAACTAAAAATTAATATATATGTAAGAGCTTATATATATCAGGATATATATATACACATATAATACATATATATGTACACTCATGCACATATATGTACACTCAAGATACTCACTCTACAAGAATATTATATGCTTAAGCAGTTGATTTCACTCAGTAGATCAGCATAAGAGGTTCCCATAGTTCAGAAGGGGCCTTCATAGATCTTTTTGACTGTCAATTGGCTTGTGGTTTCTCCACTCTTGGGAGTATAACTGTGTCCTTGATTTGGCCAGAAAAAGAACTGCATGATAGCATCCTGCCCACAAGATGGCAGTGGCCAGACAGTGTTTTGATGATAGAGGTTCTTGGGCTTAGGTTTAAAAAAAAAAAAACAAAAAAAAAACAAAACTTGTTTGGTAATTCAATTTGTGTCTGTCTATCAGAAGAGGATAAGGGGATTTCAGAGGCAGACAGCAAGGGGAAAGAGCATTAGTGGAACAATTTCTTTATAAGAAACTAAAACAGAGCTGTTTCTCTGCATGCCACAAACCTGCCCCTCTTTTTCTCAAAGTGAAAATATTTTCACAGAATTGACACAGTACATTTAATCGCTGTATGTCCCTTAGCAAAGCCTTGTCCTTACAGGGCAATCCCCATCGCTCTCTATTCTCATGTATAACTATTTGAAAGTGGTATTTTTATTTTGTGTTTTGTTTTCTACTTTGCTGGAAAGAATGTTCCATTTTTTTTTTTAATTACATACACTGTATGCATTGCTTTGCTCCAAACCTATCAATAATTGTATTCTCTATGATAACAAGTCAGTGGTGATGACTATTTGATTTGGCCAACATGTGGATAAGTATTGACATCAAAATTCTCTTCTTTTATTTGAGCCATATGACATCTCACATTTTCAGTAATTTTCATGCCTTTGCCTGTGTGTTGGCCATCCATAGTACCATCCTCATTTAGCCTGAAAGGAATCCAAAACTGCTTCCTGTCCTTACTTTCCTCAAATGTGTTAACAGATTGTTTTGCTATTAGCTAAAGTTATCAAAATAGCTGTTAAACATGAGTAGCACGTGATAAAATATAAAATGTTTTTATAGAATAGAAAAATACATGAAAAGAGAAGACAATCATTCTGGTAGAGTGGTCACCATAAATAAAGGAACAAACCAATGTTAAAAAATTCAGAACTATTTAAAGTTCATAATGGATATAAATAAAACTCTACGTGGGCATTACTGAATGTCTGCAAGCGTGGAATTTTATATAGAAACTCTATTGCTGTCCCAAAACCTTTCTCAGGACAAATTACTTTGTGGGAAATAAAGTATTATTTTGTTTGCTCTTGTGTTTTATAAAGACATTTTGGGTTTCCTGTTTTGAGTTAGGGTGTTTTTATTCCATTAGTAAGCCTTTCTCTCTTTCTTTCTTTCTTTCTTTCTTTCTTTCTTTCTTTCTTTCTTTTCTTTTCTTTTCTCTTTCTTTCTTTCTTTCTTTCCTTCCTTCCTTCCTTCCTTCCTCTCCTTCTCTTTCTCTTTCTCTTTCTCTTTCTCTTTCTCTTTCTCTTTCTCTTTCTCATTCTCTTTCTGCCCCCTGCCTTCTCTATGTATGTATTTAAACAAGATAGGGCAATGGAGCAGCTCAAGCCTCTGGGACAGCATGAACAAAGTCTTTAAAACTGTGTGTAGCTTTGCTTTGTTTTCCCACAAAATGAAATAATAGTAAGTGTTTGGAGCTACGAAGGAAGAAAGAATATAAATTGAGATTGGAGGAACAGATCAGAAAAGATCACTAGCTTTTGAAAATAACAGAGGACACTGTTGTATCTTAATATATAATATATATATTATACACATTGTATATATGTATATTACATAAAGTCTGGAGCCCTTTCTTGGGAATCTAGAAGAAGACTAAAATATAGCTTCATACATTGTCCTCAAGTACTAACATGGAATAGCTAAGCAAATAAATAGATATGTACATACATACATACATCTTTAATAAATAATAATAGAGACACACGAATTTGAAAGCACAGTGGTATAAAACCTGTTGTTATGCATTTAAGTGCATACCAAAATGCAGGTAAGTTCAAGAATCTCTGCTCCAAACGAGAGGCCAGTACCTTGCTAAATGTGAGATTACCCCTTCCTCAAAATGAGCTCAGGCTGTATGTGCCTCAGAGGAATGTTTATTTAAATAAGCTTAATAATTAGAGAAACTGGCAAGCATACAGTTCAATGTGGTGGGAAGTTTGAAAGGAAACAGATATGAGGTGACACATCTACCACTGTAAGTGGGATCAGGCCCCCACTGCCCTTGTCCACCATGCTCCCTGAATTCTGAGACAACGTCAGTCCTGTACCTCCAGCCAAAGCCTGCAAACTATCTGAGCACTGTCCACAGGGCAGACTGGCTTCCAGGGAAGTAAGGGGAGCAGAGGGCTGGGGGGAGGATTTAGGGAGTCTGATGTTTTCTTGGAGAGTAGTTGGGGGAGAGTGGAGACTTTCAGGGGGAAGATGTACATATATCTTCTGGAAATTAACAAGAAATATTTCAATAATTATTTGTGCATGAGGGAGATAGCCTTGGAGTCTGAACAACTAGAAAAAGCAAAAAACAGAGAAGAGAAAGGGGACAGAGAGGGGGGAAAGACAAAACCGGCACAAAGAAAAGTAAAGACAACCCACGGATAGTTAGAAATGGTCAATGTTGTAAACTGATTGGCTGTAGCCACGAGCAAGGAAGTCTGGCCATCTGCCTTGAAAAGGCTGGCTAGCGCTCTTCAAGTGGATAAATTTCATTATTTATGCATTCTCCAAAAAGCTTCGAGAGCATAACTGTGGTATGTATTTATGTAATACATGCCTCCCAGTGGCTGACACTGCCTTCCCTTAATACCTTCATGTTATTTAAGCCACCATGTTCTTTCAAGATTTGGTGATCAATTTACTGGAGTCCCTGTTCTCATAAGGACATCTGCGATGGACACTCCTTCTCATGGGGACCTATTTCATTAACTGTCTTCAGCTGAGCCTGCAGAAAATAACCAACCTAACTAGAAATGTGACTTTTCACTTCCTGTGTTTGAATATTCCCTGGTCTTTTTCAAACTCAACTGTAAAGCAATTTTCATATACCCAAATATACCCACCTAGTGGGCTACTTGTGGGAACTCTGGAAGCATAAGGAAATCCGTGGAGTAGACATTCCATACCTCATTTCGTTACAGGTTTCTCAAGATAGAGGCATCCACTTACCCAGGGAATCAAATATAAAGTAGAAGTCACCAACTTTAGTGTAATGTGGTTCATAGCCCAAGTGAGAGCAACAGAAAAGACCAAGGCACAAGATGAGGCCCTGGTGTGCCAGCAGATACAAGAAATAAAGACCAAATCCCGTGCTTTTTCCTATATGTTAAATCACATATTCTCAAAGTATGGAACATTCACCATTGGTATTAAATAAGATGATTTTACGTTGTAAGAGGCCAGGGATTTTTTTTTTTTTTTAATGTGCCCTTTATACCTCTCTGAGTCCATCCACTTACATCAGAAAGGAGGTCTTGGTATCACATGACAGTCTTAAACATTTCCCTGATATGTGCTATCTGTTAAGTTTGGTAAAGAAATAACAAGCTTTAGACTCAAAATCTCAGACAAGCAATGGTATCTACCCAAAATTAGATAACCAAATAATATTATCTTGGTTACATCATGTTTATTTCATTTTTGAATAGGGGTTCAATGTTTATCATTTGTCATAGCAGCATAATTTTTTTTTAAATTGACTCAAGTTAAATACCAGTCAATGTGAGTGAAATATTAAATAATTAACAGTACAGAGCACATGAATCTGGGAAGGTTTCTGAACAACTGAATATTGATTGTAATGCTGGGTCAGTACAGCTGTTCTCTATCCTGACTTTGTACTAGAATCCCAAAGGGAACTTAAAATATACTGTTGTTAGGATACCATCCCAGGTCATTTAAATTAGAATCTCCAGGAAGTGGAGCCTGGCCATTGATTTTTTTTTTTTAAAGCCCTTCAAGTTTTTTGTTGTTGTTGTTGTTGTTTGTTTGTTTTGTTTTGTTTGTTTGTTTGTTTTTAATGTGCAGACAGTTTAAGAAGCACTGGGTTGAAGATGCTAATTCTAAGGAATCAGGAGTATACACTCCCCACCCTAGCACAGACACACAGAGAGCCATAAACAAAGAGATGCCATGGAACAGTCACATAAATGCTTTCACTTAAATAAAAAGCTTTCTTTTTAAAGGAATAACAAAATATAATTTGAAATAAACTATTCTCCCTCACACTGCAGGTTCAAATGCCTGGGCTTCTGAACACATTCTACTGGGACCAAACTAAATTCAGCCATTAGCTCAATTCGTCACCTTGGGCAAGCCACTTGATTTCTCTGTGCACCAATTTCCATTTTTATAAAATAAAGAGAAAAATGGTGTTTGACATGGATGATCCCTAAAGACGCTTCCAGCTTCAAATCTTTATGGTTCTTTACTTTAAATGGAAATGACCAGACAATTAGTGTTCCCTCCTTGGTTCTGCATTAACGATGTTAATTAAAGATAGAATCATAGATGTGGTGTATGAGGTTTTACATTTCTATGTAGATAGATTTTGAAAACTAATTTTTTCCTCTCCCTGAGCTGACAGTTCAGCCAGCAAGCAACCTTTTAAAAGCCTTACTCAGAGCAAGGAAACCAGCTTGAGTATGCACACAGAAGACATGTTTGACCTAGTAATGAGGATTGTGTAAAATCACATTGATTTTCTTTTTTGACCTCCCTTTCCATTTAACCATTTGTCAATACTGGTGAAAGAAAGCTGTAGCATGTAATTTTTCAGCAACTGGAGAAAATACAACTTTTCTAGGAGAAGGAAGTTGGAATACAATTTTGACATGAGCTCAGAGCTGTAAGTAGAGTGACTGTTTCTGAGTTTTATGCTGAATATAAGTATGTGGTCTCAGATAAGTGTTCTGCATTCAGGTCTTCTTGAGTGTTTCACTGGAGCTACTATCCTTCTGTCTCTAGGACCTGCCTAAACTCCCTTCTCTTTTTCCCTCTTACCTAACTTCCAAATGTTTTTTCCAGACAGTTTAGGGTTTATGTTTGCTGTAACAGTTCCAAAAAATCTTCATCCTTTGACAGGATTAAGGACCCTATCATCAGTGCATAGCAACACATACCTAACAATACCCTAGCACCTATACCACTGTCTCATGATTATTGGGTTTATTTTCCTCACTCGTGAGACTGTAAGGTCTTCAAGATCATGGGCATGTTGTTATTCACTTTCTGTCTTCAGGGACTGACACATAGTAGAGGTTTGGGAAATGGTAAAAAACACTTAGTGCTTACAACCTATCCCTTACAGATGAAAATATCCTCAAACATCCTGAGCTCAAAAAATATTTTATTTATAAAGTTGAAAGAATATGCTTACACGATAATCACCTTATGATTTCTTTTCAAGTCCATACTCGGTTCCTGAAGGTGAGATTTGAGATTTGCTTTCCCTAAGCCCAGAATGGGAAGCAATGGCCAAAAGCTGGCATATTATGGACCAACACAGATCAACTGGCTGTGCCTAGTTAGAGTACTGAATTGAAGGGGATTTTGAAAGTATATTAATGCTTACTTGAGTTTCTTGATCATTAGCAATATTCACCAGGTCACTGTTAAGAAGATAGCCAATAAACAGGCTTTACATTTGTAAGAATTGACTGAATTAATGAAAAATAAACAAGATTTAGATAGCTGAGATGTATGAATAGTAGCTTGGGCAAGCATGTCAGAAGTAGACCAGCTACATATAACTTACCACTTGGGCCAACTATGATTTATGTACAGCAATGTTCCGCTATTTGAACGAATTTTTCCAAAATCTATTTTACCATTATATGATGTGATGTGATGTGATGTGATGTGATGTGATGTGATGTGTGTTCCAGTTGAGGGTTAGAAGACAAGGCAAAGTATGACCTAGACAGATGACATGCTTGCAGTATGGCATGACCTCTTAGAAAGCTAATACAATATTTTGATATAAACACAAATGTCAGCTACAGTCTCCTTTTCTACTTATGGGTCAGTAAACTCCATATTAAGATTCTCAGTGATATGGTAATTATATCTTTGCCTATCTGTCTCTTCTTTGGAGTAGGAGCTGTTCAAGAGCAGAAACCATAGACCAATTCATCTTTGTCTCTTTATTATACATACAGACTATATAATACATATGTGTTTGTGAGTATGTATGTGTGTGTTAAATTAGGCATGTACATTATGATTTCCTGAATCCATGAAAGTGAATATGGAATATTATTTAAATCCCTATAACATAAGAAAGTCTCTCTGTTACATATTTACTCTTAGATGGAACTCAAGTGATGAATGTATTTCAGAGTTTTGCAGATGATCTTTTCAATTTGAACTGAACTTATTCTAATCCTCCATAATTTTTCTCAGTTGTGATATTGACCTACTTTAGGCTAAAACAGTGTGCAGGGCAGAAAAGCCTGATTTGGCTGCATTTAGGAATGGAAAATGAAGGAAGTACAGAATGCATTGCAAACTCTGTTTTTCAAAAATATATATCAATAAAGAGTAGATATAAAAGAAATATTATACTCCCCCAGCACATACAAGCATATATTACATACAGATGATAGATCAATAAATGGATTTTTTTTTAAACAGGAAGACTCTCCTCCTCCCCTGCCTCCCTATAGAAAGTATCTCCAACCTCACCTTGGTAGATACATAATGGAAAGATTCACTAATTCTAAGTATATAGCTCAAATGGTGCTTGGAGACTGACTGGATACACCCATGTGCCTAGCACGCAGACCAAGAAAGAAAACATAATAAATAATCCTTTCTGTTTATTAAACTTCAGCATTACCACTATCCTCAGTTCTAACACTATACAATTTACCTTTTTATGTATTTCATATAGTAGAATTATATAGTATTGCTCATTTGCACCCAAGGTCTTTAATTTAGAATTATATTTGTAAAATTTATCCATTTTGTTGCATGAGTATAATGGATACAGTGATACCACCCTCATCTAGAAAACCCCCTAAGAGCAAAAAACTTATTACTCCAACTCCTGGGAATGATGCCAGCAGACAGCCTTCAGCCATCAGCTCCCTTTTATAATTGATTTAACTGAAGAAAGGAATCTCACCTAAGGACTTGGGAACTCTCCAAGGTGGCCAATATCCAATGACTGATCCTTGTAGGGGTACATAAGGTTAGCACTCTAGACCTAATTTCAGAGATCTCTGATGGACCATTCTTTCTTTAAAACTCTTTGCAGTGTTGGTCAAAGAATTTGTTGAGACTGGCTCAAAGCTTGAGTTTCCTTCTCTCCAACTGTGCTTTTTCCTTTTCCTTTCCTCCAGGGCTAATACAAGCAGAACCTTTAGTACCAATCTATAAATATGGAATTGTCTTTTGTTCATCCTCATTGCTCTAGAGTATCCACTGTGTGCCTAAAATATGATTTATGTGTTTATTCTACTGTTGATAGGTATATGAGTAAGTTTCCAATTTGATAACTATAAATAGTGCTACTGTGAACATTCTGTTATATATGTTTAGGTAAACATATTCATGATATTTTTAGAAATGGCATTGCTGGGCTTTTGAATATGTATATTTCCAGTTATTTAATAGCTCTATATTAAATACTAGTATTATACTTTTAAATGATAGACTTCTCTCTACCCAAAAGAATAAGGAAGACAACTTTTAAAGTGGATATGAGTTGTATCAGGTTGAAAAATTTGTATCTCTCTCTCTCTCTCTCTCTCTCTCTCTCTATATATATATATATATATATATATATACACATATATATATGCACTTACTATATAATACATATAATACATATATAATTTATATACTTTTATATACCTATTATATGTTTATATTTTGTATATATGCTTTTTTTTAGAAAAAAGGAAAGGCTTTCTTAATATACTTGACAGAATATATATCCAGAGTGCAGGATGGGAAGGAAGGAATGTCTTTTAATTTGGAGATAAAAATGAATACCAGTTAGGGGAGAATGGGGTTAAAAAGACACATGTAGATGTGTAGAGCTAAATTTTAGAGTATATCCAAAAATTGGATCTATCTCTTGAAACCTATGAGGAAAAGGACCTGAAAGAAGGAAAATATAAAGGATGTTGAGTACCTAGGAACTTCTCTGACTTCAGGATATCTTAAGCCATGGTGACATACACGATACTTGACAAAGTGTTAGGAGGAGCATCTTTGCATTATACATAATTCATAATGAGCATCTTGAAGCAGAAGAGTGGTGAAGATATATCCCTGTTATACACTCCATGAAAGGAGCACAGCATATTTACTAGTGCCATTAAACAAACAAACAAAAGGAAATGAAAAAAACTAAATCCCGCAAAAAAATTCTGCAGGGTCATGTCCTACATTATGTTGCTAATTTATAAAAATATATTTCCAGATTTGAAATATCAATTTTGTATCGTAAGTTAAATTGTGTTATACTTTTGTTTCACTATAGGTGTCCTTCAGAATAGAAAAAAAAAGTAAAATTGTTCCTATCATTAAAATACCAGGTGCAGTTTTCTAAGAATTAATTAAGATTAGTCTATACAATTACTTTTCTAAATGTCATGTGATTTTCCTCATATGTGGAATTTAAGAAACAGAACAGATGAACATATGGAAAGGGAAGAAAAAATAAGATAAAAACAGAGAGAAGCAACACATAAGAGACTCTTGAATACAGAGACAAACTGAGGAGGGTTACTAGAGGGGAGCTGGGTGAGGGGATGGGCTAAAGGGGTGATGGACATTAAGGAGGGCACTTGTGATGAGCACTGGGTGTTATATGTAAGTGATGAACCCCTAGATTCTACTCCTGAAACCGTTATTATACTACATATTAACTAGATGGATTTAAATAAAATTGTAAAAAATAAATAAATAAAATTTTTAAAAAATTCTATGTAGATTAACTTGCTCTACCAAAGATATGACTTGTACCTGCCATAGGGAGTTTAAGTTACTTCATAGTAACTTAATTGTCAGAGTCCACTTGGTTTACATTCTTCTGTGCTCTCCTAGAGATCCTTGTTTGTTTGATTTTAATGCTTAAAAAAAAGAGAACAGACATCTCATCCTTTTAAAATAAGAATGGAGCCCTAAAGGAAAAATAATCATTAAAAAAATAATTTAAAAAATCATTAAAAAATCAAAAAAATAATAATCAAAAAAATAATCAATAAAAAAAAATCCAAAAAAATAACACTGGCAATTCTGTTATTTCAAAAAAAAATTTTGTTATGTATTTTTTTTAATTTTTTAATGTTTATTTTTGAGAGACAGAGAGAGGGAGATAAAGCATGAGTGGGGAGGGGTAGAGAAAGAGGGAGACAAAGAATCTGAAACAGGTTCCAGTCTCAGAGCTGTCAGCACAGAGCTGATGTGGGGCTAAAAGCCAGAAACCGTGAGATCATGACCTGAGCCAAAGTTGGACGCTTAACCAACGGAGCCACTCAGACACCTCAAATGTTGCATGTATTTTTAAGGTAAAAGGGTTCTATTTTCTTTCTACTTTGATTTTCCATCATAAATGTTAGAAGAATCAACCAGGACTCATAAGTGTCATCTAGACAGCCAGTATATGGAGGAATTCAGAAGGCACACTAGAAAACAGAAGAGATTCCCCTTATCTATCCCTTAAAAAGAACCTCTGGATTTATTTTAATGATGGAAAACAATACATTGTTAAGTATTCACCCTCTTCTGTCTGCCCTTATAGAGTATGACTCTTTTGAATACAGTCTATGCTAGATAACATTTGAGTATTTATGAAGATATATTTTTAGATATCTCAATAGAGTATAAATTCCTAATTCCATCAGGGGTGAATTGTGCCCTCCAAAAGGTATTATGTTGACATCTTAACCCCCAGGAACTCATATTGTGACCTTAACACAGAGTCTTTATAGAGGTAATTAAGTTGAAATGAGACTATTAGGATGAGCCCTAATCTAATATGACTGGCTTCCTTATTAAATGGGGTAATTTGGAGATAGACGTTGATACAAGGAGAATGTCATATGACCACAAAGACAAGCCAAAGAGAAGTCCTGGAACAGAAACTTTCTTCACAGCCCACCAAAGGAATCAACCCTACCAACACTTTGATTTCAAGCTTCCATCTTCAAACTGTGAGACACTAGATTTCTGTTGTACCCAATGTGTGGTACTTTGTCATGGTAGCTCTGGTGAACTAATACACTATCTTATTCAAAAATTTTGCCCCTCAGTCACAGATAGTAATAGACAGTTTCTATTTGTTTATTAAATGAATAAGTGAATATAAATAAGCACACAAGTGAATGGGCTAATTTTTAAAAACATGCATCATAAGGTTGATACATACGGAGAATTAGAAAGCTTGAAATGTTGGAAAGAATTTCTAAGAAAACATTAACGTTTGGTGTTTTACTGAAATGAATGTATTTTATAAAAGAGGAGGGGAGATAATATTTGTTGACTTTACAATACATTCTGTGTAACATTCTCAGCTCTATAGATATATTTTTCAATTAATTTTAATGTCAACCACTCAAAGAAGGTATTATTCCCCTCTTACAGAACATATACTAAAATTTAGAGGTAATTTAAAATGTCACCAAGATCAAGTAAATTAAAGACTCTGCACTGAATGACTAAAACAAAATAAATCAGAAGTCTGGTCTAGCCCCAAATCTTTTTTTTTTCTATCTTTCCAACTTTCTTAGAGTATAGGAGAACACATTTAATCATAAAGATGGTTAAAATATAATTGGAATTTTAAAATGACAACAGTGCAAATCTCATAGAAAGCCTCCAACAGAAAATGGATAGTTCGCTTTCTCTCTTTTTTTTAATGATTATTTATTATTGAGAGACAGAGAGACACAGAACATGAGCAGGGGAGGGGTAGAGAGAGGGGGAGACACAGAATCTGAAGCAGGTGCTAGGCTCTGTCCTGTCAGCACAGAGCCCGATGTGGGGCTCCAACTCACCAACCATGAGATCATGACCTGAGCCGAAGTTGGTCGCTTAACCAACTGAGCCACCCAGGTGCCCCTGGACAGTTTGCTTTCAACATTTAAAATGTAAATAAAGGGAGAAATAAAACAGATGTTGATGATGAACATGCCATATTCTGTTGACCACTTTTGGCCATTTTGTTACGAAGAATCAGTGCTAGCTGTTTTTGAAAGTTCAACAGAACACAAAAATGTCATTCTCATTTCTTCATGATGGCTATAATAATCTCTTCAACTTTAAAAAAAATATTTTCAAGTAAAAGCTTACAGTTGAAGCAAAAGAGTATCATGCTTGGTTTTAGAGGACCAGATTTCATATTCTGGTTCTAACATTTAACACCATCATGATTCTGATGATTTGCTTGACTGTTTCCTCATTTAATAAAATGTAAATGGAAGAGTCTTACTTGCCTAAAAATATCTATTGACTCTATTTGAAAACATTGGAAAATATAATTGACTTCAAAACACCTTGTGTAAAGGAGGAATTAAGATTTTGGAAACAGTGGATACCAAGGTATTCCAGTTGCATAACATGTAATGGAAACGTTGTTCGCTCCCCAGTTTGCTAAAATTCCCTTGAAAAGTTTTGGCTACTGGATCAGGAAAATAGATAAGAGCTAAGTACATTTTGGGGAACTTGAAAAACTTATTTAGATCTTGGATATGATGTGGGTAAGATGAAGGTCCCAGATATTGAGGCAAATTGGAAAGAAAAGAATGTTCCAATGGCAATACTATCCATTCTTAAAAACATTGTAGGCAAAGGCATCCTTGAATCTAGGAGGGAAAGACTTTGGGGATCATAAATTCTCTTGCATTAGGGGAAATATATGAAACAATGATGTATAAATAAACTCATTTTTATTGCAATAAGCTAATTTGATAATACCAAAAAGTGAAACACTCTAATGAACTGAGTTCTGAATCTTTTTAATCTTTTAATATGTTGGAAGAGCTACAATCCAAAGGATTAAAAATGGACACGATATTCCACTTAAATGAGGTTACAAAGATACCTCAAAACAATCACATAAAACACTGTGCCAATTATCTTCTGTCACATTCAGAAAAAAAAAAGGTGAATATTAATTTGCCCTTTTTTGCTCCAATCTCATTTAAGTTACTTAGCAATTTAGAAATACCAGGAAGAAAATGAACCATTATTGGCTTTTGTGTTCTTATTTTCTGTGCAGTATTCCCAATAAAAAGTCTAGCTCTGAGTGTCCAATCATTGCATTTATTTGTCCTTTGTGTGCTTGTTTCTTTCCAGACTACTTATTTTGCCTAAGCATTACCTTATTTTGTGATTTACAGATAAGCATACATTTAATGATTTGAAAATAAAAGGATAGAGTGTTCACTGAGTGAAAAAACACATCAGAGAAGACATTTTAATGGAAACAAATAAATGAGTCTGCACAGACCAAGGGAGTGAGGTATGTGTGACCCTTTTCTGAATTGCTTGATAAAGTTAGTAGAGTGAAAATTTGGGGCTTTGTTTTGTTTGTTTACTATAAAATTCTATTTCATAGGGGAACACTTTTGCACTATATGTAGGAATGCAAACTGGTGCAGCCACTCTGAAGAACTATATGGATGTCCCTCAAAAAATCGAAAATAGGGCTACCGTACCAGCAATTGCACTACTAGGTAGTTATCCAAAGGATACAAAAACGCTGACTCATTTGCACCCCAATATTTGTAGCAGCACTATTAAAAACATCCAAATATGGAAAGCCCAAGTGTCCATTGACTGATGAATGGATGAAGAAGATGTGGAATATATATACAATGGAATACTACTTGGCGATCAAAAACAATGACATCTTGGCATTTGCAACAACGTGGATGGAACCAGAATGTATTATGCTAGGTGAAATAAGTCAATCAGAGAAAGACAAATATATGATTTCACTCTTACGTGGAATTTAAGAAGCACAACAGATGAACATAAGGAAAGGGAATCAAAAATAAGATAAAAACAGAGAAGGAGGCAAACAGTAAGAGACTCTTATATACAGACACCAAACTGAGGGTTGCTGGAGGGGAGCTGGGTGGAGGGATGGCTAAATGGGTGATGGGCATTAAGGAGGACACTTGTTGGGATGAGCACTGGGTGTTATATGTAAGTGATGAATCACTAAATTCTACTCCTGAAACCATTATTACACTATATGTTAACTAACTTGTGTTTAAAAATATAAAAACAGATAAAAAGAAATAAGATGTATGAAAAAACCACACAAAAACAAAATGGCAAAAAATACATAAAATTCTATTTCATTATTATTTTATTATCAGTTTATTGGCAGTGGTGGCAGTGGTAGTGATATTGATGCTTTTTTGAGCTCTTATAAAAGGTGTCAGAGAGAACATCCCTACTAACTATATCATTTGGCATTTGAGGAACTTGCAGCCCAGGAAGGAAAGACTATAAACAATCATCTTAGGTAAAAACAAGGCTATGTAGAATTCTGTGCTCTTCCCCAACAGCAGAGAAAACATTTCAGTCCACCACAATTGCCACTGGTGATTGATTGGTAGTGGCTGAATGGCACGCTAGTCCAGAGAAGATTCTGTTATTATCTGGGCAAAGCAGGGAGATGCCATGACATATCATCAATGTCTCCCATTTGTGCAGGAGAGGAGTAAGAGACATATGTACTATATTTCCATTCCAAATGCTACGAGTTTGCATCTCTTTCTGGGGGGAAATACATTTACCCAAAGATTTTTAGCTGTTTGGCTAAATTATCTTCAACTAAGTTGTACATCTTCTTTTCTGATGTGTACAGGCTGATAAAGCATTGGTTAAATCAGCTGATTATATTAATGTAAAATAAAATTTATAGAATTTTGCTCTAAGCTAAAACTCAATATTAAGGGTTATTTGCTATTTGCTGTCTAGATTACAAATGCAGTAAAATAAAGAATTTCCAAACTTTGAGAGTTTGGATTTTAGCTATTTCAACTTATAATGAAATATTATATCTCTCATGGCTACCCCATCACTTCTAATGGCTATTCCAT
The DNA here is from genome assembly GCF_022837055.1 of Prionailurus viverrinus. Classification (NCBI taxonomy): domain Eukaryota; kingdom Metazoa; phylum Chordata; class Mammalia; order Carnivora; family Felidae; genus Prionailurus; species Prionailurus viverrinus. The sequence continues at coordinate 23,317,057 of NC_062575.1, read as the reverse complement.
TCAGAAGGGTTAAGGCAGGGACATTTTTGTCTATAACAGACATAGTAAAGAAATATCAAAATTCTGCTGGGGAGCTAGACTCAGTATCTCTGACGTCCCTTTCAATTATAAGTGAGTTAAGTTCTGTGAGTTAAGCATATCTATCTGGGTGAAGACACATTATTTGCATGCTACTGGATTCTTAGGCAATGATTTCTCTCTAGATAAGTCATCTTTACATGCTAAGGATTTATAAAATTTAATACTTTACATTTCATGTAATTCCATATATGTTGTAGGTGTCCCATATCAAAACAACTGATCCAATCCTTCTTTAAATAACTAATTCCTAAGTGCCTATTATAGTAATAGGTGCCCAATGGAATGCAATGATAAAGAAAAGCAGATACTATCTTTGCTTTCACGGAGCTCACAGTCTATAGATTTAGAAAGGCATTCACGGCCAAAAAGAATAGATATACATATAATGAATGCTGTTGGCACCCCACTTAGATCATCTTTACCAGCTGGTAATCATTCCTCCTCCCTCTTTACGCTTTGATTGTTTGTTGACAGCTACATAGAGGTGCCCTCTCACAGCATCGCTAGTGGCCATACTCGAGCCAATTAGCTCAGGATTCTAGTATAATACCTCTCTGGCATACCTTGGTTAACAACTAAGGCTGATTGAAATGGTGTTACAAAAAGGCTGCCTCTTGCGATAAGGTAGAATTAACTCTGTGGTAGAATTTGTACTCCAGACCTTCAGAAGACATTTATATTTGTCTATAGCTGGCTCTATATTTTGTTATTTCTTTTCCTTCATTCTCCTTTTATATCCTAACCTCCTCACTCTTATTGTATCCTAGATATGTACTTGAGCAAAACAACATACCTGCCTCAGACTTTCCTTCTAGGGAATGGCACCTATGATAATATCTAATTGAAATTTTGATAATTCATGAAGTATATACAGGCATTCCTTTCAGAATATATCAGAGGTGGAGTCTGACCTGTAAAGTGCCAAGGAAGGCTCTCTTTAGGAATTGAAAATGTATCTGAGGGGTGCTGGGGTGGCTCAGTCAGTTAAATATCTGACACTTGATTTTGGCTCAGGGCATGGTCTCATCGTGTGTGAGATCAAACTTTGCATCTCGTTCTGTGTTGACATCACAGAGCCTGCTTGGGATTCTCTTTCTTCCTCTCTCTCTGTGCTTCCCCCGTGCTTGCACTTTCTCTCAAAATAAATAAAAAAGAAAAAGAAAATGTATCTGAAATGTAAAGGATGCTTAGGAACTATTCAGATAATGGGATGGGAAGTTTCCCAGACAGAAATGCCTGCCATTCAATGGAGGGGGAAAAGCATTCTGGAACATCTGGGGAAGAGACAGAGGGCTGGTGAGGTGGAATCACAGGGGATGATAAAATGTGTGGTGAAAGGCAAGAGAAGATGGTAGAGCATATAAGGGCTGGACTCTTCAGGCCATAGTAAAGAGTCTGAATTTTAATTTAAGTGTAATGAGAAGGCATTGAGATTTTAAAGCAGGATAACAGAGTCAGATGGAGTTAAAAGTACATTTAACAGCCTTAGCAACATTTTTCTAGATATGCTTCCTCAACACCAAAAAAAAAGAGAATTAAATTAAATTCAAAGTAAAAAAATAAAATTAAATGAAAATCAAATTGTTTTTAAAAAGAGCAGAGCACCTGAATTGATATTTTTCCAAAGAAGACATACAGATGGCCAATAGACACATGGGAAGATGCTCAACATCACTCATCATCAGAGAAATACAAATCAAAACCACCATGAGATATCATGTCAGAAAAGTTTTGTACTTGTCAGAATAGTTAGAATAAAAAGGATAAGAAATAACAAGTGCCGATGAGGATGTGGAGAAAAGGGAACCACCATGCACTGTTGGAGAGAATATAAATTAGTGCAGCCACTATGGAAAACAGTATGGAGATTCCTTAAAAAATTAAAAATAGAATTATCATGTGATCTTGTATTCGATTACTGGGAATTTGCCCAAAGAAAATACAAACACTAATTTGAAAATGTATCTGCACCTCTATGTTTACTGCAGCATTATTTACAATAGCCAAGATAGGGAAGCAACTCAAGTGACTATCAATAGGAATGGATAAAGAAGATGTAAGATAGATAGATGGATAGATAGATAGATAGATAGATAGATAGATAGATAGATAGACAGATAGGTCACACACACACACACACATAATGTAATATTGCCAGCTATAAAAAAAAATTAGATCTTGCCATTTGTGACAACATGGAAGGATCTAGAGGGTATTATGCTAAGTGAAATAAGTCAGATAAAGACAAATATCATATGATTTTATTTATGCGTAAAATATAAAAAGAAAACAACAACAACAACAAATACAACCACCCAAGCAAACAAAAATGAACAAGCAAACAAAAATGAACAAACAAAGCAGAAACAGACCCATAGATAAAGAGAACAAACTGCTAGGTGCCAGAGGAGAGAGTAATGGGGAGACGGGCAAAAGGACTGAAGGGGAGTATGAGGAACAGGCTTCTAGTTATGGAATGAGTAAGTCACGAGAATGAAAGGTATAGCATAAGGAACATAGTGAATAATATGGTAATCGCACTCATTGTTTGGTAATGGACGGTAACCATGCTTATGGTAAACATAGCATTAACATATACTCTTGTTGATTCACTATGTTGTGAACCTGAAACTATAACACTGTGTGTCAACTATACTTCATTTTTGTTAAGTACATTTATCAAGGAAGGCCGAAATATACAAAACTTACATATCTCTCCCTGGTTACTCTTTGATTTACCTTAGTCCGTTTTCCCATCAGATAGTCAACAGACCTAACATTCAATCTAGTACGACCATATGTTCTTTAGGCCTACTTATTCATAGGAGTGATATTTCTTTCTACGCTTCTTCTATTCTACCTTTCTCCCAGCAAACTCACACATATTGCCTAATAACTCCCTTCTATATTTATTCTCCAGAATAGACATTAAACATTCTTCAAAAAACTTGTTTTGGAATATTCTTGTTTCCAAGAAGTGTATAACAATTCAAAGAAATGAAACTTGCTCATGAATTCTTGAGCAAATGACTGGAGAAAAACAATGTGAAGATAAAAGTTTCATTAAGATATAGGTCATTTCACTATGACACAAATGGAATCTGGAAATTATCATAGATTATCTTAGTCATTATTAGATAAATTGATGACTAATGCAGGGGACACTGTCACATTTTTTCATTATTTTCTTATTAACTGCACATCTGTAAATGAAGATCTATAAAAAGGAAAAGTCAGGAAGTCAATCACTGAGTGATATTTAAAATGACTAATGCTGTAGTGGAAGTAATTTTCTAGTGTTGGATACAAGCTCAAAGCATGCTCATGGTTTAAAGAAAGTTTTATAATGTAGATGCATCCATAGTTAAATAGCACACCAGACTAGCTTGGGATGATGTGTACCCCAAGAGAAGATCCAAAATGACCTACAGACTTGTCCGTTGGCCAAAGAGTTATACAATAAATCATAACATTGATTATCTAGCTTTTATTAAGGCCTACTCTAGGGATAAGTGTTTTAAAATTTTTTTTTCAACGTTTTTTATTTATTTTTGGGACAGAGAGAGACAGCGCATGAACGGGGGAGGGGCAGAAAGAGAGGGAGACACAGAATCGGAAACAGGCTCCAGGCTCTGAGCCATCAGCCCAGAGCCTGACGCGGGGCTCGAACTCCCGGACCGCGAGATCGTGACCTGGCTGAAGTCGGACGCTTAACCGACGGCGCCACCCAGGCGCCCCTCTAGGGATAAGTGTTTTTTATTTGTTTGTTTTGTTTTTTGTTTTTTGTTTTTTGTTTTTTTGCTAGATCCTGGGGTTGCAAATATGAGTTACTTGCTCCAGTAACTCACAGCCTAATAATAATTATGTCTGCACAAAATCTGCTGAATATATTAGAGGACGTTCGTTGTTAAAAGGGAGATGCTCTTACTTCTAAGATATAATGAATTTAAAGCTTTGTTGTTGTTAAAATACTTAGGTATCAGATCATACTTGGAAAATGCCACCCTCTATTACATCCAGAATTATTACCATGGATATAATATCACCTTACTGACATTATAGTACAGAAACTATGGTTCACAGAGATTTAAAAAAAATAAACAAAAACTTAGATATATTCCACTTCAACTCCCCATAGGGAGGTGGCATATAATTATTGTTAAATTATTCTTATCAACAGTAACCATCATAATTATATGCCATAAATATATATAACAAAATCTCTATCTATCTTACATAGATAGATCTATTATCTGCATTACTCTAGCTAAATATATCTATTCATAGATCCAATCATTCATATGCCATTGTGTGTATGATACACACACCCAAGGATATTTGTATCTTTCTCACCTAATGAACATCATGGAAATCTGTCCATGCAATTAAGAAAATACTTCGTAACTATCATATTTAATTAACTGTGTTATCTACTAATAACCATAATTATTTATTTTACCACTTTCCTGAGACTGAAATGTTTGTTATTATTTTTTAATGGAAATAATGCACCAAAATATACTTTTATGTACTTAAAAGATTTCTATATTAAAAATCGTTATTGAGACAAAATGTAGGGCTGCTTTAAGATACTTGTTATCTTGCCAACTGACTTTTTAAAAAAGTAGCACTAATAAGTACTCCCACCAGTACTGATCAGTTAACATGAATGGCCATACTCAAACATTCATCATGAATGAACATTCATACAATCTTGAAAGAATTGAATAGATAAAATATGGTATTTCATTTTTTATTATATAATGTGTTTTTAAAAGTTGTTTCAACCCCTTATCTCAACAAGTAACCATATTTTAGCTCTCAGGCATTTATCCTTCTAATAATTTTCATTATAATCATACATGGTTTTATTTTGCATTGCTGGTATTGGAATGAGTAAACAAATGGATCTATATTTAGATACACACCAGCACACAACCTTTTAAATTTCTTCATTTGCAAATAAGATCTACATGTCTATCAAGGTTTCAAAAAACCTAAACAAGTCTTTACGTGTTCTTCAGTTGAGGGATGGTGTGTATGTCCCATGTCTTTGAATCTGGGTGAACCGATCACTGCCTCAGCCCATAAATACATCTAGATGAATTCCAAACCTGGCTCATAAAAAGTCATACAGGTTTTACTTTGTTTACTGTAACACTTGCTCCTGGAGATTTAACAAGCTGACAAGTAGGATGTCCAACCACTCTGACACCACCATGACAGAAATAACATACAGGTGAGTACCACCTGAGTCCATCCTTCAGCCATCACAACTCAGGCACCAGATACATGAGTGAAGATGCTGCTAGGGAGGAGATGGACCCACAGTTCCTGTTGTTCTAGCACCCTCAGGGTTGAGTCACTCCCGGTCACGTGAGGCCACTTTGAAGCAGAGAAAAGTTAACCTCTCTGCATCCTTGCCTAATTTCTGACTCATAGGATCGGTGAAGATAACCAAAAGTTTGTTGGAGTCATTTGTTTGTGGAACAAGTTCCTGCTTCCATTTTTGTACTGGGACTTTTAAACAATTGCCAATTCAATGTCATTCTTGGAAGAACTATTCCCATTAATATGCATAATTACCAAATCTTTGACACAACCCCTTAAGTATAAAACCTGCACCAGAGTTCCTCTAATGATATTAAAAAAAAAAAAGATTCTAGAACACTCCATTGCTAGAAGAGACAGATGTAAGGAGGCAGTATCTATGTACTGATCCATTAGCAAATATGTCCTAATAAGTATTGTGCAATCTAATTAGATGCCTTTCCATTTGTAATCCTCTTCCTCAGGGAGGAGTTAATAGGGACTTAATATTTGAAGAGAATCTAGTCACAAAAGACAAAAATGAAAAACCAACAACAATGCAAAATATACACAGGGGAACTGACAAGGGAGTTCTGCCAACTACTTAGAAAACAATGAATTTAGGATTGAGTTCCTGGAACCACCATGCACTCCCATAAATTCAGAATGTTTAAAGAATGGGACTGCAGAGAACGATCATTAATCAAATGACAAAATTGAAGGAGAATAACTTTAAATTTCACTCTAATTCCATATATTCATGAATTCAGTTTTGTGTCCTGGAGTTCACAGGGCGAGCCATATTTAAGACATCGGTTCCCACAAGTATGTAAAGTGCCATTTTGATATAGAAATGGAAACAGAGGGGCCTGGGTGACTCAGTTGTTCTGGATCTTGGCTCACATCGTGATATCACAGTTCGTGGGATCTCTCCCTCTCTCTCTGCACCTCCCCCACTCATGTTCTCTCTCTCTCTCTCTCTCTCAAAATAAATAAACATACTTTAAAAAAAGAAATAGAAACACAGGTGATAATATTTTATAAAGAGATCTTCCAGTTTGGTTCCCTCAGCACTGAGACATTTTGAGCATTAGTTCTATTTCTTATTTTTCTTTGATGTGTGTCATTCTCTGCGTTCACACTGTAAGAAGCCAGAGTGACAGTGATATATCTCATCCTCGGAGGTAATTGCATATCTCTTCTCAGCCAATCTAATATGAGACTTCTGAATCATTTTTTCCCAGTGGTCTATTATAATGATATCAGTAACTGTCGATAACCCATTAGCATATGAGCAGTTGAGTTAAGGCAATAATTACCTATCATTCTCACCCTAACATTGTACGGGGCTAGTGTCTTTATCTGGTGACACTTCCATCTGGAAAAGGTAGAGAGAAAATAAACTGGAATCAGATAATAAACTGAAATCCATTTCTTATTATTTGTGATGCAGCTACATCAAAGAGATTGAATGTGGGGCACCTGGGTGGCTCGGTCGGTTAAGTGACCAACTTTGGCTCAGGTCATGATCTCTTGGATGGTGGGTTTGAGCCCCATGTCGGGGTTCTGTGCTGATACCTCAGAGCCTGGAGCCTGCTTCAGATTCTGTGTCTCCTTCTTTCTCTGCCCCTCCCCTGCTCATGCTCATCTGTCTCTCTCAAAAATAAACATTAAAAAGAGACAGAGACAGAGGGATTTAATGTGAATGGTAAACATTTTAAATTTAAAATGTACTTTGGGGGTGCCTGGGTGGTTCAGTCAGTTAAGCATTTGACTTTGGCTCAGGTCATGATCTTACTGTTTGTGGGTTTAAACCCCACATAAGACTCTCTACTGGCAGCACAGAGCCTGCTTTGTATTCTCTGCCCTCCCCCCACCCCACCCCCGCCCCGCTCCTCCAGCTCTCTGCTCCCTTCCCTGCTTGTGCTATCTCTTTCAAAAGTAAATGAACATTTTTAAAAATTTAAATAAATAAATACAATTTACCTTGTTTTTCAAAAGAACGAGTTTGGTTTAAAAAGTATTAGAGGTTGAGTTTACAACACAGGTAAGTGGCAGACCTCTGCTGAATCTGAACCTCTGACTTCCCACATGGGTCATATGATAAAGTAAACTGTTAGCTGAAGCAAAGATAAAGCTCACAACATGAAGTCTAAATAAATAATTCACATATGTAATATGTATTCCAGCAATTGCACTGTTTTATTATCAAATTTTAATCTTGAATTAACAATAAAGTCTGAGTGACATATTTGGGAGAAATTAAATGCAACTAATAGAGGTGGGACAGATTTAAAGTCCCACCACCACAAGTCTCAGAAAAGTCATTTAATCCTTTTGAAGGGACTCTTTCATATAATAAGAAAACTGATATTATCAACTTCACAGTTACAAATGTCAAATACAAACAGTTGTGAAACTTCTCCCACATAGTCTACAATAAAACTATCAAGTGTGGAAACCACAGTAAAACAGAGGGGATCAGCATTTTATCCTCTACTCTGAGAAATGTTTGAAAATGAATAGAGTGAGAGGTGTTGTCTATTAGCAACAGGACAGTTTTCCCAGGTAGAACTGCATGCAGAAGTTTTGCATTTTTCCATCTAAATTCAAGAGAATATATTAATCCAGTATCTGCATTACTATAGAAGGGATATGGGAAATTGCATCAGAATAAGATGACTTCAGATAATATTAAGTTTGCAAAATTATACATTTACAAGATACACTTTCAGTTTTAAAAAAAACTGAAGTGAAAGATGAACCTAGGTCCCTTTTATGGGCTAGGGACATTTTTATAAGTGGTATCTGCTGGATAGTTGTAGACAACTGGGGAATTGAGCCACTTGGTGAGTTTGCCTGAAAGGAAGAAGACCTCCCTGGGTTAAAGGTTCATGGCAGGGAACAGAAATAGGAAATAGGAAAGAACAGAAGCTTTGGAATCATTCATATCTGGGCAAAGATTCTAGTGGTGTGATTTAATACATGTGTGAAATGGGACAACTAACGGATCATTCTGAACCTGTTTCTTAATAAATTGAGTGTCTAATTTTCATTAGACACAACAGTTCCCATGGATCACTACCCTCTCTGTCCTAACAGTTATTCAAAGGTTCACCCAACAGAAACTCACATTTTAAGGAAACTTATACTTCAGTATAGGTATAAAATTCTGATACTTAAGAAATATAAATTCTCTTTATTGTTCATTACATATGCAATGGTTTACTTTTTATTTATGTTTTTAGTATGTTAAAAAAAGTACTATTAATTTATGAATACAGTTTGGGAAAAATCCAAAGAACATAGGGGAAAAAAAAAGAATAGAAGAGAAATTCTTACTGTCACCTGAGCAAACATTAAAAAGTTCCATGGAGTCTTTCACTGAGCCTGGTTGGCTCAGTTAGTTAAATGTCCAACTTCGGCTCAGGTCATGATCGCAGAGCTCGTGGGTTCGAGCCCCATGTCAGGTTCTGTGCTGACAGCTCAGAGCCTGGAGCCTGCTTCGGATGTTGTGTCTCTATCTCTCTCTGCCCCTCCCCCACTCACGCTGTCTGTCTCTCTTTCTCTCAAAAATAAATAAACATACAGAAAAATTCTAAAAAAAAGTTTCATGGAAATATTTTCTAGGAGAAAAAGTGAATCATATTCCAGTGTGTACACATATATTTTTATTTATCAAAAATATTATATAATGTACACTGTTCTACACCTTGTTGTTTGACATAAAATGCTTAGAAAACTTGCTGTTTGATTAAAATACTTAGAAAAATAACTTTCTTCATCATGACGAAGCATATATATATATATGTGTGTGTGTGTGTGTGTGCATATGTATATATATACATTCATCTTTATTTTTTTTACATTTTTAATTTTTTTAATGTTTATTGTTGAGAGAGAGAGAAAGACACAGAGCGCTAGTGGGGGAGGGGCAGAGAGAGAGAGGGAGACACAGAATCTAAAGCAGGCTCCAGGCTCTGAGCTGTCAGCACAGAGCCGGACACAGGGCTGGAACTCGGTACAGCGAGATCATGACCTTGGCTGAAGTTGGACACTTAACCGACTGATCCACCCAGGCACCTCTCTTTACCTGTCTTTATTAAAAGGACTTCTGTATAAGGGAATGCTGTGAGATGAAAACAAACAAACAAACAAACAAAAACAATGATCTTAATTCAAACCACATCTCAGACACTTGCTTTTCACATGCACTAAAAAGACATCTTATCTCCCGAATCTCAGTTTTCGCACATAAATTTAAAAAGTAGGGAACAAAACCTACTTGCTTTTCTTTTCAAAACAGGCTACAGAGTTGGAGAACATATTTGCCAATCACATATGCAAAGGACTAATATCTAAAATATATAAGACTTGAACAGTATATTAATGTGTAAGAATGAACAGTCAATAAGTAGTCCAATGAGAAAATGGGCAAAATATATAAAAACACATTTCGCTGAAAAGCATATGTATATTGTAAATAATCAAAGGAAAAGATACTGAGCACCATCATCCTTTAGGGAAATGCAGCTCAAAACCACATTGAGAATGGGTTAAAAAATTGACAACCCAAAACGCTGGTGAAGGTGCAGAGAAGGTAGATGACTCACGTGTTGCTGGTGGAATGTAAAACAGAATCCCAATTTGGTAAGTATTTGTAAGTTTCTTTTGAAAAGCAGATATGCAACTACCATATGACCCAAGTTGCACTAATGGGCATTTATCCCAGAAAAAAGAAAACTGTGGTCACACAAAAGCCAATGTATGAATGTTTATAGCAGCTTTATTCATAATAGCCCCAAATTGGAAACAATTTTATGTCTTCCAATTGTTAATGATTAAATAAACTCTGGCTCATCCATACTATAGACCACTAGTCAGCAAAAAGGAATGTACTCTTAATACACACAGAAATCTGGACGATCTCACAGAATTATCCTGAGTGACAAAAAACAATATCAGATTTTATCTACTCTATGATTCCATTTATATGGAATTTTTTAAAAGGCAAAATTATGGAAATAAAGAGCAACGGTTGTTGGAGTTTAATGGAGAGGTGTAGGTGGGCGGAAAGTGGGGGTGGTAGGAAAAGGACAACATAAAGAAACCTTGAGTGATAAATCATTCTGCATCTTCACTCTATCAGTGTCAATATGCTGGTGATGATGCTGTGCTCTACTTCCGCAGTATGTCACCATTGAGCAAAACCAGGTAAAGGCCCTTTGGGATCTTGTGTATTATATTTTGCAACTGCGGGTGATAAAATTATCTGAAAATAAAAAGTTCAATAAAAATTACTACTCGGGGTGCCTGAGTGACTCAATTGGTTAAGCGTCCGACTTTGGCTCCGGTCATGATCTCACCGCTAGTGAGTTCGAGCCTTGCATCATGCTCTGTGCTGACAGATGAGAGCCTGGAGCCTGCTTCGCATTCTGTGCCTCCCTCTCTCTCTGTCCCTCTCCCGGTCACACTCTGTCTCTCCCTCTCCCTCTCAAAAACAAATAAACATTAAAAAATAAAAATAAACTCTTTAACAAACAAAAAATCTATCCTGTCTTTTTTCTCTTCTGACCTTCATAGTGTGATGAGAAATCTGTAGTATTCAAATCATTGTCCTCTTACATATAATGTGTTGGTTTTCTCTCGATGATTTCAAGATTTTTTCTCCTTCTCTTTGGTTTTCATCAATTTTGTCATGGTGCATCTAAGCATGGTTTGCTTTGACTTTGTCACTTTCATGCCAGTTACTCTTGCAGTCACCATCCCCACTATGCGTACACACACACACACACACACACACATAGCACACAATCTCCCTGCTTTTGTGTTTTCCTCAGAATCCTTAGGTATTCTATTTTATTTTAAAATTCTTATTTATTTATTTAGAGAGAAAGAGAGAGAAAGAGAGAGCTGGGGGAGGAGCAGAGAGAGAGAGAGGAGACTGAGAATCCCAAGCAGGCTCCATGCTGCTAGCACAGGGCCCAACTCAGGGCTCCATCTCACAAACCGTGACAACATGACAAGAACCAAAATCAAGTGTCATAGGCTTAATCGACTGAGCCACCCAGGTGCCCCTGATATGTATATTTTGTCTAGTGTTTGTGGTAGCATCAGAACTGTTTTAATGATGAATTGCATATAAATTCTGAACTATAAATTCTGAAGTTTGTCATTTTAATATTTTTATACCTCTAGTCTTGTCACTAGAATATTCTAATTAATCAATATAAGTTATAACTCCATATAATATAAAATTAATATGTATAATTTATGTTATGTCTTATGCTAATACATAAATACATTTATATAAAGCTATATATATATATGGCTGTGAAGCTACGTATAAACTATCTAACTAATCCATCACTCCTGTTCCTGAACCTATAATGTACAAATAAGAGCCTGTCACAAGAATATGTGGAACCGAATTGAATTAGAAACTCATAGTAATCCTTTTTAGTCAATTATGATGCAGTGATAGAAAGGTATTTCAGACTCATTTGTCCTGGGAGATCTTATTTTATTATACTCTACTTTTTGAGACCCTCTCGAAACTAAAGATTCTAATAATCCTTCACCAATCTTTATTAGAATTACAGAGGAGAACTCTATTTGTTGCGTTTGTCTCAGGCATAGGAGTTTCACGGATTTTTTTTAAATTCCCTTGCTGGAAATAAGGAGCATTATCAGATGGTGTTCAGGTAATGCCAAGCGCCCAGAGAACAGTAACATTATGGCCCCACTCAGGGCCTTGAAAGCCCTGCTTTCTATCATTTGTGGCCTCATATTCCCTAGACGCTTTCTGCAGTCTGCTCAGCACAGTGAGCATATCCATGTGGCCTGCTTTCCTCGCACAGGGTGCAGAGGCTGATTTTGCTTATCAGAGAGGAGGAGAACAGATCACAGACAGCCAACTCTCTGCTCAAAGCATAAATGAATCCCCCTAATTGACTGATCAAAATCTGCTATGGCTTCATGTTTTTTTACAGCCTGAAGTGCAGACTTGTTAACATGTCATGGTAGCCCGTTCACGTCCTCACCAGTCCTCACGTCTGAATTCCCCGCTGTTTTTCAGTAACTCTCTATATCTTGCATCATTTCCTATAGGGCCCCAGTCATGCCGTGCTCTTCCTTGCCTCTGTGCCTTTACAGCAGGTTATTCTTTATAATATAAACTTGCTTTACCATTTTCACCATTTCTAAATGATGCTTCTGTATGATCTCTCTGATAATTAATATCACCCATCAGTGTAAACTATATGGCCCTAAGATATTGCTAATATTATTGCATTCCTGTTTACTTTGATAGTTAAATCCAACACAACTTTTCTGTGCAGCTAACACAACCAAGCACTATAATGATTTCTGTAAATATAGTCCCTTCATTTATTTATTCCACAAATATGCACTGAGTGCCTACTATGTGCCAACAAATTTCTAAATTCTGAGGATTTGGTAAAGAAAACAAAGACTTATCATCACAAAGTAAATCTTCTCACAGAGAAATTAATAGCATATAAGCAAGTATAAAATATAATACTAGAAAGTAATACATGCAATGGAGAAATAAAAGGCTAAGTAGGGAGATACTTTTATCTCCTTCATAAAAGCTCACAATTTGATGGGGGAAATAGATTTATAAAAATTAAACTGAAAGAAATATAGTAAGCATCATTGAAAAGAAACTATGGGATGATATATAAAAACAGTTTATAGAACATAGACTAGTTATTAGATGACAGGGTGATGGGTAAGATCCCTGAAGAAGCTGACTAGAGACAAGAGAGGATGGCACTCCAGGCTAGAGGACGACCATTAAAAAAGGGCATAGCTCGGGCACCTGGCTGGTCCTCTCTCTCTCTCCCCCTCAAAGTTAACAACAACAACAACAAAGGTCATAGCATGTGCACAGCAAAGGAAACAATTGACAAAACAAAAAGACAGCCTACCGAATGGGAGAAGGTATTTGTAAAGGATATATCCGATAATGAATTAATATTAAAACTAAAGAGCTTACAGGGGTTCCAGGGTGGCTCAGTGCGTTAAGCATTTGACTCCTGATTTCAGCTTAGGTCATGATCTCATGGTTTGTGAGTTCGAGCCCCACGTTGGGCTCACGCTGACAGTGCAAAGCCTGCTTGGGATTCTCTCTCTCCCTCTTTCTCTCTCTGTCTTTTCCCCACTCATGCTTTCTAACTCTCGAAATAAATAAACTTTTTTTTAAAAAAAGAACTTCTACAACTCAACACCAAAAAACCAAATAATGCAATTAAAAATGGGCACAGAACATGAACAGACATTTCTCCAAAGAAGACATTCAAATGGCCAACAAACACATGAAAAAATGCTCCACGTCACTCATCATCAGGGAAATGCAAATCAAAACCACAATGAGCTATCACCTTATACCGGTCAGAATGAGTAAAACAAAAAATAAGAACAAGCGTTGGTGAGGATGTGGAGGAAAAGGTAGCCTCCTGCATTGCTGGTGGGAATGCAAACTGGTGCAGCCACTGTGGAAGGCAGTATGAAGGTTTCTCAAAAATTAAAAATAGAGTTATCATATAATCCAGTAACTCTGCTATTGGTTATTTATCCAAAGAATATGAAAACATAAATTCAAAACGATGCATGCACTCTTATGTTTATTGCAGAATTATTTACAGTAAAAAAAACATGAAAGCAACCCAAGTGTCCATCGGTGGACAAATAGATATAGAAGATTAATGTGTATATATATTAATATTACTTAGCCATAAGAAAGAATGAAATCTTGCTCTTTGTGACACATGAATGGATCTAGCGAGTATAATGCTAAGTGAAATAAGTCAGTCAGAGAAAGGCAAATACTAAATGATTTTGCTCATATGTGAAATTTAAGAAAGAAAACAAAATAAAAAAGAGACAAACCAAAAAACGGACTCTTAATTATAGCACATTGGTGGTTCCCAGAGGGGAGGTAGATGGGATAATGGGTGAAACAGATGTACGGGATTAAGAGTACACTGACTGTGATGCGCACTGAGTAATGCACAGAATTGTTAAATCACTTTATTCTAGCCTGAAACTAATATAACACCGTACGCTACTTTTACTGGAATTAAAAAAAAATAGGCAAACAAAAGGGGGAAGAAGGTATAGCACTGTCTCCTAGTATAGAATGCAGGACTCTATGCACAACTGTATTAAGAGAACATCATTCATGAGACAAATAAAGCACCTTTGCAAATGTACAATGTGAATATTTTGTGGCACGGTATGGCTTAATTTTCATCATAGTTTTTGTAACCAGCCCTAAAATGAACATCTCAGTTTCTTGTATTTGAAAAATTGCTGCTTTTTTTTTCTCTCTATAAAGCCTCACTTCAAACTGAAGGATATTGATCCTATTTCATTTTTACATGCCACAATCTCACTCAGGAACTTCACCTGGGATTTTCTAGGGCCGTAAGAATTTAACTGAATGTCCATTGCTCTTTGAATGTGCACTACTTACTAAATTTATCTAGATAAGTGGTACATCTCCATCTTTACGTCTTTGAAGCTGGATTGCATATCGTTGTCACTTAGAATGCATAAAATGCACAGTGTTTATTTTTCACTCCAACCTTACGTATCATTATTCAAATTTAACTACTGAGTGGTTAAACAGGCTTAGAAAAAGGCTTAGAAAAAAGAATCACCGTCATGATTATAAGAATAATAGTTTCTGTTTATTGAATAGTGTGCATTACCCACTCTTATGTACTTTATAAATACTATCTCATTAAATGCTTACCACAATCATATTAGCCAAACATCATTATACCTATTTTATACATAAGGATACTGAACATGTAACTTGTCCAGGAGACATAGAGCTAGCAAACAGTGATGTGCAGAGTCAAACCTAAGGCTAAAATGGTTCCAAGGGCCTTTCCTCTTTCACTACAACATGGCACCTTCCTGATGCTGGGGAGAAGAAAAAGATAAGGAACAGGATTGCATCAGTCTTCATACTGTTGCCAGTTTTTGCATCCTTAATAAATAATAACATTAAATCTTCAAAGTCATCAGTAGAATGTGTGGAGAGCTAACTGGCCCACACTGTCATGACTCAATCTCACAGATTTACCATTTTCTTGTAATCTTGTTCTGAGTTTTACTATCATGACCTATTGTCTAGGAAACTGACATTCTCTCTCTCTCTCTCTTTCTCTCAGTTTTTTCTTACTTCTAGCCCTAAATCTTTTGATTCAGAGGGCATACATCTGAGAGATTAAACAATGAAATCAAAATGCATTTGAGGATAGAGGATAACAAAAGACCAATAATGACATAGAGAGCTTTATTCAACTTGTATGCTACCCATAGACAACTTTTAGCCTAGTTTCCATCTGTCCTCCACATGATATATAATTACTTTACCTGTGAAAAAGGCTAAGGGGTTCTCTCTTAGATGAAGTCCAGAAAAAAAAAAGGGAGGGTGAATAATCTATTTATCTACACCACAACCAAAAATATAGCCAGTGGAGTAGCTTGTATTCAGTATAATTTTAACCAAACATGATTTTATCCTTCTATAATTTTCTTTTTTTTCCCCTCAATCCATTTTGTTATATTCATCTATATATTTTTTTTAATAGGAAATCTATTATCAAATTGGTTTCCATACAACATCCAGTGCTCATCTCACCAGGTGCCCTCCTCAATGCCCATCACCCACTTTCCCCTCCTCCCCATCCCCCATCAACCCTCAGTTTATTCTCAGTATTTAAGAGTCTCTTATGGTTTGCCTCCTTCCCTCGCTGTAACTTTTTTTTTCTCCCTTCTCCTCCCCCCTGGTCTTCTGTTGAGTTTCTCAGGATCCACATAAGAGTGAAAACATATGGTATCTGTCTTTCTCTGCCTGACTTATTTCACTTAGCATAACACTCTCCAGTTCCATCCACGTTACTATAAAAGGCCATATTTCATTCTTTCTCATTGCCAAGTAGTATTCCATTGTATATAGAAACCACATCTTCTTTATCCATTCGTCAGATGATGTACATTTAGGCTCTTTCCATCATTTGGCGATTGGTGAAAGGGCTGCTATAAACATTGGGGTCCAAGTGCCCCTATGCATCAGCACTCCCGTATCCCTTGGGTAAATTCTTAGCAGGGCTATTGCTGGGTCATAGGGTAGATCTATTTTTAATTTTTTGAGGAAGCTCCACACTGTTTTCCAGAGCGGCTACACCGGTTTGCATTCCCACCAACAGTACAAGACAGTTCCCGTTTCTCCACATCCTCGCCAGCATCTATAGTCTCCTGATTTGTTCATTTTAGCCATTCTGATCGGCGTGAGGTGGTATCTCAGTGTGGTTTTGATTTGTATTTCCCTGATGAGGAGTAACGTTGAGCATCTTTTCATGTGCCTGTTGACCATCTGGATGTCTTCTTCAGAAAAATGTCCATTCATGTCTTCTTCCCATTTATTCACTGGATTATTTGTTTTTTGGGTGTGGAGTCTTGTGAGTTCTTTATAGATTTTGGATACTAGCCCTTTATCTGAAATGTCATTTGCAAATATCTTTTCCCATTCCATCGGATGCCTTTTAGTTGTGTTGATTGTTTCCTTTGTAGTGCAGAAGTTTTTTATTTTGATGAGGTCCCAATAGTTCATTTTTGGTTTTAATTCCCTTGCCTTTGCAGATGTGTCAAGTAAGAAATTGCTGCGGCTGAGGTCAGAGAGGATTTTTCCTGCTTTCTCCTCTACGGTTTTGATCGTTTCCTGTCTCACATTCAGGTCCTTCATTCATTTTGAGTTTATTTTTGTGAATGGTGTAAGAAAGTGGTCTAGTTTCATTCTTCTGCATGTTGCTGTCCAGTTCTGCCAGCACCATTTGTTAAAGAGACTTCCCTTTTTCCATTGGATATTCTTTCCTGCTTTTTCAAAGATTAGTTGGCCAAACATTCATCTATATCTTATCAGATTTAAATTCAATAAATGTTAATCTACCATTTATCTTGTATCCTTTATTCTATACTTTGTAAGAAAACTATCCTAGATTATAAGATAACTGCAATATTCATTAAAGCAACCAGTATTTTTTTAAGTCTTCTTAAGAGTGTATAATAAATACTTGAATAAAGGAAACGATGAAAGGATAAATAAAGGCAAGAATGCATTGATAACAGCTTAGCAGTCTGGAGTGGGGAGGAAGCCATTGCTGCTGAACTGAAACTCATTCCTGACATGTATGCATGCCATTCAACCACCTGGGTCACTGTTCTGTGCCAGGAGCCAGCCACAGGTGGTGCAGGCTTTCCGTGTAATCTTTCTAAATGCTTTCTCATCTGCCATCGCCTGAGCTTACTCCTGGTGTGAGTGGCCTCACCCTCTGACCATGATGATTTGCTTCCAGACATGCTGTTTTCCTACTTGTCAAGGAGACCAACATTAGTACACTTGCATAAAATGAATAATCAGCACTTTGAGGAGCCATTTTTTGCTCCTAAAATGAGTTTATTACGGGTTTATTTTTCATTGCCTATCAAACAGATGTTGCCTGCTCTCACAGGAATTTTCAGCACTTCGCAGTCACTCTTGCTGGGTGGATTGCCAGATGTTGAGGCACTCTGCAGAGCTGCTCATGAATGCCGGGGAGGTGAGTGGATCTGCCTCAGCAACAGGAAAGGAAATCAAAGAGTTGCTGAGAATGGTGGGACAGGGGGTGGCTCTTGCTTCAAAATGGAAAAATGCAAACAAGTATAGAACAGATGCAGACAAGTTCCAACTGCTGTGGAAGCAGCTTGGTGCAGTAGAAAGAGCATCAGATTTGGAAACAGACCGACCTGGGTTGAAATTCCAAATGTGCCACTTCCAGTCTCTGTGAGTTGAACTCTGTTACTTCTTTATAGATTTTTAACACCCAAATCATGGACTAAGAATGTATGGGCTAAGTATCTGCCTGGTATATATAATATATGTTCAATTAAATATTAGTTGATCCAGTATTTTCTTATCCAATGTTAATCTGAATGATTAGACTAAGCCATTTTTAATCACCAGTAAAATATATCCCAGACATATCTACTCTCTCTCTCTCTATTAATCTATCTACCTATCTCTCTATCAATCTATCCATCCATCCATCTACAAAATTACCTTACTATTTTTAATGGCTACATTTTACAGATCTTCAAAATGAATACTAATGAAATAACATATAAATTACTTCAGTTTTTAATTTGTGTCAACATTGTCACCGTAAACATTTACACACACACACACACACACACACACACACACACTCACACATCTCAGTGCACTGGTCTGATAATTATTTTAGAAGAAATTTCTACAACAGGGTTTGCTGAGTGCAAAGTTTACACATTTACATTTATTTCATATTACCAGATTATTTTTTTTCTAAAAGAGGTATCAGTTTGAATTCTCACCAACAATTCTGAGAACTATTTTTATACAACCTAATAAACACTGGATCTTAATGAAACATTTTACAGTCCCTTTGCATTATTTCGTTAAGTGCAAGAGTGAATTATCTCCCATATATTCATTGGTGAGTTGTCTTCTCTCCTTTGTGAATTAATTGCTACCAGTGTTGTGAGTACAGCATATTTTTCTGCTCAGTTTGATGAAAGGTGAGATAGTTCCAAAACCAAGTTGGAGAGATGACTTTACAACTGTGCCAGAGGAAGTGAGTATTCACCAAAAATCCCTATGAAACTAACATTTCTCCACTTCCCTTCCAACCGCATAGACATAAAGAATTTCTTGTTCTGTTTTATTATTAAAAAATTACACAAACAAGAGTAGGGAAAATATGTTGGTACAATTTAAAGATTAATAAAATCAACACCCTCATATAAAACATTCAGATTAAAAAGATTTTGTGGAAATAATGACAAGAAAAATTATGTAAAAATATATAATTGGGGCACTTTCCAGCTTTACTGAGGTATACCTGACAAGTGAGATTGTATGTATCGAGTATACAATGTAATGATTTGATGTTGAGTGAGAACTAAACTCATTGTATTAGGCCACTAAGGTATGCGACAGCTCAAATTAATCAACTTTATTAAAAACAGAGTCAATGTGAAGCCCTGCTGAAGTAATGACTCAATGATGTAATGAGAGATAATTTTGGCTTAACCAAAATCAGAATGATGGTGTGTATTCATATCTATATCTATATCTATATACCCACACATATATATACGATTATGTGTCACAGTATCACAGTGAACCCACATTTATACACCCTATTTATAGGTATTTTCATGACATTACATAATCTTTTATATCCCCTCAGATTTCCTAGTCACTAAATTATTTATAAATTTAAGAACCTTCCCTACATGCCTGCTGTAAAAGTTCAGCTATTTAAAAAATTATATATATATATATACATATATATGTATGTGTATATATATATATATATATACATCTATATGTATGTGTGTGTGTGTATATATATATATACTTTATAGACAAAACCAAGCAAAAACATGCAAATAAAACAGAAGGACTTTGAAACCACAAAGAACCAGCTTCAAATCCCAAAGCTGTTCTTATGACTTATGTGATCTCTGAGGAGATATTCAACTTTCTCAAGGTCCCCTATGACTTCTCTGTAAATGCAAGTGATATCACCTCTCTGCGCTGTGGAGAACAGGAATGGCTCTGGAAAATCTTTCTAAGAGTTAATTGAGGTATTGGCTGTAAAGCCTAAACACAATGTCCTGCATAATGGCTGGTGTTCAGCACGAGAAGGGCCCCTCCTTCTGCATACCTCATTTCACTATGGTGCCTGTTTTAATTCCACGTGATGTGGGCAATTGATTGTAAAAATTGCAAATTTGTAAATTGTAAAAATTGATTCTTGTTAGGAATCTGTGTATCTATTAAAGATGTTTCTTTGTTCAGACTACAAATACAGAGTTCCCAAATGTGATGATGATGATGGTGATTTTTGAGGTTGCTAATGACATCTAGTCAGGAGACTTGAATTTCAGTTCCAGTTCACACTTACCAGCTGAATGACTTAATCTGTAAAGCCTGTTTAATCTGAAAAATGGGACAATAATAGTTAAAGACAAGATTGTTAGGAGCACCACATGACAGCATGTGTGGCAATGTAACTGGCACACTCAAAATGCCACTTATGCAAATGTATTTCCTTTTAGGGTCCTCTTTATCTTACTACCATTTCTATGTTAAACTTCATTGTAGAGAAACATAAAACCTTCATGTTTTGTCCCCCATATAATTCCTCTTTGTTTTTAACTTATTTTCAATGGTGTATTTCCCCAGAATAGATCATTAGCTTTCCCTGGTTTGCAAATGTCGAACTATCCTCCAAACAGAATTAGTGTTCAATTTTAGGAATTTACTATTAACTTTGAAGGTTTTATTGTATATAATGCTCTTGTGCATACTGTTTTTGATTATAAGTACAATTCATGTTCACTGGAGAATAAAAGTGATTATGCAATATAACAGGTAAAAAATAAAGCCCATAATCTAGTCTCATCATCATGGTTTTGCTTCCAGTATTTATTTGAGATAGAAATACACACAGATGCATACACATATGTCATACTTTCTGAAATACATTGGCATTATTCTGCATTTTATACTGTGTTATTACAAACAATATAATGTGTACACATACCGTTCTCAAGTTTAGTAGCTGTGATGGGTTCCTAATGGCCTGAGTTTCCTCACTAACAGCCAGGAGCACAGTGTAAGCTATGTTCACTGGAAACTCGGAGAAATTAAGAGCGTATAGTGAGGGGGTCTGAGACTAACATATCATTTTCTCCTCCTATACCAGAAGTGTTCTGTTGGAAGTCAGCTCTTACACGATGCTTACTCCACCTAGAGACAATCTCTCTCCAACTTCTAAGTCACTGGGCCTCCTTGCAGTAGAGCCCAAGGGCGTGAGTTGACAGTCACTCTGACATCAATTCACTCTCAGATCAAGGAAAATCCGGGGCGATTGGGTGGCTCAGTAGGTAAGCGACTGACCTCGGCTCAGGTCATGATCTCCCAGTCTGTGAGTTCGAGCTCCGCATTGGGCTCTGTGCTAACAGCTCAGAGCCTGCAGCCTGCTTTGGATTCTGGGTCTCCCTCTCTCTCTGCTCCTCCCCCACTCACACTCTGCCTCTCTCTCTCAAAAGTAAACAAATAAACATTAAAAAAAGATCAAAGAAAATACACCTACTGTGCCATCAATACCCTACAGGAAAAAAGAAACTTCTCCATGGTACAAAGTTTAGAAAATCTTCAAGACAAGACAGATTAAACCATTGTACTTAAGAAAATGATTAGTGTCTTTGTTTTTCTTGAAGTTCATCTAATTGTATGCGGACATTGAAGGTAAAATACGGAATACTAAAAAAAGACGAAAGGAATGGTTACATGTAAAATTACCCAGGTTTCACTTTAGTCTAGGATTTAACCTAAAAAGTAAAAGAAGTCTTCATCCTGTACAGCTCACAGCATTCTTCAGCTTATCAGTTTATGAAAACAAAAAATAATCTTGGCTACAACTTCTAATTATGCTATTAGTAGTAATAATAACCAGTACACTTAATACTTATTCATCCAGTCTCATTATCAACATTTTACATGTGTTTGTTACTTGATCCTCATAGGGACTCTGTGAAGTAAAGACTGTTATCTTCAACTTTATTTTAAAGCTATGGCAACAGGTGATGTTTTACAGTCAGAATTTGAACACACGTAATCTGGTTTCAGGATCTAGGCTTGCTACTTCCTGAGAGGAACACTCTATGCATTTTCCTAGAGGAACTTCTGTGTCATTTGTCTCCTAAATACTATTCAGTCTCTTTCTAGATATGTGACTGATTCAC
Organism: Prionailurus viverrinus; assembly: GCF_022837055.1. NCBI lineage: Eukaryota > Metazoa > Chordata > Mammalia > Carnivora > Felidae > Prionailurus > Prionailurus viverrinus. The sequence goes on along the minus strand of NC_062575.1, from coordinate 23,294,794 downwards.
GTAATCACCTGTTTTCCTTCATTTCCTCATCCTTTACTGCTA